>NW_027187327.1:14335521-14430789 GCF_028583685.1 Petaurus breviceps papuanus
TGTGTGTATACACATACATACACATACATATAGGAAAGTATAGGTGTGCTGTCCAGTACTTTATTCTGATGCTGTATTTACCAGTGAATGTTTGCCTTGGACTAGGGCAACCTGGTTCCAGTTTCCTTGAAGTTTTTCCAAAGAATGCAATTGATAATCCAGGAAGAAATTTTATCTTGCCCTCCCTAAAGAGATGTATAGAATTGCAGTGTCAAATTATCTCAAGGAGAAAACAATTTTATTTATCACAAATGTAGAGCATTTTTTAAAAATGCCATCCATTTCCTTGAAGGGAACACTATCTTTAATGCTATTTTTAGTCTTGTTTTTAGGTAAATCTAAATTTTTAAAAAATATTTAGGCATAAGAACTGCAACATATACCCTCGAAATACTAAATTTAAAAAGTATTAAAGCATTATCTATCCTTAGGATAATTGGAATTAGATCTGGAAAGGATCTTCAAGTCCATTTAGTTCACTCCCTCTTCATTTTCTAGTAAGAAAACAAACTGAAAGAAACAGAATAACTTGCCCAAAGTCACAGAAGTGACAAAAATAGGATTTGAACCCAAGTTATCGGACTGGAGGACCAGTGCCCTTTCCTCATGCTGTTTACATCCTCCTGATATAGATACCAGTACAAATTTGTGGTTTGGGTGTGCTACTTATAATTCGTTAGGGGAAGGGGGGAAGGGAATAATCATTTATATAGTGCTTAGTTGGTATCAGCACTGTAGTAAACACTACAAATATTATCTCATCTGATCTTCACAAAAGATCCTGTGAGGTGAGTCATTATTCCCATTTTATAACTTAGGAAACTGAGGCAAACAGAGGGTTTTGTATGATTTTGTTTTCTTTTTCTTTTTTTACTTTCACAGTCATACATGTAGTAAGTATCCTAGGCTGAATTTGAACTCTGGTCTTCCTAACTACAGGCCCAGTGCTTTATCCAATGGGCCACCAAATTGTTTCATTATTTTATAGTTTGCTGAAAGGGTGGAGAAATATTGGTTCTTTTCTTCCCAGATTATACTGCCTGACCACATCCTTCTGCCAGAAAACTACACTGCATAATTTTTTTTTTTAAAGCAATCGGGGCTAAGTAACTTGCTCAAGGTTACATGGCCAGTTATTTCTGGGTGTGGTGCTATACACTGTATAAATTTGAAGGAAAAAAAAAGGCATGACAGAGAAATAAGGAAAGTATTGGTGTATTGTCCAGTACTTTATTCTGATGCTGTATTTGCCAGTGAATGTTTGCCTTGGACCAGGGCAACCTGGTTCCAGTTTCCTTGAAGTGAAAAATTAGAATATTAGATTGAAGTATCCCATTATGTTATTAAGAATAATTAATAAGTGATTGCTACATACGTTAAAATAAAGTTCTGAATGAAAAGATCCTAATAAATATAAAATTATTTGAAAAGTTGTTGCATTTCAAAGTTAATCGTCCTTTTTTTTCTTAAACTTTAGAGCAACCTAAGCCTTTTGTATACTTTGGGGTCATGATAATAAACTTATATTCCTGAAACTGTCTAAAAGAAAGTGTGTCTTTTTCTGGTGGGACATTTTAGCTTAGATGAGTGCCTGTTAAATCAGTATGAGTTTAGATCACATGTGATGCCACTGCAAGAGCAGCATCTTCTATAAAGACCCCAATGAAAGACAAAAATCTTTATTGAATACATCTGTATATGCAGAGGAAGCTATATATCGTGCAGTGCTGGACCTGAAATCAGGAAGAGTTGAGTTCAAATATAGCCTCAGAAACTTACTAGCTATGTGACCCTTAGGACAAGTCACTTAACTTCTGCCTCATTTTCCTCATTTGTAAAGTAAGGATAATAACAGCACCTACCTACCAGACTGCGGTGAGGATAAAAGGAGTTAATGTTTATAACAATATAAAGTATTTTGCAAACCTTAAAGTACTATATAAAAGCTATTATATATTATTATTATTATTTTGGTAATCAGTGGCATTACATGATAAAGGGTTGACAGTGGATTCAAGAAGATCTAGGTTTAAATGATTTCCATATACATACTAGTTATGTGATCATAATTGTTCATTTATCTTCTCAGTGGTTCTAGAAAATTCTCTAAATTTATACATGGATTACTGATCTGTATTTGCAAAGGGGTTTTATACATTGGGAGTATCCCACATTGATAAATCACAGGTCTAGGGGACATATGTACATGTATTTATGTTATATAATGTACGTATGTATACACATGTATGTGCATATGTATATGTGTAGGGTATCCTAACACTCTTTATATAGTTTATTTATATTTTATATTTACATATATACCATTAAGATTTTCATTAAGATTTTCAATTGCTTGTTATAGTCTTTAATCTTATCTTTATAAGAAGTGTCCCTATAAAGAGATCGCATAAATATGTATGTTACTTATGCTACACATACACACATTGTACATATAGATATATGTGTGCAAATACGTGTATACACACATGTACATATAGGTGTACATGCATATATATATATACAAATGTCTATGTATACTGTAACATCAAAGATTCCAAAACATTGAACCTAGATGCCAGAAAAGGTGCCATTCTTCTTTCTTGTTCTTTAGTTTTCTTATCTGTAAAATGGATTAGATGATATCTAAGGATCATTTTAGTCCTGGAGTCCTTAGAGCCTCTAATATCTCAACCTTATTTTTTTTCTCCTAATCAGTTATAAAGCACGAAAATTCTTTAAAATCAAATTTTAAAAAATTGCAAATGTATTCTAGATACAGCATGATTTCTGCTTTACTCAAATCCAAAGTAGCTTACGCAGACTTTATTTTTCCACAAAACCTATTAATCTGAGTTATAATGAGCCAAATTTTCACTGATGCCTTATTCACACATCAGACCTTTCATGAGCCCCTAGAAACTCCAATTGAACTCTGTTGAATGGAAAAGATGGAGCAAAAACAGTACGATGTACGATGATGGAAAAGATGGCAATAAATTTGCTCCCAATAATTTCAAGTTAATGACTTGCTTCACAAGGTTGTCGTAGGAAAAAAAAGAAGTACTTCATAAACCTGAAAATACTACATAAAGGTAAACTATAATGAGTAAATCTTCTACTAAAGACTTCTTCCAATGCCCTTGATGGCCTGAAGGTATGGACTTTAGTTCTCTTGGAAAAGTTAACTTACTGAAAAGGTAAGGTTTCTTTATAATTAGAGTGTCACCTGCTTCTATTAAATTATAAATAAAACTCTGTTTCAATTTTTTTAATATCAATGGACACTAAACAACTTTCTCTGGACAATGAGGGCTGATGGTTTCCATTTGATCTCTTTGTCTGTGGTTGCCCACTATGGTTGTCCAGAAGAGATAAGAACTCTCTTCTTAAGAATCTAGCTTAAAAGAGAGAGGCAACAGGGGTAGGGATGGGGTAAGGAAGGATAGTGATCCTGTGAGAGGTTAATATAAATCTGATTCTAGAGATCAATTTAGTTGTTTCAATATTGTTCAACATCAATCAATACTGATCTCTGGATTCTCTTTTATCTCAGTAGCCCTATGGAGAGAGTCTCACTGCATTCCTCCTACAGTAAAGGAGCAAGGCACCTACCTATGATTCTTGCTTGAGCAGTGGGGAGAAGGAATTGAATCCTGGGAAAGATAGAACCTATTAGCATTTATTGTTCCTGAAGGCAGATGGAAGAGTCCTTATGAGCTTGAGTGCCAAGAGGCCAAAGTGAGCTCATAATCACTTAAATTATAGTATAATTCACTGCCCTCCTGGACTTAAAATTACAAAGACTGTCCACATACATAGCAGATCCTTTAATGCCCCTGGATGTTAACCTTAATTGTTTGAGGAGCACAAGAAGAGGAAGGAGTTCTTTTTGGCACTGAATTACTTTATGAAATACAGTGGCTAACATCAATATGCTGAACATTTATTGAATAAAGTTTAACAACATTATAATAATAAATGATAGAAAAGAAAGCATGGATTCTAACCACTTTGTCCTCCTTTGGGCAAGCATCCAAGGAAGCAGGGTAAAGAGAAAAGAAAGAAGAAGAGAAAAAGAAAAGGAAGAACATATTAATACATAGGGTTTTTAAAAAAAGGCAATTATATCAAGTGTCTCTATGAAGTTAAAACAAAACTTTTCAAAGCAAAAGCATAATGCCTAAATAAAAAGAGTTCATTATTCATGCATAGAAACAAAAAGACATACATTTCAACTAGGAAAGACATGAGAAACATTAGCAAAACAAAGTAATAAAGACCAGAAAAGAGAAATATTAGCCATCTCAATACTGTGATTACAGCAGAAAATTTTGTAAGGATTAGCATCCATCAGGGTATAGTGTTGTAAAAATATTTCTTCAATTAATTATTTTCCCATAACCCATGTAGTTTCAAACATGATCATTTGACAATTTGAATCAACTCTATAGTGAAATGAAGTAGGATAGACTTAAACATAAGAAAAAATACATAGATTTGTTTTCCTATTCTTAACCTTCTTCCCCTCCTGAACCCCCCCCCCCAAAATCAAAACACATTTTCCTTGCTAGATAAGCTTTGAAGGGCTAACTTTCTTGAGGCTCAGGACCTCTCTGAAGAACAAATGCTTCTTTTGCTATATTTGCTAATCTATATTTGCTATATTTACTTTATGTATCTACTATTTTTTGATATAAGCTGTGCCAAAGAACTTTTATATTTCATGATTAATACTAGTACTACAGGCTTGTTTCCTTCCCACATTAGATAATCATTGTACTATCTTTGTGGTCTCATCTATAAGAATATTCCCCCAAATTAACATATCTGGAATCTCTCAACATCATCTAGTTTCTATTGGGAAGGGTTTTGGTCCCTTGTTCTTATCTCTCAGCCAATATATGCCATATGCCACAATACTGAGGCACAACAGCTGAAGGTTCTTTTTGTTTTATTTATGTTCTTTTAAAAAATCAAAATTATATAGAACCTTTATGTTATTTTTAGTGCAATACTCATAACTAAAGATAATATGAGGGATTTCCTTAATAGAAAATAGTCTAAAATAGGACAAAAATCCTCTAGGGATGCTACCAAGTTGATAGTTTAGATACTAGCATTGTATAGATAAAATGTATTTCAATGTCAAAATAGTCTTTTTTTTTCCCCTTGTGACTAATTCTTTGGATATCACCTGCAGGGCATAAAATGTAATACACTATTAAAATGTCTCGAAAATCTATAGGCTATTTTTTTGGAATTTTGGCCCAATATTTTTCCATTAGAGGTATTGCCAATATAAGTATTTCATAAGATTATATTCACAAATGCATGGGTGTTAAAGTGAAATGTCAATTAGAACTGATAAGGAACTTGGGTCCCATCATAGAGAGGAGAAAAAGTACAAAATTACAGCCCAATCACAATAGCAATAAGGGGATAGACTTCATTAATTATCATTATACATTCTTATATTTATAGATGTCTAAATAACTCAAGTTCAATCTTAGGACATTATCAATTTCTCTTTAATGGAATGCTAAAAGTTAAACTGCTAATCACAAAGACACATCATCTCTCATTTGTATTATTTTATGTAAAACTCTATAGCAACACTTATAAATTGCATTTTTAAATTAAAGGGACTTGGAAAATAATAGTTATGTTCTTGTTTTGCATAATTATAATTAGGAAAAAAAGGCCCAATTATTTTAAACATTAAAATCATTGAAACTGAAATTAATGTTTTACAACCAAACTGCTCATGAAAATTTCCTGGTACAACTCATTAAGATCAAGATTATCAATCTTTTCTGGAGAAAAATGAGTTCTATCTAAAAGAAGAGCCAGAACTAGGGTGGGGGTAATTTGAAATTTTCAACAGGATGTTAAAATTTAGAGGACATTGGCACCACCTACATTTTAGCACCATTGAACCAGTCGACCTCAGGGTCTCTTTGGTAAGAATAATTAGGAAAAATTAGAAATCACTATATAGTATTTTGTCTCATCTCAGAGGCTTCTCATTCCAAATGAACTTGCTTCTATGACAGTGAAGCCTCACTGTATCTTAAGACCAATGTCTTCTGGTTTTCTCTACCCACCTAATTGAATTATCTTTAAAAGTTAATTTGAGGGGCAGCTAGGTGCACAGTGAATAGAGCACTGGCCCCAGAGTCAGGAGGACGTGAGTTCAAATCTGGCCTCAGACACTTGACACACTTACTAGCCGTGTGACTTTGGGCAAGTCACTTAACCCCAATTGCCCTCCAAAAAGTAAAAAAAAAACAAAAACAAAAAAAAAAAACAGAGTTAATCTGAGAGTGTGTTTCATGTTGCTTTTCCCTCGGGTCTATTTTGTTAAGTGGCCTCAATGTGGGGTATAATGTACTAGTTAAAGCTTGGTCCATAAAACAATTCCTAAAACAATGTATAAAATCTCACATACTGATAAGTAATATTTTAACCAAATTACTCTCATTTTTCATACCATTACTGACATTTTGAAATAGATACATAGAAGGAAAACACACAATAGCACAAGAGAAATATATCCAAAATATGTTTATCTCCTTATACATATATTTATTTTCCAATATCCATATATTTCTAGGCTTAGAAATCTTAATACTTTTATTTTCATTAAATATGTTTATTTCTACTCTTTCCACACTTACATTGTTTGATCGCAGAGAAACTCGGCCTCCACATCTTGCACAGAATTTGGTCCGGCAGTAAGAACATAAATGGCCACAACCATCAGCAAACTTTGTTTTCAGACAAATGCCACAAGTGGGGGCATCATCTTTGTGCTCTCCTTGGTAACGCCGGGCTTCTTCCCCAATTTTCCTCACTTGTTCTTTATAGCTTTCAAATTGCTGATGCAATCTCCTGGGCAAAACCAAACACACAAACAAAGCAGAAGAAAACTAAGTATATCATAGCAGATGAAAAAGTGATTCTTCCCAAAGTAATACAATGACCATGTAGTGATGTGAATCAAAAGATAATGTTACAGTGTTCATTTATCTGTGTATTTTACCCTATGAATAAAGCAATCATCCAAATGAGACGTTCTGCCTTGACTATTTTCCTATAATCTGTACTACCTACTACCTCCAAAATACTAGACCTTGCCATTTACCCTGAATTTGAACCCTCCTGGGAAAATGAACCCTCTCAGCTCTGAAACTCCTGCTCTGAGTCTGTTATCCTGATTAGTGAACATGTCACATGGACCACTATACTTAACCAGCTTATTCATGTTTCATATTCCAGTCCAGTGATATTCGTATTAGCTAACATGCTAACATTCCATATGCTTATGCCTAATCTCTAACCCCTCATTTTTTTAACCAGTTCAATAATCAAATTAGCATTGCTACTAGGAAGGGTATGGTCATCAGTTTCCTATGATTCTACTCACCATCCCTATAGCTTTTCTTTTTCTTTTTTTTTTTTTTTTGGAGGAGGGAAGGCTGGGCACTTGGGGTTAAGTGATTTCCCAAGGTCACACAGCTAGTGTATGTGTGCGTGCGCGCGCGCGTGTGTGTGTGTATGAAGTGTCTAAGGCCGAATCCAAACCCAGGTCCTCCTGACTCCAGGGCTGGTGCTTTACTCACTGTACCACCTAGCTGCACCTATAGCTTTTCAAATCAACACCTTTCTGGGAACATCATCACCAAATCTGTTGTTGTACCATCTCCCTAAAGAGAATATAAATTCTTTGAAGATAGGTATTCTCTAGCTTCTGTGTTTGTATTCTTAGCACTTAACACTTACTAAATGCTTTGTCATTCATGCATTCATCATTCATTCATTGATTCATCATAGGACTTTAGGGATTATGTAATTAATACAGCTATTCTCAAATGTTTTGGTCCCAGGACATCCTTAAAGTCATCAAAATTGAGAAACACTTCACACTGTTAAAATTGTTGAAAACACTAAAGAGCTTTTACTTATATTAGTTATATCTATTGATATTTACCATATTAGAAATTAAAATAGATACTTTCTCAATATATTTATTTGTTCATTTAAAATAACAATAACAAACATTATATGTTAACATAAATCATATTTTATGAAAAAAAACTTTTTCCCAAAAACAAAAAAATCAGTCAAAAGAATGCTATTATCACAAATATTTTTGTAATTTTTTTAATATTTAAAGATAAGAGTTTTATTCTCATATCTGCTTCCATATTCAAATTTTGCAAAATATTGTTTTGGTTGAAATTCATTTGGCCTCACAAAGACAGGTAGTTGGAAAAGAGAGGAGAATTAAAAATCTAAATAACATCTTAGTAACAGTAGTAGTAGTAATATTAGTAGTTGTAGTAGCAGAGTTAGTAGTGGTAGTAGCAGCAGCACCTAGCATTTATTAACTGTTTGCTATGTTCCAGATACTATGTTAAGTCCCTTATAATTATTATTTCCTTGGATATTTACAACAATCCTGAGAAGACA
Source organism: Petaurus breviceps papuanus (assembly GCF_028583685.1). Lineage (NCBI taxonomy): Eukaryota > Metazoa > Chordata > Mammalia > Diprotodontia > Petauridae > Petaurus > Petaurus breviceps. The sequence continues at coordinate 14,343,994 of NW_027187327.1, forward strand.
GCACTATTACTATTCTATTTTACAGTGGAGAGAACTAAGACAAAGAGCTTAAGTGACTTACTCAGGTTCACATAGCTAATAATGATCTGAAGCTAGACTTAAACTCAGATCTTCCTCAGGTATTTGAATTCAGGTGTTTTAAGCTCCTCAGTGCTCTATCCACTGTGCTGCCTGTCAGTATTATTGTAATATATTTAATTAGTTTTATTATGAAAACAATTTTGACCGTGCAGACCCCCTGAAATAGACTCCATGTATGGACTAGAGCCTGAGAACCACCAACCTAGTTCAACCCCTTCATTTTACAGATGAGGAAACTAAGGTAAGGTGGTGACAATGTAAATTATGTGCCATTATCTGATCTCTTCCTTTATTTTAGTGCTTCGATGCATTGACAACTATCCCACATACCTGGAACAAAATCCAACATCAAATTCTGATATAATCTTTCCCATTCTCCAAGGTACAGCCAACAGTTCCTCCATCTAGTCTTTCCTAACCCTTGCAGTTAGAAATTATTCCTCCTTTCTTCACCCTTTAAGATCACTCACTTAAACATTTCCAATGTGCTTATCCAATTCTTATTTGTGATATTTGTCAAATATCATGCAATCAAGGAATTGAAAGGGATTTTATAAATCATCTAATTCAGGTCCTCACCTGAATTTTGCATATTTATTTTGCAAATGAGAAAATTAGTTTCCAGAGAAGTGAAATGTTATGTCTAAAGACACATAAAGTGTCAGAACTAGGACTTTAACTCAGATGTGCTGATTCTAGAAATTGTGCTCTTTCCATTATACTTTATTTCCCCTAATAGACAGTAAGATCCTACAGGACAGAATTTTTTTTTCAATCTTGCTAGCCCCAGAACTTAGCACATTGTATTTCATGTTATAGACACTTAATACATCTTTATTGGATTGAATAGAATTCATTGACTTGCCCAAAGTGACACAGTTAAGTAAGAGAACTGAGATAAGAACCCAGATTGTTTCACTTTCCATCTAGGGTATCTTTTCACTAAACCAGTGGCACTTAATTTTCAGTATTTCATCAGTACAATTAACAAGAAGGAATTGAATAAATGCTGTTTGTAAACAAGTGAAACCTCATTTTTTTAACTGCTTGATCCAACACCCAATTCATCCAGACCACTTTGGTGTGCAATTTACACCAATAATATATATTATTATATATATATATATAATGTACACCAATAATACATATATATATATAATATACACAAAATAATGTCTATTCACTCTGCCCTCAGACTTTAAAAATATTAATGTTTTCTTATACATTTGGGTTTATATGATTTCTAGAGAGGGTTGGTTTGTTAGTTTTGACTTTAGGATGCCTTCTCACTACATCTGATGTAACTATTCCTTCTATCATGTAGTAAAAGGACCCCAAGATATACTTAAAGAATAATTTTTCAGAGCCAAATTGTATTTGTTTCCCACCAATGAAGATTCACAACATTCTTCTAGATGTACTAGCACAGAAGTGTATTGTCAGGAGATCTAGCTCTGACCTTTATTAGTTGTATGGTTGATTATGTGTGAGTTGCCTAGACTTTCTGAGCTGGGGTTACCTTATAATAGAATTAATAATTCACTATTTAATTTGAAGGGTTGTTGTAAGGACCTTTGCATGTGAAAAATGTTAGCAATTCTCATTATTTAATGAGTAATTATTGCAAATGATGTAAGCAATGCAAAATTCATTTGCTATATAAAGATGGAAGAACAGTAACTCAAGACAGTTTTCCACATTCAGTTTGTTTCAGTCTTTCCCCAAACGTATCTTGCAGCCAATAGAATTTCCTTGTTGTTTAACGTTATACTCTCTCCTCCCTCTGGACTCTTATAAAGAATTCCATAATTATCTAAAGGTGAATTGAAGGAGTTCCCCTCCTTGGTGACAGCCTGGAAATACCCAACAAGTGAAACCCATGGGAAATGCCTGGCTGCTTGTCATAGATTTGTTTACCACAGTGCATCTGGGCAAGCTTTCTGGGATTAGAGTGTTCCCTAGAATTTAGAGTGCAACTATCAACTCTTTGACCTCCAAATATGTATCATTGCCAAAGTAGGAAGAATCAGTTTGAGGCTCTTCTACTCAGAAAAAACTGTGGGGTTGTTTTATTTCCCTCAAATGTAAGTAAGTTTTTATAAGAACTACATAGTTTGAATGAGTGAGGATTAATTTTCTCCTCTTTTGATAGCAAGCAATTTATGAAAAAGAAATTAAAGAAAAAAGCACATTCAATTATCTGACTTCTATACTGGAAATCAGATTTTCCACTTTTCCATATTCATCAAGGACAAGAATTAGATAACAAACACATTCATTCATGCATGAAATATATTTCAAATACTAGAGACAGGAGTAGTAGTAGTAGTAGTAGTAGTAGTAGTAGTAGTAGTAGTAGTAGTAGTAATAGTAGCAGTTGAACTTCACCAAAAAAAGTGGTTAAAGGTATGAAATGCAGTCCAATTTAAATCTTACTTACAACTGCCTCACACATCTTAGATTCATTACTGAGATTAGAGTAGGGAAAGTGGAAATCTTATCTTCATGTGATAGAAAAATTATGTGTTCCATTAAATTGAGTTATATTTACTTGGAAAATGTAGTTTCAAACTTATAGCATTTAGCAATGGATATGATAACATCCCAAATGAAGAAACCAAAAGTTAACCTTTAGTTCCCTTAGGTTCTATTACAGATGAAAGAAGGATAAAAACCAGGAGTAGCATGCCGGAAAGAAACTGAAATGAAACCCAAAGAAAGAGAATAAAGCAGTAAATATGTATTTTAGGAACTAAAACCACCGAAATTAAAATAAGATGGACGAAGAACTCTCCTTGCCTTATAGTCTTTATGATAATGTGATATGAGGGATAGCCTGGTACAATGGAAATACTAAACAGGATATCAGGATAGATGTCTTGTAGTCTCAGTTTTGCTCCCTACTACCTGGGTCAGTCAGTCAATAAATATTTGTTCAGGGTCAACTATGTGAATAGAAAGGTTTAAAAAATGAATGAATGAGGATTCTCAAACCCTGGTCCTCTGACTCCAGATGTGGTACATGTTTCACCATATCAAGGAGATTTAGAATCTTGATTTATGCAACATTAGTGCTATAGGGGGAAAATGAATAATAATAGAGATATTTTAAGGTTTCGTCCCTATAACAACCAATGCCTTTGAGAAATTACTAGGACACTAGTGGTGAGACTATAGTATCAGATTTAACTTTTGACACTAATGTTCTAATGCTTTAATCTATCTCAGAATATGATTTTGCTCTATTATGAATAATAAATGCAAAATGCATATTGTATCATACTGTATTACAGTAAATATGGGTTTCAATGCTGCAAATATAAAATTTTGAAATGAATTCTATTTGAACATCATGTTCAGAGAATTAATGACATCCTATTATTGATTAATAAGCTTGGCAAAAGATATGATCACTGCTTTCAATCTCTAATAATGTTTGCTATTGAAATGCTTATACATTTTATATAAAAAGGAGTTATAAAATATGCAATGACTAAAAATGAAAATAGTTCATATTGAAACAAAAGCTTCAGGCCTAGATCTGGATGTGTATATGTGTGTATAAAAAAATAGGTTGAGAGTAAAATTATCATTATGCTGTTTTAATATCTTATTGTGTCCAATACAGAAAAACCTAATGCTAGACCTATAACACAGGGAGTGTAGTCACATTATTGTAGCATATATTTCATCCAAATACATATGAAACTGTATACTGTACTTTAAATAACCCCCTCTATGTACTATAGATAGCTAAATCCTGCATTTCAAATCAAAGAACTCATAATGAATGGTTTATGAAGAATTAAAAAGTGTTGAGCACCCACTATGTGTAAAGCAGCATGATTGTTGTTATGAAGTATCACAATACCTGTCCATTGCTCAATAAATATTTGTGGGAGGGAAAGCTTTCTTTTGATTCATCATATTTATTGTTAAGGTGTAACAACATTTCATTTATTTCCTATAAAAGAATGATAAGAGGAAATAAGGAAAATATGGAGGGAGAGAAAAGAAGAGGAGCCCAGGAGCCTAGGTGCCACCCCCTCCCCCCACTTCCCCCCAGACTGGATAAGGCGATTCTGATTTTTTGAACAAGCTGAAGAAGACTGAGGAAGCATGAACAGGATTCTAAGACTTTGTCTGTTTGTGGCTTGGTTGAGCCTTGAATTCCCAGGAACAGAAATTGTGAAGGATTTGAGATGGACTGGACCCTGTGAACTTCAGTGTGGAGTAGGACTTACATGGAGAGCTGGACAAGGAACTGGGAGCTGTCTGCCTTTGAATCCAGGTGATTGTTTGGAAGATTAAGCTAGGAGTTGCCTGCCTCGAGTCAAGATGCAAAGACTCCTCCATGGGTACTGAATAGTGATGAAATTGTAGTTTACTAGTGACCTAGGGGTGGAGGGTCTGCATATTTTCTAATGATTGTACTTAATGATTAATGATACTTACTAATTGATTACTGAAGCATGGATTGAGTTAACTGTGTGCCCCATGAGTGGGAGACTTATACTATTGTACTTTGAGATGACTGTTCTTTGTTTAAAACTTTGTGGCCACTATGGTGGAAACTGTGAGGCCATTTTAATGATTAGCTGTTGTGAATACCATATTGTAATTTTCTGTGATAAGATGTAATATGGTGAATGCTGTACCTTGATATCCTGTGAATGTTTTGCTTTGATTTGTTATGGAATAAATAGAGTGAGTGCTCATTTTAATGTGTAATCAGAACCTTAAAAGCTGTTCACAGTAGCATTCTTCTGGAAAGCTGCTCATGCATGGCATTACAAGGAGATGCTAAGACTCATCAAAGAATTAAAAATTTGCTTCAGTAGTGATCATCCATAGCATACATCCATTAGAAATCATAAGCAGATGAGGCAGCTTTGAAGGTGGCAAGAACCCTTGTCTTCTCAATGATCTCACTCTATCATCCAGCCATATCACTGCCCTTCCATTCTACTTGGTCCTGAATTTCGATCATTGGTGTCATGTTACTGGATTAGACAACAGAAACTAGAAGTTTCTCTTCAAAAAGTCCCTTCTAAAATTTACCTTAGAAAGGAAGGAAGATCTTCTTTAGAGGAACCTCTAACCGTTTTCCATTGGCATAGGTTAGTTTATTCAACTGGCAAGCAAGTTATCATCTAGGTCACAATTGTGTTGTCACAAAGAGCCTACAGAACAAGGATGTTTCTTCAAGGTTGGGCATCATGGTGGGGAAGAGGGAAGAGAGAGGGAAGACTTAGGAGTGTGGAGGTATGGGATGGAGGAGGAGATATCTGAGGTTCTGAGCTAGTAGCCTACAAGGAGATGGCACAGAGTAGGAGGAGTATGACATTAATGGGGAAATGCTGAAAGAAAAGGAAGATGTCCTGAGCCCCTTGTCATAATAGTTATATTTGCATGTCAATGTCTTGCCTGCTAAGCAGATGGTGAGTCTCTTAAAGGTCATAAGGTCATTATACCTATGTGGGTCAGTCAATAATTATTTATGAAATGACTATTTATGTTCAGGGGTTTTCAAGTCATGTCCAATTTTTCAGAACCCATTCAGGGTTTTCTTGGAAAAGATATTGGAGTCATTTTGTCATTTCCTTCTCCAGATCATTTTACAGATGAGGAAACGGAGGCAAACAGGATTAAATGATTTGCCCAGGGTCACACAGCTAATAATCATCTGAGGCCAGATTTGAACATATCTCCAGGTCCAATTCTCTATATACTGTGCCACTTAGCTTTATACTCACTTCAAGTTTACAAGAAAATTTATAAGCATTTATGAAGTTTATGTGCCAGGCACTGCTAAACTTGGGGAACAAAGAAACAAAGATACCAAACCAAACATCTACTATCTCCTCATTCGAGAAGCTCACATTCTAATAGGGTAGATAGCATGTAAAAATGTACATGCAAAATATACATAAAGCAGATGGAAGACTTCCATGGGACAACTGGTTGGAGGAATCAGAAAAGGTCTCCTGCAGAAGATAGTATTTCAAATGAAACTTAAAGGAATCCTGGGAAGCCATGAGCAAAGATAATGAGGGATCACAATGTAGGCATCTACAACCCATAAAAAATTGAATGCCTTTGGGATGGAAGATAAAATATTATGTGGTTGAGGAACAGCAATAAGAACATGGTAATTGGATTCTAGAGTGAATTGAGGAGAGCAAAGTATAAGAAAACTGGAAAGGTAAGAAGGAGTAAACTTACGGAGTGCTTTAAATGTCCAGTTGAGGATGTGGTATTTGATCCTAGAGGTATTAGGGTGGCATTGAGTTAAATGAGTAGATGGTCAGACCTATGCTTTAGGAAAATCACTTTTCCTAAAGTTGGTTAGGGCAAAAGCAGTGGCTAGGGTCGAGGTAGGGTATGCACTATAATTCCATGTAAGGGAGGCCTGGGGGTCAATTTGGGAGACTCAGCAGATGTCTTTAATGACTGTTCAGATACAGAAGGTTAGATTGAAAGTATGGTTAACTGAGCAGGCTAAGACCAGAGCACTAGGTTTTGGCATAAAGTTAGAAGGCAAGACCAAACAATTTATATTGAAGATTGAAAGTTAGTCAATGCCACAACTCATCTGTGGCTGAAACAAGAAAACAGTTAGAGATGTCTTCCCAGGGTAAGTTGAATGGAAGACAAAAAGGCAGATTGCAGTAACAAATGGAATATAGTAAGAATTGGTGCACTTAGAGTTTGAATTTAGAGTCAGGGGCAGCTAGGTCACACCAGTGGATAAAGTGAGGGGCCAGGAGTCAGGGAAGACAGGAGATCAAATCTGGTCTCATACACTTGCTAGCTGTATGAGCCTGGGCAAGTCACTTAACCCTATTTGCCTCAGTTTCCTCATCTGTAAAATGAGCTGGAAAAGGTAATTGAAAACCCCTCCAGCATCTTTTCCAAGAAAACCTTATATAGTATCACAAAGAATCAGATGTGACTGAAACAATTGAACAGTAACAAAAAAAGAGTTTAGATTGTGTGTTACAGCCCCTACAAGGTTCACATTCACTGACAATCCCACTTTCCTATAGGGGACAAATGTTAGACACCAGTCTCTTGCAGGCCCATGATGATAAGTGTATAGGAGGGGAACATATTGCTAGGAGAATTCAGTAGAGGGTGAGATTACTTCCATGATGAGAGAGCAGTGTCAGGGAAGGGCTTCACAGAAAAGATGTCTTGATTTTGGCTAATGGGTAGTATTTCAACCGGCATAGAGTTGAAGTATAGGATTTCAACAAGCAGAGATCATATCAGTGGAGGAAGGGAGAAAAGGAAAGCTACTCCAGGCATAGTGAATAGTGTAAATGATAGCAGGAAAGCATAAGACTTGTTCCAGGGAAGCAGCAAATTTTTGATTGTTAAGATCATTTGAAGCAGACAGAATATGGAGAGGACTAGAGCAGAAGCATCCAACATGTAGTCTCTGCTGTGTGTGGCCCTCATCACTCCCTAGTGGCCCAAACTACATTAATATGACATTGGGAAATATTTAACAAAATAAATGCAAATAAAATACAACATAGATAACATTACATTTTAAAACACAGTCAATCTACTGCCATTGAGGATCTTTATCTATGATCTAGTTGCCCCCATTTCTATTTGAGTTTGATGCCACTGGAGGATGGAAGTAAATATACAGGCTGGAAGCAGAATTTGGAGCTTGTGGAGAATTGTGGAGAAACCCAATAAATGCAAGCTCCTTGTGGGTAGGAACTATTTTGTTTTGTTTTCTAATAATTCAACGAGGATTTATTGAGCATAGACTATGTGGCAGGAGACATGTGAGGCACTGGGAATACAGAAGGAAGAATTAATCCATCTCTGCTCAACAGGAACTGGTGATGGTGGTGGTGGTTTTGGTATCCCTGGAGATTATCAACGTGCCTACCACATATCAGGCACTTAATAATTCTTTCTGGCCTGATTTAAGGACTTGACTTGAAGGAAGTCAGGGATTCCAGTAGGACAAGGTGAAAAGAGAGAATTCCAGGTATATGGAAAATTGTCCAAAGATATTCAAATAGGTAAGAGATGGAATGTTAAATAAGGGGGAACAATTCAAGCTCAGTTTGGCAGGAATGAATACTGAAAGGAGAATAATGAAGGTTCAGTCTTGAAAGGTGAGTTGGAGCCAGACTATGAAGGTGTTTAAATATCTAGTTGAGGAATTTGTATTTTTTGAGATGGATAAATAGGGGCCACAAACAGGTGAGTGGTCTAGGCTTTGTATCCACCTCCCTCTCTGTAGTACACACAATAGGAGGTTCTTGGATACTTGCTAAATGAATGAAGCAGCCTATCATTTTGGGCCATCTGTGGGAATGAGATTTGTTAAACATATCCTTTGTGGTGGGGTTTTACCTGTATCATTTTAAAAGGGATTAATAAACAAATTAACAGTGCAAACAAGGGAATTTTGAGCCTACTTAAGAGTGAAAGCCTTCCATAAACAGGATTTGTATCCAAACAACGAATGTGCTCAATGCAAAAGATTCTAGTCTATTTGCACAAATATAAGTCACAGAAACTTGTCTTCCCTCATTTTTTTCCACCAAACATGTATATACCCAAAGGTAGTAAGTATAGTTTAATTACTAACCACAGTCATCATATAAGTGTGATTCCCTTTCCCTTTTATTAGTCTGGGTTTTTCTTTGTTTGCTTGCTTATTTCTTTGTTTTGGATATTTGTAGTCAACAGTAAATTAGGACCTTAGTGTTCAAGGCTCAAGGAATTAACAGTGAAGACACTGAACAAAGATGGAGGGAACAAGAAGGTAGAGACCAAGAGAAATAGATGAAAGATCAGACAGAGGGAAGGGGGGTGGTAGACAGGAGAGACAGAAATAGAGATGGAAATAAGGAAGAAAGTGGTTCAAGAGTGCCAAACAAGGTGAAGAGGGAGAAGAAAAGGGATTGGAGGAAGGAAGAGAAGAGAAAAACACTGTCATTGAACAACTACCTTCCTTTTAATAGGATTAAACTTCTGAAAATAAGGGCAAAGAAGAAAACTAGCATAGGGAGGAAAGGAGGGCAATGGCCAATGGCAGGGGTAGGAACACAGGTGATGGATAATGGAAAGAACAAGTCCCTCATTTTGCCTCTAGTCACCCTTGAGGGATGTGGAGGAAGGTCATATGATTTAGCTGAAGACACAAGGGAGCATGGAAGGAGAAGCATCCAGTCCTAAAATGATAACAACAGCTCTCACCTCTACAACAAAAGCACCCTACCTTGCAATTGACATGACACCTCTAAAGCAGGAGATGAAAGACAGGAAGAACTACAGCAAAATCAGAAAGAATGGTCAGCTCCTTGAAAGCAGAGATTGTCGTTTGCCTCCTTTTGTATCCCCAGTACTTAGCACAGCTCCTGGAATGTAGCAGGTATTTAATAATTGCTTGTTAAGGGCCTGACTCGTCATCAGGCCATGGCAGGAAACAAAGAGTTCATGATAGTCTTGCCAGGGCCCGTTCCCAGAATAAGGCACATTACACCAAGTTCTCATCAGGGCTTCTTTCTCCATCTACAGATGGACTGAATGCATCAGGGAAGCCTCAAAATCAATAGAGCTGTAAGTATTTTAGAAAGAAGGCTGGGGACTTACTCAGGGATTTCTGATTGGTTATTATTACTCCTGAAGACAGGTGTGTGTGTGTGTGTACACATATGTGCATGCATATATAAATGTGTGCACATGTATACATGTGTACATGTCTGTGTGTGTGAGTGTGTGTGTGTGATAAGCTCCAAAGAAATGTTTGCTAAATAGGAAATGAAACCTATTTCCCTCCTGATCAGAGAGGGAACCTACTGGAAAGGTCGTACATATGGTCAGCAGTGATCTCTGCTTTGTTTTTTTTTTTAATTTAACTGTTTTTCTTTGTTAAAATTCTTGGGGGTGGGGGGAGAGAAAGGAAAGTGAGGCATTTCCAGAAATTATTTTGATGTAAAAAGCAAAAGGCATAAATAACATTTATCTAAAAAAAAAAAACCTCAAAGTAGATAGAGTTGGCCCCAAACAGGAAGATTTGAGTTCAAGCCCTGCCTCTGACATTATTAGCTGTGTGAACCTGGACAAGTTACTTAACATCTTTAGTTACCCCAGGTAACTCTGTATAAATATTCTTATCTTGAAAAAAATGGCATTGAGAATAACTGTTTTCTCCATTCTAATCCATTTTGAAGTAATGGTAATAATAGATTATGAAATGTATTTTGTAATAATATTTTAAAACTTGAGATGTATGTAAGATTTAAGAGCATGTAATCTTACTTGGGTATGTGTTCCTACTTTTGAAAACATTTTATAGGAATCATTATAGCCAATACTTTGAACAGCTTACATAGAAGTAAAAGAGATAACTGAGAATCTAATTTATTGAGGAAAATTTTGCTATGATTTATAGAGTAATAATGTTTGCAAGTAACAATTTAGAAGGTCAAATAACAATTTATCAGTTTCTTCCTAAAATTTATATTGCCTCCAGTTGAAAGGCATATTTTTTTAAACATCCCCTTAAAGTGTCCAGCAGATGGCACTGAAGATTTCCTTTTTTTTCACTAAATTCTCACACAGTTTATTTAAATTATGAAATGTTTTTTCTTTGAAGTATCTAATGCGTTGTAATAAAATTAGTACGTTCAGCAGGAGGTATAACCTATTAGGATAAAATGCATTTTTAGAGATGGCTGGAAAAAGAACAGGAAGAAAATTGATAAAATATTGTTTGAAATTACTGTGCTTTTGTGGAGGACCCTTACTCCATATGCCTATTTTATTATAGATAAAGTAAGATTATTTTTTTGCTTTTTCCTCATGGAGCACTTCCTTTAGCTTTAAAAAAATGTTTTAGTGTATCTGATATAATCAGCACCCTACTGTTATCTGAAAGCTGTCTGAGAGATGACACTTAGGGGAAAATGAGAGTGAAATTAAAGATTAGCTATTTATGTTGCATACTTTGTTACTTTGGCCAAACTCTTACTAGTAAACCCATTTTCAAGAACCCTCTTTCTGACTAAGTAAGCACAGGGTGAACAGAATTTTGTCTCAGAAGGCAACGCAAACTTCCTCCCTGAAAGGTAACATTTTTCCATGTTTTTTCCTCTCAGTGACTACTATCCTGGATGGGACAATTTCTTGACTTGAGGTCCATTGGCATCAGACACAACTGCTCCTATGGGACTCTGAGGGAAATAGGATATGACCCTGAACACAGCTTCACCAGTAGGGCTGCCCTCTGTGGCACTGTACCTATCCCTGCTGTTCTACCCATCCTGTTGACTTTCCCCTGTCCTAGAGAATCAGAATTCCCATGCTTTAGTCTTTGTTCTGTATACACATACTCTTTCCCAAATGATTTTGTCTGAAGCAAAATTTTGCCTATTTATCTTTTTGTTTCTTGGGATATTTCAAGACCCAAGTTGCACATGTTTAAATGTTGGGCCAGTACAACACTGCCAGAAATGGCATGGGTGCACATTGGGGAATATCTTTTAATTCTGGTAACTTCAGCTGGTTTCACAGGTAGCAGCTATCAAAGAACTTAAAAATTATTTTTTTTAATTAAATGTCCATAATAGGGCCAGAAGTATCTCTTCCTCTTTAATACTGAAGATATATTAGAGTTCTGGTATTAGAAAACACGAGGAGATATAGAAACCTTTATAATGATATCATTAGTCTTTAAGTGTATTTTTATGGAAGAAAATAGAATGATAAGATAGGAAAGTATATACTGGAAAAATCAATTGGGAGTAAAAACAACAAGAAAGTATAGAATAGAATTTAAATTTTCAGGGAAAACCATCTAACTCAGGTAATAGGAATGCCTAGTATATTATGCATATTCCATAAATATTAAACTCCAATTTTGTCACATATAAGCTTTTGCAAAATGAGGAGAAAATTGTGAGGGGTACATATGTATCATGCAAAGTAAAAATAATAAATGTTTTTTGCGATAGAGGTAATTCATAAAAATAGACAAAAATGACATCTATGCTAAAAGTGTTCTTCAGAAACCAAGTATGATGAAACTCAAGATTATTCCACCAAAAGTGACAAGGCTGAGTTAGTTGAGCTCTTGGTAAAAAGGCTGCTTGTACTCATACAATTTCTAAGGAATCACGAAATCATAGAAAGGACCTCAGAGTGCAAGTAGTCTAACCCAGACCCAAAAAGAATAACCATTACAACTTACCCGATAAGTAGTATTTCAGACTTGTTTTTTAATACTTCCAGTTACAGGAATTCCACTACCTCCCATGGTCTCCCATTCCACTTGGAGATAGTTCTAATAGGCATAAAGTTTTCTTTGCATCACACCTAAATTTGCTTCTTGGCAGCTTCCATCTATCATTCTTAGTTCTCCTAGTACTTGTCTTCATCCAAACTTAAGAAATCTAACTCCTTTTTCAAAAGACAGTATTGAAAGTACTTGAAGAAAGTGCTTCTGTCCCTGCTGAGCCTTCTTTTCTTTAGACTGAACCTCCCCATGTCTTTCAATCAAGCATTGCCTAGCGAATACTAAAGGCCTTTCTCCATTTGAATTTCCCTCCTCTGAATGTTTTCCAACACCTTAGGACTGTGTGTGCCTGTGAGTGTGTGTGTGTCCAGAAAAGATATAGTTTTGTTCCTCCCTACCATCTGTTTTCAATATTCTTTAGAAACAATCTGTTTGGAAAGGGTAAACATAGGTTAACCATGGGAAATGGGAGTGGGAATGGAAGCCAATACCAATTTTGGCCATATGTATTTTATGTGTTTCTGTACATGAGACTGTATAGGATAGAAGCTGTTACTTCCAAAATAATGTGTGGCATCAGTTCCTGTGTTCAAGTAACTAATAACTCTGGGAGTCAGCCAGGACTAACAAACAGTACTTCCTGGCACAGACACATCACTAGCAGTGGCTTAGTTGCCCCATTTAACAGACTGCTTATAAAGAGGCCAAAAGGTTATTGTTTATTTCAAGTTTTATTAAACTTAAAAAAGTTTAATTTTCTATATTTATACATGCATTTACATATATGTGTGTGTGTGTATAAACTAATAAACTATTTCCCTTTTATTACCAAAAGCTTGCTTTATGAATAGCATCTGACCTTCAGCATGGAAACTCTGGTTGAAAAAGACCAGCCCAAGGCCACTGCAAATAGATGTGCTGCCTCCCAGTTGCTAGTACTAACACCGAGGGAAGCAGCAGTGTGTGTGACACCCACAGGTCTTCTAGTGGAATGTGCATCACTGAGAAGTACTCTGATGCCCATTAGCAGCCATGTCCTTGCTCTCTGAGTTCCAAGGAAAAGGTTATGATATAGCCAAATGTGCTTCAGATGAAAAAGGAAGGAAGGAAGGAAGGAAGGAAGGAAGGAAGGAAGGAAGGAAGGAAGGAAGGAAGGAAGGAAGGAAGGAAGGAAGGAAGGAAGGAAGGAAGGAAGGAAAGAGGGAAGGAGGGAAGGAAGGAAGGAAGGAAGGAAGGAAGGAAGGAAGGAAGGAAGAAACCAGTCTTCATGGGCATAAGTATTGGACACCTTGTCCATTCCATTCTATCCAACATTTATATGCTACCACTGGAGATACAAAGATAAAACAAGATTCCTTATCCTGAATGAGTCTACATTATTATAATATGGATAGAAAAAAGTAAAAAATAGAATATATGCAAAATAAATTTAAAGTAAGTTCAGCAAGAGAGGGTAGAGCACAAACACCAAAGTGGAAGAATCAGGAACTATTTCTCATAGGAGCTTGCACTTGGATTGATCCATGAGCTAGGAGTTCTGAGTCAAAAGTGAAAAGGGGGAACATTGCACAAATGCACAATAGTCTGTGCAATAGGAATGACATGGGAGATGGAATGTCATATAAGATGGAAAGAGAATAGGTCCCTTTAGCAGAAAAATTAAGTATATAGGGGAGAGTAATATGTAATTACTGGAATTTTAAGTGTATTTTACTTAATGTACTGAAAGTATATTAAGTAAATACATAATTTTTATATATTTATAAATACTTAAAAGCCTAAGATAAGGGTTTGTATTTATTCCTAAAGGTAACAAGGAACCAATGAAGCCTCTTGAGCAGGGGAATAGCATGGTTAGAAGCTTGTGAAATAGAACCAGCAGGACTGGTATCATTTAGCATGAATGATGTTCACAAGAAAAAACTATTTTCCCAAATAGTTTTCTTAAGAATTATTATAAGTTGGAGAAAATAAAATATAAAATTTGATATTAGAAGAATGAATGTTTTTGCTAGGTTATTTTGAACTGAGAAAATGTAGGTTGCGTGATATTTAAGAATTCTACTCTTTCTAAGGCTCTGAAATAATGGGGGAGTGATTTATAGGAAGCATGTCTAAAAATGTCAACTAAGATGAATGCTATTTCAAATGAAATGACTGATAAAGGGTAATGTTTAAATTTGGGGACCTTATACAGTCAGTCTAATAGTGTCCTTTTAATTAACAAGTTAATAGAATTGTGTTTCTTAATCCTTGTTTTTGAGCCTTGGATGTTTAATTATAGTAAAATGGTATTTGGATGAATAAGTGGTAGGTGAAGATGGAGGCTCAGTCCTGACAGAGTAAATAATCCTCAGTCTCTTTTTTAAAGGGCTCCACTAGGAGACCAAACTGGGTCTTTTGAAAGTTGCAGTGACCCCAGACATCAATGTCAAACTTCCTTGGTTTTCCTTGGGAGCTACAGAGTTGTAATGGGACACTGCAGGCAGTAATGGATTGCTGGCTCACAAAGCTTCTCAGGACCCAGCTCCAGTGTTAATCCCTTCACTGCCAGCCAACCTATGCTAGCTGCTAGCATAAAATCTCATTGCCATTCATTTTCTCACAGTAAAAATGCTCCCTTTTATTTTAGGTTGGCATTCCAGTAAATCCCTTTAAGGCCGGTTCAAGTGATGCCTCTTATAAGAGATCTTTCCAGATTTTCCAGTATTTAGCACACCACCCCACCACCAATTCCTATTTTTTTGCATATGCAAACTGATTTCATTGGTAGTGATTTCATTGATAGAATTAATTTCCCTTTAAGAAATTCATTTTTCCAGGGCAGCCAGGTAGCACAGTGAGCAAGAGCACCAGCCCCAGTGTTGGGATGATCTGGGGATCAAATCCGGGCTCAGATACTTAGCACCACATCCAGAAATAACTGGCTGTGTAACCTTGTGCAAGTTACTTAACCCCAATTGATTATTAAAAAAAAATTCCTTTTGCCAATGTAGATGAGCATCTCCTCTGACACTTAATCATGTTAGATATATGCCAGGGGCACCAAAAGTTTAATAACTTCCCTAAAATCACAAAACCAGTAGAAGTCAGAGGCTAGAAATGAACCCAGATCTTGCTGACTTCCAAACTTGGGTTTTCTCCCCACTAAACCAGGACTATAACTTGAAACTCTTTGGAAGTTGGTGAAGGCCTATGGGCTCCTCTGAATAATGTTTTTAAGACATAAAATAAAATATAAAGGGGATTATAAAGGGGAAAATAGAGGAAACAAGCATTTATCAAGCACCACATATGCCAGTTGCTGTGCTCAGCACTTCACAAATAATAGTTCATTTTACCCTAAATAACCTGGGTATGTGGGTGCTGTTATTATTATTCCCATTTTAGAGTTGTAAAAACCAAAGCAGAAGTTAAGTGACTTGCCCAGGGTGCACAACTAGTAAGCATCTGAAACTAGGTTTGAACTCAGGTCTTCCTGATTCCAAAACCAATGTGCCACTTAGATGTCATGATTGTGGTTGTCATGTTGAAATACAGTTATCGGTTAAAAAAAAAAATCACAGACTCTAGGTTAAGAACTCCTGACTTAAAACCATAGTGTCTCTTTGCTTTGTATTTATTTTGCATATATTGTACAGTTATTTATTTATATTATTATGTCCTCACCCCCACCTCCCAATTGTAAACTCATTAATGATGGGGTCTATTATTGTTTTTTTTTTTTGTTTTTTTTTTTTGCTTTTTAGAGGGGGGAATGGAGGGCAATTGGGGTTAAGTGACTTGCCCAATGTCATATGTCTAGTAACTGTTAAGTGTCTGAGGCCGGATTTGAACTCAGGTCCATCTGACTCCAGGGCCCCTGCTCTGTTCACTGTGCCACCTAGCTGCAATAGAGCTGCTTTTTTGTTTGTTTGTTTCTTTTGTTCTTAAATTTTTATATCACCATTTTCTAATAAAATAAAAAAACACCAGGAAGGAAACACCATATCTAAGCGATGACTATAATGAACTAACTCGACATCCATATATGTCCATAAATATAATCTAGAGCCAAGACATGATACACTCAAGTGTATTTCTGATATGCTAAACAGACACACACACACATACACGCACACACACCATAAAATTAAATAAAGCCCATGTTGAGTTTCTGAGGTTGTCAAAATGTATTCTAAATAAACATTTTTTCCCCCTCCGCAAAAGAGAGAAATCTAAGCTTCCTAGATTTTACTTGTGCTGTATACTAAATTAGCCTGCAATCATTAGGTACAGTATTTTCTAAGCCATTTTGTAGTGCATTTCAATACTAAAACAACAAGTTGCAATTTCCTTTCCATTATATTTGCTAATGGTGACATCTGTTTTCATCCTTTAATTAAAACACATTGTTAAATAAGCATTTAGGGCCTGACTATGATCTAAATAATAAAACAGGTGGTGTAAATAACTTAAACACTTCTATGTACAGGCCAGCATAAAGCATGTGGCAAGTTATGCAAACTTCACTAGATGAGGCAGCACCTGACAATTTCAGGCCAAATTTGAAGAATTTAAAAATTACTCAAATTTGCATGCACTTGTACATCTGTCTCATCCATCCTACAGCCCCTCCTTCTTAATCAATTCCAGACACACTCTCCTAGCCTCCCCAGCCACGGATGGGGGACAATCAATTCTATTTTTAAGACTTGGTACATTATTTTATATTTAGATGTTTTAAAAATGTCATAATCAGCTTTACCTAATCACACTGTGCACAAAGCTAGGGATCGTCCATTTTGCATTTTTTATTTTTTCATTATCTATAATAACCTTCTGATGTTCTCTGGGCACCTTGAACTCAAACTCAGGCCATATTTATTCAATGTTCAATAGCAGATTGAAAAATAGTCCAACAGGTGTTTTCAGTCATTTTAAAGACACAGTAAGACCACATATGTTCTAAAAAATCTCATGGACTGTGCTGCAATTTGTCACAAGGACAGATCCTTCCCACATATCTAACCAACATGAAAACAGCAAATCCAAGGGCCACTGCATGGATTCACCCTTAATGAAGAGACCTAGTTATAAGATTATATGATTTAGAGCTAGGAGGAATCTCAAAGTTCATCTTAGACTAGAGGACAGCAAATGGCTTGTGAACCAAACAGCCTGACACCTGTATTTATACTATGGTCCATGTTCTAAGAATGCTGGAATTTTTGTTGTTTTTCATTTTTTCTTAACTCATGGGCTGTACAAAAAGTAGTTGGCTGGCTGGCTGGCACACCCAGCTATTGTTTGCTGACTCCTGATCTAAACCAAACTTCCATTTGTACAGATGAGGAAACTGAGGTACAGAGAGCTAAGGTGATTCACTCAAGGACACAGCAATCATAGGTGGAAGAATCAAGATTCAAACCTAGCTCCTCTAATTCCAGATCCAGCACTCTTACACATATCCACTGTGCTCAGAATTTTATGAGTCCATTTACCTTTTGTATGGTTTAAGTCTAGCAACATTTAATGCTATTATGGATATGCTGAACTAAATATTTCATTGTTATCCTCAAAATAAACATCCTTTAATATGGGATCCTAGATCTGTCAAATCAAGTCAAGAAGAATATATGAAGAGAGAGTCACTGTGCTAAGTGCTAGAAATGCAAATGTAAGTAAAAAGAAAGGTTGTACTTGATCTCAAGCAGTTTGCATTCTAGAAGTTAAAAGGATTGCAGGAAGGAAAAGGTACCTGGGGGGACATGATGGAGAAAAAGACAAGATGAATGAAGAGAGAGCTAGTAAAGGCACTTGAAAATAGTAGTTCTGGAAGGAACCAATCAATCAGAAGAAGGGGCCACAGGGACAGAATGAACTTCTGGGCTGAGGAGCCAGCAAACTCAGAGTGAACTTTCAGAATGCGAAGACTGCTGGGTCATGGTGGAGAAAGTCCTGATTGAGAGTCAGTAGGGGAGCCCAGAAAGGAAGGAAAACATGGCTGATTCGGGCACTTTCCTTAAAATGGATGTTCTGGGAGCTGGATGGACTTCAGAAGCCCTCTATTCCAAGACTTTTCATTTTACAGATGACGAAATTGAAGCTGGGGGACATTGTGACTTGTTCAAGGTCATGAAGGTAGTTAAATGACAGACAGGATCAGATCCTAGGTTCTTTTACTTCAGTTAGCCTTTTTCCACTGCCCCATGTTGCCTCTTTAGAGGCTTTTAAATCTGAATTTTATGCTTCTTTTGTGTGATCTCAGATAACTCCCTAAGATCCTCGTTCTCTTATATTTACCACATGAGAATAGTAAAGTTGTCCTCACATTCAGATAATGAAGAAATATCTAAGATATTAAAAATATGAGAAACTCACCATAGTTTAGAGGATTTAGAGATGAAAAGACTTTCCAGTTTATCTAGTCCATATCCCTCATTTTGTAAAAGGTTGAGGTGAAGAAACTGGGATTTACACTCATTCCTCAACTCCACAGTCAGAGTTCTTTGCCTTATAACATCTTATTTAGATCAGTTATTAGGAGGAGTTTCAATAAATCAGCAATATGAAGAGCAAGTTACCTGGTTCCAGTCTCCTCCCCATTCACTTTAATGTAGGTCCCTCCCCTATGCTGTTTGAAAAGTTTTAAGTGAGCCTCTTAAGCAGGGATAATAATAGTTATTATTTCTACAATGCTTTAAGGTTTCCAAAGCACTTAACATATATCATCCCCTTTAATCCTTACAACAATTCTATGAGGTAGATTCCATTATTATCTCCAACAGACTCCTACTTTACAGATGAGGAAATGAAGCCTGTGGCATATTAAATAACGTGTCTAAGATCACAAAGGTTATAAATGTCTGAAGGAAGTTTCGAATTTATGTTTTCTTGATGTCAATACACCAGGGGTGAGGAACCTATGGTCTTGAGGCCACATGTGGACTTCTAGGTCCTTGGGTGTGGCCTTTTAACTGAGTCCAAGTTTTACAGAACAAATCCTTTAATTAAGGGGAATTTGTTCTGTTAAGTTTAGATTCAGTCAAACGGTCACACTTGAGGACCTAGGGGGCACATGTGACCTGGAAGGTGCAGGTTCCTCAACCCTGCTCTACACCAACTAGTGTAGCTTCAGGATTCAGAATTTTTACACTATTTACACTACACAATAATTCAGAAGAGAAACTGGGACCATTAACATCTACAAAATAAGCCCCTTTGAGTTCCTGTGGAGAAAGTATCTAGGAAGAACTAAGGTGATTGTAATTTATACATGGAATGAGGAATTGTTCAAGAAAAAGACTAAAGTTTGTGATCAGAGAAATGTATGAACAGAAGATCAAAGCGCAGTCACAAAGAAAAAGCATCACAAAATGGTAGACAGCCTATATTTCCCATTGGCATTGGCACAATGTCAAGAGATTTTGGAGGAATCTTCAAATATTTTGGCTAGACCCCTGGTGTTGGATTTTGTTGCTGATAATGTCTAATTTCTCCATGTCCATCCTAGGTCAAGTATCCACTAATTCCTGTCTTGACTATCAGGGATGAATAGGAACTGGACATGTTCACTACCACCTTTCCCACTCCCACAGTGTCCAGCAGTCCAAGAAAGAAGGTCCTCACAAGTCCTCTCTCCCACCTAGGTTGGATAATTTAATCTGCTTTGGAGTCCTGGGGCAGAGCTGATCTGGTTGAGTAGGAATACCTCAAAACATGCCTTTCCTCCTCTAAAATCAGACTGGGTCCCTACCTTTATCATTAGGTAGGATCAGGAACCCCCAGATGTGGGGCTTCACCTTTGCTTTCCACCTCTTTCTCAGAGATTGGTAATCAAATCAACATTACCTTTGCTTCTCTGAATGGCATGATAATCTACTCCCCTGTGGCTTCACTGATTCTGAGTAACAAAATGTCTAGGCAGAAATTCCCTTCCCTGCCTACCATGTCCCAATCCATCATGGCCATTCATTTCAGTCCTATCCCTCTGGCGTCCCTGCAGTATTTTAGTCTTTTCACTCAGTCCCCTACCATACCCCTTGTTCTATTATGAACATATCATTCTTCATATTAGGGCATGAGGCAGTTAGGTATCTCAAGTGATAGAACCACTGTGCCTGGAATCTAAAACTTTGAGTTCAAAAAGTCTACTCTCTAACACTTCCTAGTTGTGTGATCCTGGACAGGTCTCTTAACCTCTCTCTCTGCTTCAGTTTTCCCAACTGCAAAATGCAGATAATATAGCATCTACCTCACAGGGTTGTTGTGAGGATCAAATGAGAAATTCTTAAAGCACTTTGCAAACCATGTACACTATCTAAATGCTAGCAATTATTATTATGTTAGACTTCTACCTTCCTCTGGCAATTATTTTATACAAACTTTTTTTTTTCTTATATCAAATAAGACCAAAAAGCTTTTATTAAAGTGTCTGAGATTTGTCAGGCACATATTGCTTCCTCCTACTAGATTGTAAGCTCCTTGAGGGCAGGGTGCTTTATCTTTTTATCACCAGCACAGATCACAGTGCCTGTCATACATTAAGCATTTAATAAATGCTCACTAAATTGAATGGTAATGGAGAGTTCGACAAGATAGGTAAGCATGGATGGCTTCCCACTTAAAGGAATGTCTGTATCAAAGAAATCATCCCATATCCCATCAAAGTAGAAGATGAACAAAGTAAAATTTTAATTGCAATCATTACAATTACATTTTAGCGAACCAAGAATGGCAGAAAGAGAAAATAAATTATAAGAGAAAAAATGTGCACAGAGTCACTGGAGTATTTTGCCACAAGTCCTGAGATTTAAATAATACTTTTGAAAGGAGGAGGCAATAGAATGCACATAATAAGGAGATACATTAGCAAGGTTATACAAATAAACTCAAGAAAATGCTATACAGAGAGGTTTAATGTAAGGTTTTTAGTTGAGGGGATTATTTCTCTGTCCATTATTAATAAGCTCTCTCAATCATACTTTGTAGTGGAAATATGGAAATTAGAAGAAAGTGGTTAAGACCCAATAAGTGAACTAGCTCTTCACAGGATGTATTCTAGACCTTGGAAGAAGGCAAAAAATCATTATTTTAGTAATTAGGGTACCAATTCTCCCACCACTGTGCTTCAATCAGGGATATGTGGAGACAGTGAATCTCTTAACATGGTTAGCTCCCCAGGGTGGTAAGAGTGGGCCTCTTTGAATCACATTTCTGTGGTTATCATCAAAGCTAAACCAAGCTGCAAGAGAAGGGAAGAAGGTGAGTCACCAATTTTTGTGGGGTGGTTTAGGTGAAGAAAAAAACATCTGCACAGCAGCCTAGACACCCATAGAAAGCTAGAATATTCTTTCTTATTGGTATCAAATGCAAATAGACACAAGGATCACTAATCAGTTCATAAGAATTCCTATGGATGGCACACCGTTTTAAAATGTGGTGCTTTTGATGTTTTATTTTGCTTTTTATTTATTTCATTAAGTATTTACTAAATTATATTTTAATCTGGTTTGAGCCATGTGTGGGAATGTTGGGGCCCCATGAGGCCTTCAGGCCACATACTTGGAACTTCTAGTCTATATCCCTCTACTAGCACAGGCTTGTTTAAAAAGAAAACCAGGCATTTAAGCAGAGAAATGGGAGGTGGGCTCTCCCAACAATGTGGTACAATGGCCAGAGTGATGGATTTGGAATTAGAGAACCTAGTTTTGGTTCCTGTCTCTGATGCTTACTGTGTGGCCTTGGATAAGTCTCAAATTATCTAAATCTCATTTCTTTATCTGTAAAATGAGGGGGCTGGACCAGATGATTTCTAAGTTTCCTTTCAGCTATGGTACTATAATACTCTCTTACTATGTTAAACATATTACCTTATTTTAAGTTCACTGACTCATTTTCCATTTGCCTTATTCCAATTTCTCATAACTCCTGGGCATGTGGGCTAGTTTAGAAGATCATAGATTTAAAGCTGGAAAGGACCTTTGAGGTCATTTAGTCTGGAGGTGTTGAATATGGGGCTCTCAGAGTGCCTCTTGAACTAGATTAAAATGTAATTGGGAAATAGTTAACAAAAGGAAATAAAAATATAATAAAGCATACATTATGCTAATATGTAGCTTTCTAAGTCAGCCCCACATTAGAATAGGCCCACCTCTCATTATAATATTCACTCTTTGATTAATTGTTAACCAGAGTTGATTTCTGCCTGTTGGGAATACTGACTCTTCCAAGGGTATATAAGCATTGAGTTGCCATGGTGATTCATCTTTGGTTTATAAGAGAAGGTCAAATGATCATCATTTTATTAATTATCTGTTAACCATAATTAATAAAATTGTTAATTTTCCAGAAATTATATTTCTCAGACTTCTTATGTCACATGACCAGGGAAAGAACACTGAGTTTGAAGGCACAGCAAGTCCTGTCCTTAAGAATTACTATTAATAACCAATGAAAATGTAAATATCTACTGTGTGCTGGACACTACAGTAGCCTATGGGACCTTGGGGAAAAAAATCCCTGCCCAAGGTAAAGGAGGCACTTAGCTTCTCAGGTCTTTGATATTCTTTTTGGTCTTCTTGGTGGCTGAAAAGGCAATGTGTATATTGCAAAGGAAACGATCTTATGACCAGACCAGCCTAGATAACCCCAATTGGTCTGAACTTCCTTTTTTTCTGCCCAGACCGCACTGGAGTTCAGGGAAAGTAGCATCCATTTGTATTAACTGACCACACCACCCCCACCCCTCTAACCTTAAACTTCATTAGCTTGTACAATTTTACCATTGGAAATGACATTAAAGCAGATGCATCACTTTTTTTTTTTCATTGTTTTGCCATTGCATCTTGAGGACCACTGGGACTTTCTGACTTGCAGCCAAAATTCCCTATATGTATTGTCTCGCTTTTTAGAATCTGAAGTCCTTGAAAGTAGGGACTGCTTTTTTTTTCCTCTTTGTATCTCTACCACTTTGCACACAGTATATACTTGGTAAATGCTTTTTCAAATCCTTCATTTATTGCCATTCATTAATCTCTTTGAAACAGGGTAGCGCAAGGGTAGCAAAGGCTTGAGGACAAGCTTTCTGGAATCAAATTGCCTTCTTGCATATTCCTAGTATTTTTTTTTATAAGAATAAGGGAATGAAGGACAGCTAGGCTGGCGAGGTGAATAGCAAACCAGCCCTGAAGTCAGGAGGACCTAAGTTCAAATCTGGCCTCAGACACTTGACACTCTTACTAACTGTGTGACCTTGGGCAAGTTACTTAACTCCATTTGCCTTGCCTTCCCCCCTCCAAAAAAAAAAAAAAAACTGAGTGAATGAGAGCTGATGCTTTGGTCAGATAGTCTGCTAAGTGGAGCACAGTTAACAGATGGCTCAAACCAGGCACACCACAAAATTACTGCACTAGGGCTCTGAGCAGTGCTCCTGAAACCATCCCCCATTGGTGCTTTTGGAACAAACAAGTGCAAGGGCTGGTCCAACAAGGCACTTTCTCACCAGGAAAGGGCAATCAATGATAGAAGCAACAAATGAGGTGATGAGTAGGGGAGGTCCAGAGAAGAGATAGAGAGAATTAGACTCAGTGAGACTACATGAAGGAGAGAGAGAGAGGTAACTTTTCATATTAATTATCCACAATGAAAACCTGGTGTGTACAGTATGTCTCATGTCTAAAAATAATTTAAACAGCCTGTCTAGAAGGATGGCTAATTTGTCACCCTGCTCTTCCTCCTGCTCACCTTCCTCTGCTAGACATATTAAATGACATTTTAAAAGGCTACTTTAAACACTTTGCCCAAACATTAGAAACTGATAAACTTGGATTTTTCCCATAGAAAGCCTCTTTCCCTCAAACACACAGGAAAATATTCCCAAGAGAGGGAGCTTTCTGGCTAGTTTTCTTGATTCAAAGACAACATAAGAAGGCAACACAGGGGGAGTTAGGTATAATTCAGATTGTTAAAACATGAAGAGGTGGGCGGCTAGGTGGCTTAGTGAATAGAGCACTGGCTCTGGAGTCAGGAGGACCTGAGTTCAAATCCGGCCTCAGACACTTAACACAAAACTAGCCATGTGACTTTAGGCAAGTCACTTAACCCCAATTGCCCTACCTTCCCCTCCAAAAAGAAAAAAAAAGCCAACCAAACAAACAAAAAAAAAACATGAAGAGGCCTTTGAGGTCATCTGGTCCAATCTCCCGGTTTTCTATATGACTCAATGAAAGAAGAGTTTGACCAATAACCCTCTACAACCCTTCTCAACTCTAACTGAAGTACAAAAAAAAAAAGTGAAGACAACTCATGGCTACATATTTTATACTTCCAGTTGAGAAGTTTAGAAAATTAGAAATCTGTGAATCATGACTTTTTTTCATGCCTCCTAACTGTAAGTCTAACCATGTAAACCATGAGTTTCAATTTCATGACTACAGTATTACTTTATGATAGAACTATGACTGACTTCCAGACTTTCTGAGTATTAATTCATTGGTCTTTAAATGACATTAAGCTGTGTCCAGGAATGATATACCATTACACTTATGCAGAAGTCAACACATTGGACCAGCTAATTATGTTTTCTTGGTTTGTTTGGTTTTTTTTCCCTCTCTGGATCATAGGTGTCAACAAATGGCCAGAAATAATAGTAGTAGGTAATATTTTATATTGCACTTTAAGGTTCAATCCCATAAAAAAGGGTTCTATTATTATTTCCCACTTTGTAGATGAAGAAATTGAGGCTAAATTAATTTCCCTGGATCTCATAGCCAGTAAATGTCTGAGGCAAGATTCAAACTCAGGCCTTCCTGATTTCAACTTCAAGACTCTATCCACTTTGCATTCTAGCTTCCTGCCTTTGTTTAAATAGATTCAGATTACTCCCCATTTGGAAATTCCCTCCATGAAGAGTCATCTATATCTTACAGTCTTAAGAGAATTGACTGAGAAACTGGCAAGCTAAGTGATTAAGTGACTTGCCTAGGGTCACACAAATCAGTATATGTCAGTTTATGGAGGATATGAAGCCAGGTCTTTGCGATTTCCCTGGAAGAGAAGTAGGTTTTTACAATAGAAAAATCATTGACTGGAGTTCAAATATTTTGTTCAAATACTTCTTCTGTGTGACCTTGTACAAGCGACTTAACTTCCCTGGGCCCCAGTTTCTTCATCTATAAAATGCTGATAATAATAGCTAGCATTTAATTAGCTTTTAAGTTTTGCAAAATGCTTTGTAAATATTATCTCATTTTTTCCTCTCAATAATTACTGGAGGTAGGTGCTATCATCCCCTTTTTACACATGAGGAAATTGATGCAGGCATAGTTAAATGAGTGTTGGGGCTAGATTTGAACTCAGGTCTTCCTGACTCCAGACCCAGAGCTATGCATTACATCATCTAACCACTCTAGAACTATGATCTGACAATCTTGTATCTAGGATGCCAAGATATTATGTTTTCATGGTTAAACAAACAGGTCACTCAGGAGACACAAGTCACTTTAATAATCCAAATAGAGACTTATCTTAGAATCAACTTAAATTTCACAACTAAACTTCAGTGCTTTTCCAGGCCAGGTTGATTTGGTCAGACGGAGATGGTTTCTGTTTTTTTCTTGCATACAGACTGGTCATTGGAATATTTGAAAAGTCTAAAAACAGAGTCTTCACATGCAAATTCTATGGAAACCATCCTTTCAGATAAAAAATCTCTTAGCCAAAGCTATTGGATGAATATAGACCTATAATTTATTTGGATTTCTTTGTGCTACTTAAACACCTGCAGAATAGCCTTCTAGCTGAGAATTATAGACTTCAGGCTCTTTAACATCCTGCTTTTATTCTTCTGTTCCTAGTTAAACAAAATAATGAGAATTTTTTTTAACCTCATCAGGCAAGGGATGCTGGGATACAACCCATTTAGATGACAGAATCAGAGTCCATAGAGATCTGAAGAACTAAAATGCATCATTACTAGAAGACAGCATAATAGGATCATACATAAGCTTTAGAGGTAGAAAGTACCCTGGAGACCATCTAGTCCAGGGGCTCTTAAGCTGAAGTCTGTGAACTTGTATTTTTGTTTGTTGTTAGGTATTTTGATAACTATATTTCAATAAACTGGTTTCCTTGTTAGTATTTTTAAATTTTATAATTTTATGTTATATATTATTTATGTATTTATTATATATAAATATAATATTTATATATATTTATTTACATATTGTGTTATATATAATTTTATGTTAGTTCTTTAAAAGCATTATTCTCAAAAGACTCCTACTGGCTTCATTAGATTGCCAAAGGAGTCCATGACACAAAGCAGGTTAAGAACCCTGGTTATATCCCAATCCTTTCATCCTACATATGAGGAAACTGAGGCCCAAACACAATAAAACAGTATGCCTGTTCACCCAAGGTAGTAAATGTGTCAGAGATTTGAACCCAGGCCTTTTGACATCAGATCAGTCCACTACCCCAGTGACATGCAAGATCTGACTTTCCAAAGAAAAGTCTCAATGACAAAAGGTTGGGATGAATTTTCCTTTTGGCCACAGAAACTAATGAAAACCTAATTTTCAGTAATGGGAAGATTTTAATTTCTGTTGGTGGAGCAAATACTCAGTCACGGATCTCCTGCAGTAATGAAGAATTATAAAGATTTAATAGAAATCCATCCTCAAGAATATTTTGCTATGAATCCCCTACCTGCATAGACTAGAAAGATTGTTTTGTTTTATTTTTTCTTTGTGAAACTGCCTAAGTAAGCAGCTACAATTGAACATCTTCCATTGGACAGCAGACCCCATGCCTGGTAAGTCAGACACTAGGGTGTTTCATTCCTTCCCTTAAATTATTTACATGCAGAAATCACTATAAAGCAAAAAAGGTATCTATCTCTCCAAGCCAGTGTCGATGTAAAGTGCAAAAATAGGACATGCACTTCTAAAACACACATTGTAAATTGCTGTAGAGGTGTTATCTAGTCAGCAGAAACCAATGATTCACTCATATGACTAATTTTTGTTTAACTAGATCAACCTAGATTTTGATAAACTTTTTTGGCCTGGATTTCAGAAAAAAATTTCAACCTAGAAAATGAGAGAAATGCTGCTTTTCCTATCTCACAATGATATCCTAGTCCGTGCATCCTGAGGCCTTAACTAGATTACAGTGACTTTTAGGTTGGAGATGAAGACCTCTGTTTGGTTCTTTGTCTACTCTTCAAAGAAATGTGATTGTTTTTCTGTACATAAAAGTACATAAAAAAATCTACAACTACTCATTTAGTGGTACTTCACAGATTCATTTGTTAGAACTAGCCCATAAAATGGGTACAACAACCCTCATTTTCCAGATGAAGAAGGTATAGTCAAAGCAATAATCTGCCCAAGTTACAGTTAATAAATCACATATAGGAGACTCAAGGTATAAGACTCAAGAATAGGTGTTCTGTCTGCAATGCTCTTTCCATTATAGTGAAGTCATGTAGTTATGATAGAGTAATGGTCTTAGAATCAAGAAGACTCATCTTCATGAGTTCTAATCTGGCTTCAGACACTGACTAGTTGTGTGACCCTGAACAAGTCACTTAACCTTGTTTGCCTCAGTTCTTCATCTGTAAAAATGAGCCAGAGAAGGAAAGGACAAAACATTCCAATGTCTTTGCCAAGAAAACCCTAAATGGGGCTACAGAGTCAAAAAAGCAACAACAAACATGCAATATTGAACTAATGAAAAAGAGATTGACATCTTTATATGAACAGGTATTCAGATGAAGAAATTAAAGCTATCTATAGTTGTATGAAAAAATGCTCTAAATCATTATGGATTAGAGAAATGCAAATTAAAACAACTCTGAGTTACCACATCACACCTATTGGATTGACTAACATGACAGAACAGGAAAATGATAAATGTTGGAGCAGATATGGGAAAATTGGAACACTAATGCATTGATGAGGGAATTGTCAAGTGATCCAATGATTCTGGAGATCAATTTGGAACTATGCCTGAGGGCTATAAAACTGTGAATACAAGCAAAACCACTTCTAGGTCTGTATCCCAAAAAGATCATAAAAATGGGAAAAGGACCCACATGTATGAAAATATTTATAACTGTTCCTTTTGTGTTGACCAAGAATTTGAGGGGATGTTCATCGATTGGGGAATGACTGAACAAGTTGTGGTATATGAATGTAATGGAATACTATATTTCATAAGAAATGATGAGCAGGAAAATTTCAGAAAAAAAAACACATGGAAAGACTTAAATGAACTGATGCTGAGTGAAGCTAGCAAGGACCAGGAGAACATCGTACACAGTAACAGCAATATTGAGCAAGGAGCAACTTTGATAGACTTAGGTCTTCTCAGCAATATAATGATCTAAGACAATTCCAAAAAACTCATGCTGGAAAATACTATCCACTTCCAGAGAAAGAACTATGGAGTCTGAGTGTTGTGTGTTTTTTTCTTTTTTGTGGTGTTTCTCTTTGGTTCTGATTCTTCTTTAAAACATGACTAAAGTGGAAATATGTTTAATATAATTGCACATATGTTACCTATATGTTATGGGAATGGGAATCTTAAGATCTTCCCTGCCCCTAGGCCCTTTGATAGGCTTAAGTGACTCTAAGAACCTTCCTTGATTTGAAAATATACTCTGCCCCCTACTAGGCCGAATGTGGTCACATGGAGCCTGTGGTGGGAGGCTTATTTTTCAGGAATGCCCACACCTTGTTGCTTTGTGATTGGGCAGTGGGTCAAGAGGCCTGTGACATTCTCTGAACCAGGAGAAGGCTATATATAACCTGATGTGAGGTTTTGTTTTGGGGCTCACTTTGAGAAGAGTTGTGTGATTTGACCAGATGAGATTCTGGGCAGCCATTGAGTGCCTCCAGCTTTGAAAACCCAGATGTTGGTTCTTCTCTCTCTGGTAACGGACTAGGTATGAATGTAATGGTCAGACAGTTGGAAGCCTGTCTGCTGATCTGTTTCTCTGTCTGTATTTGTTGTCTGCTTGTAACCTGTTTGAATTCTCTGAAGTTCGGGGTGCTGAACTTTTTCCCCTGAACTAGGTAAATGACATATGTTTGATTAAAGCAAGATTATTAACCCATTTTGAGTTGCTTTCCTTTAGAAAAGCAGATCTAAGAACCTGTGCTAGCAGGTTGGGTCTGCTAGGGTGCTTGCTGCTATACCATATCAGATTGCATGCCTTCTTGGGGAGGGGGAAGGGGAAGGAAGTAGAAAAAATTTAGAACTCAAAATCTTTTAAAAGTGAATGTTGAAAACTAAATAAAGAAAAAAAAGATTGACATTTTAAATAAATGGATTCAGAAGATGAGTATAAGCCATTTTCTACACTGACCTATCAAAGGCAACAAAACAAAGTAAATAGTGTCCTGGTCTTTGCATCAGGAATACATAGGTTCACATCTTGCTTTTGGTTCTTATTATCTGTGTGTCTATAGGCAGGTCACTGAATCCCAGGTTTGCCATTTAAATTACTTTGTCTGGATCCTGTTTTCATAATCTATTGGCCTCTAGGCTACTATCCTTTCTTTTTCAAGGAATGTCTGACTGAATTCATCAGCAAGTCTTGCCCTAAAATCTGAAGACTTCCATATACTTATTGTTATCTATTACAATACCTTGGCCTCCTAGTTCATAAACTTCCCCAACTTCCATGGCCTACAATTTTACTCCATTCCTTCATTTGACTATTTTTTTTTTCCTGATACCTTTTCCCTCATAGTTGCTATAGTATTTTTTCTTTCTTTCTGGAGCAGCATGCTATCTAATGTATGGTCTTTTACTGAAGAGTCCCTTACTGGTTTGGCCTAATATGAAGCTGCATTAATGATTCTAGTCAACTGAGGCTAACCCATAGAGTATGGTACAATTATAAGTAGCTTGAGAGAGTGTGTTAAAATATTTTTTCACAAAGCTGGAACCATGCCTACTGGAAATTCTTTGTGTAACTACACAACAAATCCAAACATGGCACAGTGGGAAGGGCAATGGGTTTGTACTCAGAACATATATATTTAAATTTCGTTTCTGCTACCTGTGTGATCTTGGACAAATCATTTGGTATCTCTGGACCTCCGTTTCCTCATCTTTAAAATAACAGGGCTGGAATTGCTTATTTCTAAGCCTCCTCTAAACTCTGAGCCTAAGGTTCTAGATTATTTATATTTATTTTTAATTCATTTTTTTCAACTTTGAGTTCTAATTCTCTCTCCCCCTTTAACCATTCCCTAACTAACTGAGAAGGCAAACTATATGTTACCCATTATACGAGGGAAGTCATGCAAAACCTATTTCCATAGGAGCTATGCCAATATTCACTTTAAGTCTAGAGACTAACACCTGTCCCATTCTAATGTCTCTATTTCATAAGGCTAGTATGTTCAATCAGTCTAGTCAGATACATTGCTCTAGGTTGAACCTGGGACCAAGATCATTATTGTCCAGTTTCTCTAATGGTGAAATCTGTCTCTATGCACTGCAGCAGCACAATAGTACAATCACAAACTCACTCAAAAAAATCCAGGTAACACAGAGGTCACACATTATCTAACTACCAGATAATCCAAACAAGAGCCAGATAATTTCTGCATTGTCCCCACAAGTCTTCTCACCCATGCTTCTCCTCTCAGTCTCTCCTAAAAAAACTTTCTCTGCAAAAACAGCAGTATGTGAGGCAGGCTGAGTTCACCTGGTAGAGAAGGGAGGATGGTGTAGTCTTCAAACCTATTGAATTTCACTGCACTCTTTCACTTCCTCCAGCCCAGCTCTACTGCCTTCGCTACTATGCTAACACATTTTTTGGTCCCAATCATTAATCATTCTCTTGAGTGTCCCAGAGGTAATCTCTTGACTGAATCTTCAAAGGATAATTTTATTGGGGTACTATTCATTTCAATAAGCAGTTGTTAATGATATGATTAGACGTGCTAAGAAATTTAAAAAAATTATAAAGTGTTCTCCATAGAAAAGTAAGCAAACAACACTTTTCAATTCAATCAAAATGAGTAGATGTAACCTCTTTCAGTACATTTAGCTCATTGTGGGTACAGACTGTTTTTCTGCTTTGTCTTATTAACTACAGTGTACATAATTCTGTGCTGGGTGTTGGGGGAGCTAAAAGAGCTTAATAAGTGGTATATGAATGTAATGCAATACTACTGTACTGTAAGAAATGATGAGCAGGCAGACTTTAGAAAAACCTTAAAAGACTCATGAACTGATGCTGAGTGTAATGAGCAGATCCAGGACAGCATTGTACACAAGTAACAGTTACATTGTGCAATGACTGACCTTGACAGACTTAGCTCTTTTTAGCAATACAAAGCTCTAAGAAGACTCAGGATGGAAAATCCTATCCACATCCAGAGAAAGAACTTTGGGATCTGAATGCAGATGGTAGCATACTTATTTGCTCTCCTTTTCTTTTCTTTTCTTTTCTTTTCTTTTCTTTTCTCTTCTTTTCTTTTCTTTTTTCTTTTCTTTTCTTTCTTTTTTCTTATAGTTCCTCCCATTAGCTCTAACTCTCCTTTACAACATGATTAATGTGAAAATATGTTTAATATGACTGTATAAGTATAGCCTATATCAGATCGCATGCCGTCTTGAGGATGGGGGAGGAGAGAGTAGAGGAGAAAATTCAAAACTCAAAATCTTATGGAAGTAAATCTTAACAACTAAAAGTAAACAAATCATTAAAAATAAAAAAGCTTAATAAGAAAACAAATTTTCATTACCACCTGAATTCACTCAGAAAGCATGACTCCTTCACAGAAGTCCCAAACTTAGAAGTCCCTCAAGTTTCTTTCTTTAATTAGAAATATGTTTGATTTTGCCAGAAGGAAATATTATTAATATCTTCTAAGTAATTTTTATTTGAAAGTAGGGTTCCTTAGTCATATAAATCATATAGTATAGAAAATATCCCATTTAATATTTAAAAAAGTATAAAAGTATAAACACCATGGCATCAGGTTCTTATTTGATTCAATTTCATATTCCATCCTAGCCCTTTCTTTCAGAGAAGGAAGCATATATTCCCCAATTCCATTATAAGATTCTTTTTACTGACACATCTTGAAATTCTACTGGTAAAACTCCTGACCTATCCAGGCAGAGTGGGTACAATTGGAAGATATTTAATTGATAGCTAAGGAATATCTTGTCTGGTATGATTACTGTTCAATGACATTAAAGCACCATTAAAAAACACATTTGAACTTCAATTTCTATGTAGCAAGTTCTTAGTCTAAGTAGAAAGGAATAATAAGAAATGTTTTATTTCTGAAGGAGTGGCTAGAAATAAAGTGAATGAAGTGCACAAGGGACAAATGAAGGAGAGAATACTTTAGAAGAAAAGATAAATCGCATAAAACAAGGGTGAGAAGGGATAATTAAGGTGTAATAGGTTCTTAGATGTACCAAAACCTAGGACTTAGGGAACAGGCTCTCAGTCTAGTGCTTCCAGGATGCATTGCCCATGAAGTTAAGTCAGACTTATAAAGTTTCCAAAGGTGGGTGTCCTCACCAAGCTTTGAAAGATATGAAACTCACTGAAAGTTTGGTAGGAAAATAATGTAGAGCACAGTCAACAAATTGCCTTTGGCAAGAGAATGGAGATAAAGTCAACATTAATGGTATCAAGCTTTGAGAAGACTTACTTTTGGCCCAACAGTCACTTTTCTATGTTGAAGCTGAAAGTAAGGCTGTATTTCTGATCAGGAGCTGCTTCATAGGGCCAAGGAGTAAGTCAGAAAGACTGAAGTTTTGGAGTTGAATGAAAGGAGCATGAGGAAACAGCATGGTGCTATAGAAAGCACCCCAGATTTGCTGTCAAGAGACCAGAATTTAGATCTTCTTGACTATGTGATGTTAGGCTGTATCTTGACCTTCACAGACCTGCTTCCTTCTCTATAAAATGAAGGATTGGGAAAACATAATCTCCAAATGTTCATCTCTAACATATGATTCTGCTTTCTCCAAGCTTGGAAAAGTAAGGTCTAGGAAGTCTAATTTCAGAGCAGGGATTAAGTATAGAAGAGAGAAAGATACTAAAGTTAAATTGTCAAGTATGAGAGTACTTTAATGTTAAGAGAGTAGACAGGAGTATTCTACCATCATAGAAGATACATAAGGATAGGAACTGGACCTTTGGTTTCATTAGCATGGCAAACTCCCAGGTGAAAAACCTCCCTCCACTAATTCTGGTTGGCATCTTTTCATCTTAAAAGAGTTGACAGGGACACTTGAGAGTAACTTGACCAAGATCATACAAGTATATATTAGTGGGAAAACTTGAACCTTGGTCTTTGTGGTGCTGAGGATAATTATCTACCAATTGCACCACATTGCCTTTCTTATCTAACACTGGAAAAGAATGACTAGAAGGACTAGTAATGAGATGGGGCTCTAGCACGAGAGGAAAGAAAACTCTGGAGGAGAAATCTTCAAGCATATGAGAACTTATTATTTGGAGAGTAGTCAGAGTTTTTCTATCTTCATAGAGAATGAAACAAAATGAAAAAAGGATGAGACTGCAGTGGGAGGGTTTTCCTTTAAAGGAGAGAGAGACTTTTCAAACCATAAGTCTAAAATTCTTTGGGCATGACATAATGAGAAGTGTCTTCCTCTGGAGAGCTTTTAAAAAGATGGATGTCCTCATACTTTTTTTCGAGCTCTTTGCCTGGATTTTTCCTTTACTGTCTGTATTATACTTATATGCATATTCGTTGTACTCCACCATTCTTTACTCCCTCTCCCTCCCCTAGTGAAATGTAGCTCCTTTAAGAAAGGGACCACGTATCATTTGTAATTGAATCCTATGCTACTGTGCTACTCGCCTAGTAGTTACTTAACATTTTTATTGAATGAATAACATATGGTTAAATCAACAAGTAGAAAGTAGGTTATATGCCTTCTGGCCTTTCCCCACTCCATTTCCAGGCCTATGATTTACTGATGCTTCCACTGAAGGATATTAAGGGATTAAATATTTTCAACTAACTAATTTATTCAATAATTTGGTTCTTAAGAACAGATGATGAGACATACCTTAATCTCTCAATAGACCAGTGAGGGACCATGAGTATGGGATGTCACATATGCTATCAGATGAAGTAATTTGATTTTGCTAGGGTTTTTGCTACAATGGAAAGGGACCATATTGAATAGTGATTATAGTATAGAAACCAAAGTCATGGGATACAACTCAACAGAACACAGTAATGTGCAATTTTCAACAGTTAAAGGCACTCAGTTTGAAGTTCACTTTTCAAGACAAATAATTAGGGAATAAATATAATATATAACTATAAAGATCAAGATCCATTTTCTGTGAAAGAGAAATGGTTATTTCTCTTAGGCTTTTGGTTTGTGATTCACATCCATTTCAGTGGAAAATTCATGTTCTATCCAGTGTTTTTCTCTTGCTTCAGCTAACCAATGAATCTTTGTTTTAACCTTCAAGTGTTTGTTCCGATTTCACTGTGATAAGTGTTTAGTTCTGGCAAGGATATGGTTTGCATCTTATTTGTGAAGAGGGCCAATGCTGATTCACATAAGAGACATTTAGAGTGACAAGGGCTGGGACACAAAGAATAAAATTTCCAGTTTAAATCTTGCAGGTGCTAGAAACAACAACAAGAAAGGAATAGCAGGCAAATATATAAATGCTGGTCAAGAAAAGCAAATAGATTTATTGAGATACTTCTAAGTATTTTATATATTTTCTTCATAGAATCTTAATTTTTCTTTTAAATACCTTGTCAAAAGCCTGAAAGTATAGCTCCTTATTGATTTTGCATTTTCATATTTGTGAACCAATTGATTCTGTGCTTCTAACAGAGCATGGGCTAGTAGCAATATGATTAAGTTTTCTTCCTAATTAAGTGTGTTCTTGGGCAGATCAATAAGAGAAAGGACTCGTTGGGAGGTGAGTTGAGAGGGGAATGATTAGTAGCTATGTTTTCATAGTAGCTATGTCAGTATTCATTTGAAGTTCAGAGCCATAGCCCCTGTCCCATCCTAGTGTCCCTGTTTCATAAAGTTAATATGGTTAATCAACTTGGTCAGACACATAGCTCTAGGTTCAACCTGGGATCAAGATGATTATGAACCAATTTCTTCAGTGGCGAGATCTCTAGACACACTGCATGGTTGATGTCTACCCCCAAGGGCCCATCACCCCTCACCCATGTCCTGCTCTCTCTCCCTACTCTTAAACCCATGGAGAGCATTATACCCATGTTGATCGCACAGAGGCTACAGTATTTGACCCAATTTCCAATTAAATCTGTCCTAGACACAGTTGGAGTTAGTTCTACCACTGTTTTGTTGTTGTTGTTTGTTTTGTTTTATTTGTTTTTTCCCTGCTAGATTTTTTTTTTGGTAAGGAATCTCTTCCATAGGAGTGAGAATCACTAACATAAAGAATATGGATTAGTCAAGATTACAGTAGATAGATAGGTGTTAGGGAATAATGTGTGGGACAACCATTGCAGAGAAAACCATATATTAAGGCTATGACTTGGAAGACATACATATTAAAATAACAGAATTATGGATTAAGATGAATAGAAGCAGAGTCACCTAGTCTAGCACAGTACTAATATCTTTTAAGGTCACTGATTGTCTACCCTATTCTTAAAATGTCAAAGAAAAAAATGTAAAATTGATTTCCTAGTACTGTGTGCAATCCACTGGAAAATGAAACTGGGGAGTTTCTTATGCCAGAATTCTCTCCTGACTCTTCCACCATTTCCTTGCCTGACACACTGTCACGCTGGAAAGTCCTCAGCTGTAAGGCCTGCTATTCCTGAAGGCTGACTCCTTTCATGGCACCATAATTTTTTAAAGGATCCCAGGCATGCTTTCCCTCACCATGTTTGGTTTCTCCCAACTCCTCTGTTAGTAGATCTGTTTCACTGATTGATCTGTTTCATACTACCCATTTTCCCCTTCCCACTACTCTTCTGCTTTCCAGTTTCTCTTTATTTAATTTCTTCCACCATTAGAATAGAAGCTACTTGAGGGTAAGGATTGGCTTGCTGGCTTATATTTGTATTCCCAGCACTTAGCACAATGCCTGACACATAACTTCATGTATGCTCCATCTCTCTATTTACCTGTTTGGAAATGAGTAGTCTGCAATTGACTATTGAACTCAGAAAAGACATTTATTCTCTGAGACTTAGTTTACCCAGCTACAAGTTTGTCGTAAGAATAAATGAAGAAGCTGACTAGGGGCAGCCAGGTGGCTCAGCAAGTAAGAGCACTGGCCCCAGAGTTGGGATGACCTGAGATCGAATCCGGGCTCTGATACTTATCACCACACCCAGAAATAACTGGCCATGTAACCTTGAGCAAGTTACTTAACCCCGATTGCTTTAAAAAAAAAAGAAGCTGACTAACGATAAGCATTGATGTATATTTCTAACCTTTAAAGGGACCTCAGGATCCATCTAATCCAATCTTTATATTTTACAGATGAGGAAACTGAGACCTAAGAATGTTCAGTAACTTAACCAAAGTTACACAGGTCATAAATATCAGAGGTGGACTTTGCAACCAGTTTCTCTGACTGTTAGAACCAATTTTCTTTCTACTATAAAACATGACCTCCTTTTTCATGTAGCACTTTCTTGGCCATGTCAACCATGTCAATCAAGGAAATTAGATGATTAGAGAAGAATATCTAACATTTGGGTGGAGATCTCCCATAGTCTTTCTTCACAGCTTTATGGACAGTTAGGGGTGTTTTCCCTATTCTTGGGACTAGTAGAAGGGGCTCTTTTTCACTGACAAGCTCATACCCCCAATGCTTGGGACTTGTACAAAGAAGGATCAAGGGAAATATCAAGAACTGGGAGAAATAGAAATAGTGGAGGTACAGCCAGATGGTGACCAGCAAATCACATCAGGATAGATCCCATATTGCTCAAATCTATTTGGGCTGCAGATGGAAGCTCGTGATTCTTCTTTTTCTTTTCTTCCTACTCATCCCCATTCCTTCTTTCTCAATAGGGAAATACACATTTCTGAGTTCCTGAGTATGTAGTTCCCTCCCTCTCCTGAGCTTGCAAAGCTTGTTTTATTTCCTAATTTATTTCCTAAATATTTTATTTCCTAAAACTTGTTTAACTTTTATGTTCAAGATTTTCTTAATTTTACTTATATTAACTGATGCTGACTTGAAATGGGCAGAACCAGAATATTGTACACAGTAATAGTCACATTATGATGACTGATTGATAGACTTTGCTCTTCTCAGCAATGAAAGGATGCAAGACAACTTCAAAATATTCATGATGGAAAATGCTATCCACATCCAGAGAAAGAAATGTGGAGTCTGAATGCAGATGGGAGCATACTATTTTCTCTCTTTTTCTTTTATTGTTTTGCTTTGTTGCTTCTTTCTTGTGGTTCCTCCCATTGGTTCTAATTCTTCTTTACACCATGACTAATGTGAAAACATGTTTAATATGAATGTATATGTAGATTCTATAACAGAGTACATTCCATATTGGGGAGATGATAGGAGAGGAAAGGGGGAAATTTAGAATTCAAAATCTTATGGAAGTGAATGTGG
The DNA here is from genome assembly GCF_028583685.1 of Petaurus breviceps papuanus. Lineage (NCBI taxonomy): Eukaryota > Metazoa > Chordata > Mammalia > Diprotodontia > Petauridae > Petaurus > Petaurus breviceps. Next base: position 14,381,952 of record NW_027187327.1, read on the forward strand.
AAAACTAAAAATTAATTATAAAAAAAGAAAATCAAATTATGCTTAAATTTTTTCTTAATTTCCTTAAGCTGTTAAATATGATAAAAATATTAAACAACTCTATCAACAAACTGTACCTGTTATTGTTTGAGCACTAAGAGGGGCAAAGGGAGTAAAGAGAGATAGAGTTAAAACTGTGATATTTTCCCAGAGAACAATTTCTGACTGGGGTCTCAGAGTTAACAGAGAAAGCATTTTATTCATTTTACAATGAATATTTTAAAATGCCCAAGTTCCTCAGGTAAAAGGAATAGTTTTAATGGTGTTTCACTAGTTAAATGACCATTGGTTAAGTAGTTTACCATCTGGGCTAACGCTGAGGGAGGCATTCATTGTGACCATGTGATCTGATTCCAAAGGAAATGACTCTTCTAGAAAGGAAGTGGTTAAATATGTGACAAGAAAGTCTTTTTCTGGCCCACAATAAAGATGTGTGTGTGTGTGCGTGCATGCACAGGTCCATATAAAAGGTAGGAATGTGGAAAGGAGGGTGGGTTAAGAGTGATTAACACTTGTCTGAGTTCTCACAAGATCACAGACAGAAATATTACTGTTGTGGTGGCCAGGTAGCACAGTGAGTAAGAGCACCAGCCCCAGAGTCGGGATGACCTGGGATCAAATCTGGGCTCAGACACTTAGCACCCACCCAGAAACACCTGGCCATGTAGCCTTGAGCAAGTTATTTAACCCCAATTGCTTAGGGGCAGCCAGGTGGTGCAGTGAGTAAGAGCACTGACCCCAGAGTCAGGATGACCTGGGATTGAATCCGGGCTCATATACTTAGCACTATACCCAGAAATAACTGACCGTGTAACCTTGAGCAAGTTACTTAACCCCAAAGGCTTTAAAAATTTTTTTTAAAATATATTACTGTTACATTCATTTCACCAATTGCTTCAGTACTAGTTACTTTGCATGGACTGTCCTCATCACCTAAAACAGGACCACTCCTAGGCAAGACCTTTCCTGATCCCTGAGTTATCAGTGCTCTTGTCTATCCACCAAAATTATTTTATATGTATTGTGAATCAATTTTGTATTTGCTTATCTGTGTATATGTTGTATACCCCCAGGGAATGTAAGTCTTTGGGGAGAATGCAGTATTTTCCTTTTGGTTTTGTATTCCTGACCAAACTAGCACGGTGCCTAGGACCTAGTAAGTGTGTCATAAAAATGAAAACTAAAGCTACTTTGAGTAATTTCTGTTGGATTTTCCTCATAAATGAATAATAAAAGTTGGCATTGCAGGACTCAACACAACATCCCAGAGATCTATTTGAGCAGTCAGTCTCAGTTCCATTTTTTCAGACCTTCCCACTGTGCAGACTAAGCCACACACATTACCAAGTTAGGCAGCTGCCTTCATCACTTTCAAAAACCACAACACAGACCTCCATCCTCCCCTACTCCCTCCCACCCCAACAACATAAACAGAAACACAAGTACCCAGGTGCCTCTGGCATCTCTTACAGCAGGGAAAAAGCAGCAGTGATGAAAACCAGCTTTCCCCCCAAAGATGTACAGTCTTAAATCTCACTCCTCCACCGCATGACACCATTAAACTCTCTTCCTCTGCTTCAACCAGCAATTTGAACCTCTCCAGCACTTCATTAGTTGCAATCCTGCTCAACCTTTTCTCATCTGCCATATCCCAGGCTGTCCTGGACTTCCCAAGCTAGATATTATTCTCTTATTGTTCTTTTTCCTCTGCATGCTTCAGTTCAACTGCCTCCTTCCCTCCCATCAATTCATAAGTAGAAACTTACATCAGTTCAGAAATTCCTCCCTGGTATTTCCCTGCCTTGCTTACAGGTGATGGATGGCATCTTGGCAAATCTAGTCACTACCCTTCAAATGCTTTTATTTCTTTTCAGCTGCTTTACTCTCTCACTCCCCTTCCTCCCCCCTTCGCTTCTGCCAGTTTGGTTACAAGACACAGTTCTCTCTCCCACACAAGCAGCCTACCTTGAAAGTCAAGCATGACATAACCCAAATTAGTAGGTAAAATGTACACACAGGTATGTACATGCACACACACATACATAAGGAGTGTTATATAGTTGAGCTTGTTTTAACAATTTATATAATGTCAAATTTTACCTGCGAAAGCATTTTCAGTCAATTTGGCTAACTATGCCACCATATAGACTGAGAACTAGTGAAAACACAATCAACAAAACAGGAAGTAAAAAGAGAGCAGGGATTATTAGTTCCTTCTAGCTCCAAAACAATGAGATTGCTTGCATTCAAATAGCCAGGGATGGATTTTTGTTATTGCTTTTTTTTCAAAATGAAATCATTGTAGTTAATGATACAGAATAAAGAGTAAGCAGCATGTTAATGAATCTTGTGGGTGATGTTAATCTGGAGTGGTGATGCACACACAACTGAATGCAGAGAAATATTGTAAAGGCAAAGAAAGAGAGGAATCTTGGCAAGTGCATCATCAACATTTGCTTGCAAAAATGCGAGTTTTTACATATCTAGGAGGATGTAGCCCTGAACTTAGACACTGAGGAAACAAGGGGAATTGAGAAAAGACAATTCTAAGAGAAACTGGGGTTTGAGCTCTGATAGCCAAAACCAAGTTTTTCTTGTGATAATAAGAATTCAATTTTGCCCAAGGTATATATTACACACATATACATATATACAGTTCCATTTTATCCTATATAATATACATATGTGCATATACAAGCATACACACATTATATACATTTGTGTATATGTATATATTATATATGATAAAACTGAAATAGATAGAAAGGACATATACATACACACATGTGTGTGTGCATGTGTGTGTGTGTGTGTGTATCATAGCATGCCCCTGGAATATAATAACCGCCCTCTGCTGAGGAAGTGCCCAAAAAGTGATAAAAAAAAATTGAAGAAGTTCAATATTTTTAGTTTGGTTAATTGTTTATTTAAAGGGAACATTAAAATATACACTTATATACAAGGATTACAATGATAATTTATCAGTTCTAAAGTAAGAAACACAGGGATCTTAAGAAACCTTACTAAGGGAGCCAATGGGCAGCACATTGCCCTGTTTTCAACCAGATTTTTCCTGCACAATTTAAAATTAATAACTAGTTATCCTATACATTCACTCATTTAGGGCTTCCTATATGTAAAACACTATGATAGGCCATAATAGTTTTGGAAGAGTTTGTATTCCAAGGAGGAAGGTAAGACATATATATGCAAATCACAAGCAAAATAAAACATGGAAAATTCATAAAAAACAGCGCTATCTTTAATACAGTAACTGACCTTTTATAATACTTGAAGTTTTACAAAGAACTTTACAATTATCATCTCATTTGATCTTTGCAACAATCTGATGAAATAACTATTATTATGATCCCCATTTTGTGGATGTGGAAACTGAGGACCGAAATGGTTTAATGGCTTTCCTATATACCTAAGTGTAAAAGGGAGGATTTGAACCCAGACTTTTTCCTGACTCAAAGTCAAACACTCTGTCCATTACACTAGCTTATTTTCTGTGGGAGTCTTGATGTAAAGACAATTTAAGAATGGAGGGAGAAAAGAAAGTTTTATGAACAAGAAGGTGCTTTTTGACCTAGATTTTAGGATGAAATTAGTAGTGTAAAACAAATAAATTTATAGATAGATAGATTAGATATATAGATAGATAGATGTGTGTATGTGTGTGTGCATGCACAGATGTGTGCATGTATGCATGCATGCTTGTGTGCATGAATTTATATATAATATGTTTATTTGTATGTGAGAGAGATAGGGATTGAACCTGGTATTTTCACTGATATAGGGAGTTCTCAGTTGAGGAAAACATTTACAAATACAGGTTGAGGTTGGCACCTCCTCTCTAGGTGAGTTGCCTAGAAGAGAGTATAAGTGACTTGCAGATGATTACACAGCCAAAATATGTCAGAGGTAGACTTCCTGGCTTTGAAAATGACTCTCTATCCACTACTTCATCCTGACTAAGTGACTGGTACTGGGGATTTGAAAGCAGAGACATTTGTGGTAAAAGAAACTACCAGTTAAAAAATATATATTATGCTAATGACAACTCTCCTAGGGAAAGAAATTCCTAAAAACCTTATCATTGACTCATTTACGGTGGGAAAATGATTTTTTTAATGAATCCTCCCTATTTTAATTTTTTCTGCTCTTTTTTCTTATGATGGAATACAAGACAGTTGGTCACTATCATCTCAGAGATAACTTTTCATATACAGTAGAAGAAACATAAAATTAAGTGTTTTGTTCTGATAATATATTTGATACCTTCCCTATCAAAATCTAAATGTGATTCAATGAACAACATTCCCTTTTTCTTTCTCAACACAATCTTTGTTTATTTATTCAATGCATATTAAATGCCGACTGTGAATTGTACTAACAGTTGACATTTATATAGCACTTAAAAGTTTTTTTTATACTTTATATTATCAGATTCTTATAATACTCATTGTTACAATCTCCATTTCATTGATAAGGAAAGAGGCTCAGAGTGTTTAAATGGCTTTCTCAGGAGTTACACAGCTGATTCAAAATGTGATATTCATGAGTCCAAGTAACTCTAGCAAGTATATTACATCTTTTACACATCATGCTTAGAATATTAGGTGCTTTTCCACTTTCTTCTTGGTCATGAAAAAAGTAAAATGGAAGAATTTAGTAAAGTGTAGCTGAGACTGAATTGTTCTGTAGGATACAAGTGGATAGTTTCCCAAAAACCAAGTAAAAATAAAATACCAATTCCCAATATATCAATACTGAAAAGTTTCAAAGGAATTTCAGTGGAAAGAAGAAATTGATCAATCAATCACTAGGCAATTACTACAGACCTACCATTTGCCAGCCACTATGCTAAGCACTGAAGATGGACAAAAATAAAACAGTACCCATTCTCAAAGAGAGACAAACATGTACATATACAGTATAGATATGTAATGTAACAAGGTAATTTTTGAGATGATACTAGCATCTGGGAGTTTCAGGAAAAGTCTCATGAAAGAAGGTGGCTCTTGAACTGGATTTTGAAGGAAACTAGTGATTCTAAGAGGGTGAGCGGAGGAGGGAGCTTATTTTAGGCTAGGGGGGTTGCCAATGCAAACACATAGAGAAAGGAGATGGAGTGCTGGACATGAGGTGGTCAGAATGGCTAGACCATAGAGTGTACAGGAAAATAATGCATAATAAATCTCGAAAGGTAAATTATATTAAATTTGGAGCCTGGCTTCAAAGTCCTACCTGTATAAATTTAGGCAAGTGCTTTAATCTCCCTGTGTCTGTACTTTCTCTTCTGTAAAGAGGTAGGTTCCTTAACCACTCTGGCTATCCAATTTTCTCATGAGGAGAGTGGATTAGATGGTTCCTAAATTCTATTATAACCCTATGTCTATGAAGATCTGTGTTTTAGTTCTGATTGTATCATTAAAGACACCCCTTACACGTCCTTATTGTTGTTCAATCATTTCAGTTGTGCCTGACTCTTTGTGATCCCATTTGGGGTTTTCCTGGCAAAGACACTGGAGTGGTTTGCCATTTCTTGTTCTAGATCATTTTACAGATGAGGAAATCGAAGCAAATAGGGTTAGGTGACTTTGCTCAAAGTCACACAGCTACTGAGTATCTGGGCAGGATTGAAACTCAGGTCTTCCTGTCAAGACCTGGTGGACTATCCACTGTGCCACCTAGCTGCCAATATACACAGTACATGATTACTAAATGTCTGTTGAATTGAAGTGGCTAGCTTAAATCTTGGGCAATCTTTATCTTTCTGAGCTTCAGTTTCCTCATGTATAAAATGAAGAGACTGGATGAGATAGTTTCCTAAAGTTCCTTCCAAATCTAAAATGTATGAATTTACAATTCCTTTCCGTCATCAGGGCAACGGGCTAAGTTTTGGGTTTTGAAAGGCCTTTCTTCATGCATATATGTCTCTTGGTGCTATGGAAAGAGTGCTAGATTTAGACTCATGGGGTGTGGAATCAAATTCCAGTTCTGCTGCTTATTAGTTATGTATGTGACCTCTGGCAGGTTACTTAATTTCTCTGGGCCCCAGTTTCTTCCTGTGTAAAATAAGAGGTGAGTGAGGAAAGCAAGGTAGCCCTTAAGCTCATAATGTAAAATTAAGCTCTCAATGTAAAATTAAGATTTATATTCCCTGAACTTTAATTTAAGCCGTGCTTAATCAGACATGTACAGCCTTGGATTAGTTTGTTGGAAGTGAGTAACATTTATAATTGTCAGCACCTAATCTGTTTAAATAATATTCTATAAACCAATCTGAAAGCAAAACTGACGACAGATAAAACCATAGTTTGGATAATACACTCAGCAGATATTAAGAACTGACTGAATTGCAGGATCCAAACTAAAAGTTTAAAGAATTTCCAAACAAACTTACTCAATAGAGGTTTTCTGTTTTGCTTTATTTTAAATACTATAGCTCTACTATACTCGAAATGAGTGGTATCATATTTTCTTAAAAACAATCATGGATTACATACACAATGTCAACATAATTACAAAGCAAGGTCTTCCAAAGGAGTAAACTAGTGCAAATAGGCACCAACTAATCTTCACATTTACACAATCTACAATCCAAACCTTCCCCCTTTCTACACAAAAAACAAATAAATCATTTTAACTTCCAAATGAGACCTTATCCTTGGAGAAGGGCAGCCACCCTCAGGGTGGTCCACTGGCTTCCCTTCCATAGTTATATATCCTGCGCATAGCTGCAAGCATAATCTTTTTGCAAAAGAAATTTTCATCACTTTACACTCAAGTATTCAAAGCCTTCCCCTATCTGCACCCCTTCTCCTGCGTATGCTTACACAACTCCTTATGTTAGAATGAAGAAGCCTTACATGGCTTCTTCATTCTAGTGGGGCTGGTCTGCTTCTATCTACAATACTGAGGTTATTTCTTCTCTACTTGTCCTGTTTTACCTCTCACTTTCTCCCTGCTGACCCCGTTCTATCAATTAGTTCAAAATCTAAAAGTTCATTTGTCCTAAGAGACCATTGCTGGTTAACCCCACAAATAGTAAGGATTGTCTTTTTAAGCATTCTTTCAACACATGCATTTGTACTATATCAAAGTCCTAAGTATGCATTCTTATTGAGAATGGTGGAGAACAAAGGGTACTGGGGTTAGGGAACAGCAGCTACACAGAAGAATGAACTGTACTCTACCTAACAGAGCTGGTATATGGTGTTGTGGTTCAATCATTTAGTAGTGTCCTCATGGACCACAGGATTCCAGGTCCTTCTGTCTTCCACTGCCTCTTGAAGTCAAAGTTCATGTTCACTGTTTCTGTGATACTATCTATCCATCACATCTTCTGTTGTCTTCTTTTTCTTTTGCCTTTAGTCTTTCCCAACATCAGCATCTTTTTCCAATGAATCCTGTCTTCTCATTATATGGAAAAGAATTTAAGCTGAGCATATATATAATGGGAGCTTAATAAATGACTATTGATTGATTGATGTTGAAGTAATGACAGTTGAATGGTCATGTCCCTAAAGGACATGTTTTCTAGAGAGTAAATCTTGATCTCCCCATAGGAGAGTGATAGACCCCAGAAAATGAGTACCATTATGATAAGAAGCCCAAGATGACCAAGAGAGTAGACTCACATAACATGGTACAGTTTGGTGAAAGGCTAGAATAAGTTTTGGAAAAGACTGGGGATGCCAGCTTTTAGATTTCCATAGAGAGGAAGCATATTCCTTCTGGTCAGCATCTTGTAGGTGAAGGCCCAATCACCCCATCCTAGTTAGTGCCTGGTTACACCCTCTTGTACATGCCTATATTTGCTTGTTGCTTCAAGGTATGTGTTCTTTGTTCTCAACTAGATTGCAAACTCTTTTAAGGCAGGGCTTGTGTATGCTACTTCTAATTGAATATAATAGTCAAAATAATACTCTGTACATAATAGAATCTTAGTAAAATTTGTCTAATGAATAGTTCTAATTTCCAACCAAAATCCAATCCACCTCTACATAATCAGCAAATGTGTTCTAACTCACTATTATCAGACTTTCATCATTATAGAATCTTAGAGAGGAGATGGGCCTTAGAGGTCACAGGATTATAAAAGGATAGCAGATTTAGACTTGAAAGGGTACTTAGTCTTCTCATTCTCCCTGTTCCTGAAACATTAATCTCTTCTAAAATATACTTGACTAGTGATCATATAGCCTTCATTTAGAGATATTTAATGTGGGGAAATCACTACCTTCCTGATCTATCCCTTCTACTTTAGGATAGAAAAAATAAGTTAGGATGTTTTTCTTTATGTTATGCTAAAATCAGCCTCCTTATAGCAATCACCCTTTGGTCCTAGTTCTTCCTCGTCCTCTGGAGCCAAGTAAAACAACTTGAAACTTTCCTCCATATAATAAGTCTTTAAATATTCTATTCTGTTGTAAGCTTAAAATGCCTAATATCTCCAATAGTTAATGTTTCAGCCTATCCTTGTATGGCATGGATTCAAATCCCCACGCTCTCCTTGTTGTCCTTCTCTAGATGCATTTGAACTTATTAATGAATTTCTTAAAAGCTGGCATCCAGAATAGGACAAAGTACATCAGATGTGGTCTTAGAAAGGCAAGTAACGTGGGATGGTCACATCTCTCATTCGAGAGAGATTCTATATGTTCACTATACTTTATTTTTGTCAATGCAACCTAGGAGTGCATTAGCATTTCTAGCCGCTATGTTATGCTTCTATACTCAATCTGTGATCCACCATAACCACTAGGGTGGATGGGAAACAAATCGTCTCTTCCATCCCCCACCTCCCAGGCATACGGCAAAGGAGAGAAAGTGCTGGAGATAACCAAAAAGAGATGACAAAAATAACTACACACAGTTTCTATTAGATTTCCTTATAGCCTACTTGGGCGGGGGGGTTGTTCTGTCTTCCTTACTCAGTTGCCAATCATCTTTTCACGATTGACAGTGACAGAGTTCAAGGAACCAATGAGAAGTTACTGCACGTGTTGTTAAGCAAAGGGCTAGGATATATTTTCCACCAAAAGAGGCCAGACTATAAGCTCAGTTTCCCCAGGAAGTGTTCCTGTTCAGCAGATGGGGGTGGGGGAGAGTTCCCCTGATTACACTGAGCTTTCAGTCCACTATAATCCCTGTCTTTTTTTTTTCTTAATGAAATGGTTTCTACACCATCTGCTTCATCACAGTTAAATTTTTGAGCCTATGTTATTATTTATGGTTCAATATACTAGGCTTCTGAGATCTTTCTGGACCTTGATTCTGTCCTGATGAACTTTGTGTCATTTGAAAATTTGATAAGCATCTATGTTTTCATCCAAAACATTCAGAAAATAACAACAACATTTAATTGAATAGTGTCTTGTGGTACTACACTAGGCACCTCTTTCCAGGCTGATATTAATCCATCAATCAACACTCTGGGCCTGGGCAATCAACCATTCAAAATTTGGAATCCTCCTAATTGTGTTTGAGGGCTATGATCCAACTGGGGCCACTTGGACTCGCCATTCATTTGGGGCTGTCCAGGCCTACTGCCAGAACTAGCAATTTGTTCACCTCAGACAAAAACAGTTGAAGGGTGGTGTGGATAGAGGACATTTCAAAGGGTGGGGTGCATGGTGGGCTAGGAGTCTTTCTGTGGTTGCAGTTGCATAAGAAAGGAGGTAACTTTGGTCACTAAAAGGAATAGGGTTATGCTTTGTTCCCTACCCTCAAATCCAAAATTACACCCTCCTCATTCATGTCAGCACCCTGGGGTAAAAATACCTCAGACATTCAATTCTAGTTATGTCTCTGCCCAAGTTCCACCCATGAGCTCCTCCTCTTCCAGTTTCCCATAAATAATTCTAGGGGTTTCTACTTACCAAATCGTCCATGTGGTCTCATGTGACTTACCCGTCAGCCAGATGTCAGTGTGATTGAGGTCACATAGCAGTGGCAAAATAATCACAAGGAAATACATCCTGACAATGTCATACAACTCAAGGAATTCTACTTTATCAAACCCTGGAGTCCTTGGAGACAGAACAGATACCCTCTTACCATGCCCCTCTGCCATGTTCTGAGTTTTCCCAGAATTTGTCTTTGCATAATAACTATGCAAAACTAACTATGATTGCTCTTAAAGATTCCCCAAACAAGGCTATGAATTTTACAAAGCAGCTGATACTACTGACACATATGTCTCCCATGGTGACTGACTTTCAACATTTTGAACCATTCGATAATTATAGCTAACATGGATGCAGCATTTTAAGACTTGAAGAACACTATTTTATTAATATCTGTATATGTATATATACACACATATAGAAATATATATATATATACACACATATCTGGATGTTCTTATGAAGATCAAATGAGTAGACAGATGGATAGAAATTCATCTATCCATCCATTCATAGCTCTATCTATTCATCTATCTACCCACTCATCCATCTATCTATCCATCTTCTCATGTGATCCTCATAACAATCTTTTGAGGTAGGTGTTATTATTATCCCCATTTTTTAGATGAGGAAGTTGTGGCTAAGAGAACTTAAATGACACCAGGGTCACACAGATAGTAATTGACTGATGCAGGTTTACAGCTCATATCTTGACTGCAGCACTCTAGCTACCACACCAAGTAACCAATCAGGTTGTTTCCTGAGATAGGAAGGTAGTATAATATATGGATCACTGGATTTGGAATCAAGAAGACCTGATTTTAGATCCTGCCAAAGACACTTGCTAGCTGTGACCCTAGGCAAATAAGGCACTTAACCACTAAACCTCAATTTCTTCATTTTTACAATGAGGATAATAACTACTACCTCACAGGGATGTGGTGAGGATTAAATGTGACAATATATGTAAAGTATTTTGTGAACTATATATCACTATATAAATAATAGCTCCTCATTATCACCATCATCATCGTTCTTTTTTTGTGTGTGCTTTTTGGAGAGGGGAAGGTAGGGCAAGTGGGGTTAAGTGACTTGTCCAAGGTCACATGGCTAGTATATGTTAAGTGTTTGAGGCCGAATTTGAACTCAAGTCCTCCTGACTCCAGGGCCAGTGTTCTACTCACTGTGCCACCTAGCTGCCCCTGTTATCATTGTTCTTATTGTTGATACATGAACATAAAACAACAACAAAAAATCTGATCTAAATAACATGTTCAGCCTAGTTAGAGAGCAATAGGGGACTATTAAATCATGGTTCAGAGAGGGAAGCAAGGAGAAAATTGCCATACCAATTTGCCCAATGTGGTTCAGTGAAATGATTGGGATTTTGAGTCAGAGATCTGGGGTCAAATCTCAGTTTTGCCCAATTTGGTTTTGTAGAAAGATCTCAATATAGAGTCAGAGAAATAAAGCTCAAATCCCATTTGGACTCTTACAACCTGTATGACCTTGGACAGGTCATTTAACTTTCAAGTTCCTGTTTCCTCATCTATAAGGTGAAAAGGATTGGATGAAATGGCCTCTATCATCTATTCAAGCTCTAAATCTAGGATGCTATGCCATCTGAATACAAAGCCTAAGTTCTGTCCCTTTGTTGAGACTCAAAGTTATGAGCCATTATTCCTGCTCTCTATCTGCTTAGAGTAGAATAAAATTGGTAATTAGAATAGAGTGAAGATGGAAGTAAAAATGTTTCGGGACATGTACAAAATGTCTTCTTAGGCACTGCAAAAACTCATTTGCTTGCTATAGCTTCCTGGTATGTTGCAACCAAGATGATATTGGGAGTGCCAAAAGGAACTCTTTCATTGTCTAAGTAAAAGGTCAAAACAAGCTATCTCTAGTGCTCTTGCTGACATAGCTGTTCCGAATAATTATATTTATGGACTTTGTAATGAATATATTTATGAGAATGCAATCATTTCTGTCTTTAAAAACAATTAAAGATTGCCTCCTGGGGAAAATTTTTTTTAAAAATGTTATTGTATTATAAATCTCTTTTGGAATTTCTGGTAACAGATTCAAATGTGCTAAACATTTTTGCTTAGGCTTTATAAATGCATATGTGGAACCTCTTTAAAGTCTGTTTTCAGGCAGCAGGTGCCATTTTGTGAGAGAACCCGTTCTAGGAGAGACCTAGAGGAAGGACTGAAGGGAGAATGGGAGCCATGTACTGTCCTGGTAAGAGTGACCATAGTAAAATTAAAAGTCACAAGGTCAGAGATTTAAAGATGGAAAGGACCTTAAAAGGTTAATGCCCTCATTTTCAGATGAGAAAATTGAAAAATAAAGTTAAAGTTTTTTACCAAGAGTCAAACATCCAAAAAGTGTCTGAGGCAATATTTAAGTCTGGATTTTACTAAGTACAAATCTATAATGGTTCTCTACCTATCATATTCTTCCCCATCCCACCCATAGTCCAAAATAAACATCACCACAATCTCCCTTCTGTTATATAAACAAACAAGAATAGCAATGGGCTGTCCAATCCTTTTTCCTAGATAGGCAAAAGAAGAAATCGAAGAGAGTATATCACCTAGCACCCTAGCACACCCAGGATGACTGCTAGCACAGGTTCTTTGATCTGCTTTTCTTAAAGGAAAGGCAACTTCTAAAGGGGTCAACAATCTACTTCAATTACATTCACTAGTTCAGGGAAAAGGTCAGCACCCTGAACATGGAAAAACTACAGAAAAAATATAAGCAGAGAAATTAGCACAAAGACCAGCAGACTGGGCTCCAGAGAACATAGCAATATTGCTATTGTTTTACAGACATCATTGGATTGAGGGAACACAGACATCTAAGCAGTAGGGGCCTCTGAACATACAGCTGCTCAGAGTCTTGGCCAGGAAATCAAAAGATCCTTCTCATGAGTGAACCTCCAAAGCCAAATGCCAACCTCCCTGAATATATGACAAAGACATGGCATCTGATTGGTGCAGAGCCAGAAGGCACGAACCTACTTGACTTAGCACAGCTGTGAATTAACAGAGTTCAAAGGAGATTAATCCTCTAGATATTTACAATTTAGCCTGAGCCTAGGAAACTGAACTCCAGCAATAAGAAAAAAATAACAAAAATCCGGCTTTCCTTGTTCTCACAGAGAGAAAGAGAGAAAGAAAGAAAGGAAGGAAGGAAGGAAGAAAGAAAGGAAGGGAGGAAGGAAGAAAGGAAGAAAGGAAAAGAGAAAGAAAAAGAAAGAAAGAAAGAAAGAAAGAAAGAAAGAAAGAAAGAAAAAGAAAGAAAGAAAGGGAAGGAAGGAATGAACAGAGAAAGATGGATGAAGAATAAGGATAGTGTAACAACAGTGGATAACCAGTCAATCAGACAGTCAACAAGTATTTGCTAAGTTGTTACTATATTCCAGGACCTAGTTTGTCAGAGCAAGCAAAATGTTGTTATAACAGTAACCTAGGGGGAATTTCCAGTGTGTCTACATTTCCATTCAATCTCACTACCTCCACCACATTTCAGACTCTCATGGCTCCTTAACTGAAAAAATTACCTCTTACTTGGTCTATTTGGTTCTACTTTTTCCCTTTTGAAATTCATTCTAAATCTTTGCTCTTGCACTAGTCTAACCGTTTTACTAGCATTCCAGCTTCTACCCTCAGGATTTCTGATTGGTGAGAGTGATCATCACCAATTCAACCTGGTATACTTACAGTGTTTTGTGACTATCTCTATGCCATACTGCCATGTATATTTCCTCTACAGCCTGCTCTGCCATCCTTTGATGGAATGCACATGTTGATGATCCCATTACTCCACTTACAACCCTGCAACTTCTCTGACCAGAACAACAGTCTTTAACCACCATTCCTTGGAATGTTTTGTCTATTAGAATATAAGCTCCTTGAGGGTAGATACTTCTGTGTGTGCATGTGTGTGTGTGTGTATGTCTGTGTGTCTGTGGTAATTGTATCCCCTTCATTTTATTACAGTGCTTGGCACATAGTAAGTACTTAATAAATGCCTTGTCAGTCAGTCACTCATTACTGATGTATCAGTTAACCATCCATTTGCCTTACTAAAAATCTGGTAGCAGTTCTTCACTATTGTATAAAATGCAAAATTCTTTAACCAGATTTTTAAGGATCACTACAATTTGGCTCACAACAATCTTTCTTCAATAGCAATTCCTTCCATACATTCCACAATCTGGCCAAGCCAAAGTATTTTCTATTCCTCTAGCTTGGCATGCTTTCTCCTGTTTCTAATTTAGCATACATTAATCTCATGCCTAGAATTCATTGTTCTTCCAACCCCTGCTTCTATATTTGTCCAATCAAAACCTTCTTCTTGCAAGGTTCAGTTTTGGTCTATTCTTAATATATCCAACTAGATATGTTTCTTCTCTTCTTGAATTTCTCAGGTCATTGTGTCTGACCTTTTCTATATACTGAAGCATTTTCTACTTTCAATTATGGTAATCTGTTCCCCATTTCATCCCCCAATGGACCATAAGATCCATGAGGGCAGATGTTTTAGGAGAAAAGGACTTAGCATTAATATGGCATGGTGGATAAAATGCTGGACCTGGAATCAGGAACACTTGAGTTCAAACTCTCCTTCAGATATTTTCTAGTTGTGTGACCCCAGGAAAGTAATTTAACCTCTGTTTGCCTCAGTTTCCTCAACTGTAAAAATAGCATCTACATCACAGGATTGTTGTGAGGATCAAATGATATAATCTTTATAAAAAAATTTCTTGCCCAATACCACACACAGTAGGCACTATGTAAATTCTTATCCCCTGGCACATAATAGGTAGTATATAAATGCTTATCCCTTAGCATTATGCAATTGCTTACTCCCTTGCCCTTCCCTTCATGTAGATTAACTTCTTCCACTATCTTTCTGATAAGGAAAGAGTGGAAGGGTGCTCTGGCCATTAAATGATTCCCCAAGATGATTCAACTAAGTAAGTACCAAAGCCAGAAATGGAATATGTGTCTCCTGCTACCAAATGCAATGTTCTTTACTTTTTTTTTTTAACCTCTGTATCCTTAGGTTCTGATGTGGTCTTATGCTCATAAAAGTCACTTAATGAACAAATGCCAGTTGAACTGGATTCAAAAGATCATAGGATCATAGATTTAAAGCTGGAATGGACCTTAGATAGCATTCAGTCCAAGTCAAGTCAAATCAAGTCAACCAGCATTTATTAAGTGCTATTATGTGCCAGGCACTGTGCCACACACTGAGAATACAAAGGAAGGCAAAAGACAACCCCTACTCTCCAGGACTTTAAAATCTAAGCAGTCTGACCCTACCATTTTACAGATGAGGAAACTGAGGCATAAGACTTAAATAATTTTATTTTCCAGAAACTCTACCCCATACTAGAAATGCCCCTTCCCAACTACCTTGTATCTGCTCTGTAAATACTTGTATACATAAATATTATCTTTCTCTAAACAACATAAAATCCCAGAAGGCAGAGATGACTTAATTTTGTCTTTGTATTATCCTTGTCAGCACAGTTTCATACATTTTGTCATTCAGTTGTTTTCAGTCATGTCCAACTCTTTGTGACCCATTTCTAGGTTTTCTTGGCAATGATACTGGATTCCCTTCTCCAACTCATTTTACAGATGAGGAAACAGGGTTAAGTGACTTGCCCAGAGTCATACAGCTACTAAGTGTTGAGGTCAGATTTGAACTCAGGTCTTCCTGACTCCAGGTCCTTCACTCTATTCACTGTGCCACCTTAACTGCCCTAGTAAGTACTTTAAAATGTTGGCTGGCCATAGTCATACAGGTAGATCTCTAAATCAGACATGATTTAGAAGAGAAAAAGGATTTGAAACCAGGTCTTATGACTCCAGGGTCAATGATCTTTACATCACACTACAATACTACTGTAGTTTTCAATCCAATCATCTATCTGGGAGATTATAAAATTAAAAAAAAATTAAAATGATTTGAATTAACCACTAAGTAAAAAAAGAAAAACACCTTGTAATAAAACTGTTATATATGGTTTTTTTTTTGGCAAAATAAACCTAGATCTCAAATTCCACATTTAATCCTATCAGCTTAACATTTATAAGCACATTATGCTAATCAAAATAAGAGTTCTCTTATTGTACTGACTAGAATAGTACTGAATAAGGAGGCTACAGAGAAAGATATCAAGAGTATCTAGAAATCCTTTCAGAATTTAGTTAGGTAGGAGCTATTAAGAATGAAACTACCTCAGTGTAATTACTGACAGAAGATTAAACAGGAATGTTAAATATTTGATTATACAAAAAGCTCTAGAGTTCTAGGTAATCAGACTTTTAAAAAAATCAATATTTTAAATACACACATATATCCTCCCCCTAATGAACAGGCAAATAGACCCATCAAGATCTGTGTCTCAGAAGACTTCTCAACCAGATTTACACAACACTGGTTGAGACAAAAATTCCTTCATTCTTTCCTATGTCTTTTCTTCGCTTTTCTCTTTCTCTCCCTCCCTGTCTCCCTTATTCCCTTCTTCTCTTCTTCTCTCTCTTTCTTAGTCCCTTCTCTTCCCTTCCTTTCCCTTTCTTTCCCTTCCCTTCCCTTCTTACTGAGATATCACTTTATCAGCTAGGCAATGGAAAGCATTAAATGTCCTTCTGAAGGGTTATAATATAACCATAAGGGTTCTTCAGGAAGCCTAATCTGGCAATAGTTTCAAAATGAGTTTGGAGGAGTAGATACTAGATACAGAGACCAAGAGACCATTTTAATCCTCTAGGTTTGAGATGATGAGGGTCTAAATGAGAATGGTGACATTTCATAAGCATGTTATCATTCTTTCCTATGGTATAATCAGCTTCTAAACATGTTGTTAAAAATGACAATAATCAAGGCTAAATCAATATGATTAAATTTTTAAAAATAATTCTACCTAATGAAAATATGCCAAAATGATATGAACATTTTTGAATGGGGACTGGCTCTTGTCTATGATCTCAAATGACAACCATGAATTTTGAATGGGAAAATATGAATTTGAGAAGACTGAAAAAAAAATAGTAATAGTACAGGCCTTTGATAGGACATTTTGTTTGCAGCAAATCACATCATATTACTGATTATTAAATGAAACAATTAGATTATCTGAGAGCCTTTGAGGTACAGTGGATTGAGAGCCAACTTTGGAATCAAGAAAACTGGATTTAAGTCTCACCTCTCTTACATTACCATCTGTGTGACCCTGGACACAATGCCTAACCTCTCAGTACTTAGCAAGCTCCATTATTAGAGAGGATTTCTTCATGGGAAGTTGCCCACACCAATAATATCAGAAGTAATAACAATAACAATATAATAGCTAACATTAATTTAGCACTTTAAAGTTTCTAAAATGCTTTACCTATATTTTCTCATTTAATGCTCAAGACAACCCCGTGAGGTTGGTGAAGTTATTATCTCCCTTTTACAGATGAAGGAAACTAACACTCTGAAAGATCAAGTGATTTGCTGAGTTTTTAACAGAGCATTAGCGTCTGAGGAAGGATTTGAACTCAGGTCTTTGTGACTCCAAGTCTATCCAAGCTTAATCCCTTTGTCCACCTAGTTGCCTCAGCCCAGAGAT
This sequence comes from Petaurus breviceps papuanus, assembly GCF_028583685.1. NCBI lineage: Eukaryota > Metazoa > Chordata > Mammalia > Diprotodontia > Petauridae > Petaurus > Petaurus breviceps. The sequence goes on from NW_027187327.1 coordinate 14,399,550, forward strand.
CTAGTCCAGAAAAAAAAATTAAAAAGCAAATCTAATTGATATTTCTACTTTAACACTATAAAAGTTCATAGAATAATTAAATGTTTGCAAAATCACAGAATTTGAGCATTTGGAAGGATCTCAGTAGCCATATAATCGAACATATACTCAAAAGAAATGCCCACTATAATATATACTTTGCAAGTGTTCATCCAAATTCTCCTGGAAGACCTCTACAGAGAAGAAACCCATCACTTCTTGAGGCAACCCATTCCATCTTTGAACAATACTAATTGTAAAGATTTACTACTTGATATCAATCTTAAAGCTGTGGCTAATTCCTGCTTGCAAATGGTTCCTAATTTTTGTGATGATCCTGGTTTTGCTCTCTGGGGCCAAATACAACAACAATAATCCATCATTCATATGATATTTCTTCAGATACTTGAAGACAACTATCATGTCTCTCCTGAGTCTTCTTGTCTCCAAACTAAACGTTCCCATGTAATCAATTGATCCTCTAATGAAATTGACTTTCATTGATATTTCATATTGATATGGCCTTTCGGCATCCTGGTTGCCTTCCTCTGGCATACTCTATTGTTCATCCATGTCCTTCTTAAAACAGGGCACTGAGAACTAGACATAATGTGCTAGATGAGATCTGACAATGGCAGAGTAGAGAGGAACTATCAGTTTCTTATCTCTGAAATCTATGCCTCTTTTTATGCAGCCAAAATTGAATTAGTTTTTGTGGACTGCCACATCATACTGCTGGCTCCCATTGAGCATGCAATCCATTAAACTCTCAGATTTTTCTCAGACAAACTGCTAACAGTGCCTCTTCTCTCCTGTACTTGTGAGGTTGATTTTTTTAAAAATCAGCTTTACATCTATTTCTATTGAATTCCAACTTAATTGATTCTTCCCAATGCTTTATTCAGTCAGGATCTTGCTGGATCCTGAATCTGTCATCCAGTGTCTTTCAGAATGATATAAGGAAAATCTTACTAAACTGGAGTTTTTATTTACATTGCTAGCAGCCCATAAAGGGCAGCTAGGCACTACAGTAGATAGAGCGCTGGACCAGGAATCAAAAAGACCTGAATTCAAATTTGGCCACAGATACTTACTAACTGTTTGACCCTGAACAAGTGAGTCACTTACCTCTATTTGGCTAAATTTCCTCATCCATAAAATGAGCGCAAGAAGGAAATGGCAAATCACTCCAGTATCTTTGCCAAGAAAACCCCAAATGGGGTCATGAAGGGTCAGATATGACTAATTAAAAAAAACAACAACAAAACAGTGGGTATGAGTGTGGGCAACTTTGCATCTCTGGGCACCAGCTTCTTCATATATAAAGATACAAACCTACGTGATTCACTTCTATCTGCCAATCTCTTGAGCATTCCATGTCTGCTAGTTTATGATTTTATTTTATTCTGTAAGATAACTGTTTTTTCTCCTCAACTTCTCTTGACATTCTGAGTCTTTTAATGGTTTATTTTATGAATGAGGCTGGTAATACCTTCCCTAAAGACTTTGGTGGTTAAAGCATTTTCTTCCTTGTTATGGACACAAAAATCTAAGTTTTCAAACCAATATGTGTGCTTGCAGAAATCCAAATCTCCTTGATGAGGACTTGATGAGTCCCTATGAACACCTGTGTTGAATTGGGTTGGCTTTTTCCCTTGGTGACACCTGTTTTTAAAATTTCATAATAGAATGACAACTGAGGTCAACTTACATCTGGTATTTAAAATATATGCTTCTCATTTAAGCCAAAAGTACTGCGTATTTGTACTAAGAATACTTGTTAGAGGGGTGGCCAGGTGGCGCAGTGAGTAAGAGCGCTGGTCCCAGAGCTAGGAGACCTGGGTTTGGTTCTGGCCTCGGATACTTAACACCCACACAAAAAATAACTGGCCGTGTAACCTTGAGTAAGTTACTTAACCCCAATTGCTTTTAAAAAAAGGAATACTTATTAGAGAATTTATTGACTGCAGATCAACATCTGGCAAAAACTTCCTTTAGACACCAGATATTGGAGAGAAGTTATTAGCTAGCCATATATTTTGCAGTATTGAAGTTCATTTCTAAAATTAAGTTAGATCAGTAGGAAGCAAAGAACCCAAACCGTATCATCTCATTTATGCTCTCCCCACCAAGAAATGACTAGATTGAGTTTCAACTTACTTTCAGTAATAAACAGTTGAAATTTATAAAGCACTTTAAAGATTAAATGACACGTTTATGTACATTATCACATTAGACCTTCATGATAACTCTGCAAGACAGATCTACATGTATCATTATCATGATTTTATATTTGAAAATAAAAATTTTTGCAAAATGCAAAGTCCTTGAAGGGAGAGTCCTTTTTATTTTTATCATTATAGCTTAGCAGAGTACTCTGCCTCTTATATGTCTGAGGTAGGATTTAAACTCTTGTCTCTCCTGATTATAGCTGACATATTCTTTTCATGATTCAATTAACCAAAGATTGTGCTTTATGAAAGATTTTGTATTTAGTGCTGGGGTCCAAAGACTAGAACAAAACAATTGCTACTCAAAGCATTTATGTTTTACTAAAGAAAACATGCTCACTGATATGTATGCTATATGGCAGTTTAGGAAGGGAGAAAGACAATGAGGTAGATGTGAAGAAAGGATTCCTTGGAATGAATGCTACCTGAACTTAATCTCATTTCCCTCTTGATAGCTGAACAAACTATTTTCTGTCTTCTTGTATTCCAAGTTGTCCCTGTTCTCTTTCTCATAGGAGAGCTGAAAGTCTAACTGCGTAGACTGTCCTAATGATAATGACTTCATTTTACACAAGAAGGTAGTACCTGAGTTCAAAATAAGTAACAATAGCTTATATTAGTGTAATGGAGAAGGTATTTGGTTATCTCACTTAGCTCAGTTGATATAGACACTAGATATAATCACAGATGATGAAGTCTTAATATGTTAATAAGGCATTAATACTTTGTTATCCTCTCACCAACTATGATCACCTTTCTGACTTGAAGGGAGAGACAGCAGTGTTGGAAGAATCTTCCTCCTCACCCCTTTGTGGGGAGCAAGGGAATTTTCTCTCTTATTCACACTTAGCTACAGAATCTAGCAGCCAACTATTTGCTAAGAAAGTGACAAGACACTTTTTCAACAAATCAGAATTCATCAGTTAATGCATCAGTGCCTGTGACTTTATGTCTGTATTAGTGAGTGAGCCTGGTATGTTTGGGTTACCCAATACTCCCATCCAAAAAATACAACAAAACAAACCAGATACACACATTTATATTTGTATTGTGGTTTACATATACAAATCAACAACCACCAAGCATTCATTAAGTACTTTATATTGACTGGAAAATAGAGGACATGGACAATAATATGAAGAGACCCAGAAAGGTAGCTTGTAGCCAGCTTGTGGAAAGCCTTAAACACAAGGCTGAGGAGATTGTGTTTCACCCTAGATGCAATAGAGAACCACTTAAATTTTCTTAGCAGGGAAGTAACATGGTGAGATCTATGCATTAGGATGATTAATTTAGAAGCTGTGTGCAAGGTTTATTGAAGTGGAAAGAGACAGGAACTAGGAAGACGAATCCAGAGGCTATTCCATTAGGACAAAGATGAGGGCCTTTATTTATTTGCACTGAATATAGTGACTTCATTGACGGTACACAGCATAGATCTCTATACTTATCCCTCCTATTATAGGAGTGCTTTGGGCAAGGACTATGAATGGGATATGAGATCCCCAGCATAGGGAAATAGGTTAGCAATGTATGCTCCCCTAGGCTGAAACTTCTCTTTTGGCTGAGAATGAAGATGTATGATTTTCTACTTTATCCCCAGAAGGTATGAAGGACATAATATAGTTTCTATAATCATATTCATTGTTATGATAGGAAATTAGCTTGACAAAATTGTCATCAAAGGCAATGTCAGTGGCAGCATCAAAGGTAGAAGAATAGGTGTTGCTGTTAAAGTCAAAGGATATGACCTGCTCTTCTGTGTAGCTCAAGACGCTCTTCAAATGTGCCTCTGATGCTTTCTTCACTTTCTTGGTATCATTATATCTTTTCAGGTTTCTCCAGGAAGCAAGTCAGATCCCCAATATACACATTGAAAGTAGAAACAGAAAAGGTCATGCCTGTGAGCTTCCCATTCAGCTCAGGAATGACTTTTCCCATAGCCTTAGCAACACCAGTGGAAGTAGGGATGATGTGTTAGGCAGCACCATGCCCATCATGCTACAACTTGCCAGAGAGGTCACAAATATGTTTTAGGTATTGGTAATAGCATGAACTAGGGTTATGAGTCTTTTCACAATGGAAAAGAGGTCATGGATGACCTTGATCAAGAGAATCAAGAACTGGGGTGGCCAGTTAGCACAGTGAGTAAGAGCACTGACTCCAGTGTCAGGATGACCTGGGGATCAAATCTGGGCTCAGATACTCAGCACCACACCCAGAAATAACTGGCCATGTAACCTTGAGAAAGTTACTTAACCCCGATTGCTTTAAAAAATTTTAAAAAAGAGAGAATTAAGAACTTAAGTGGTTCAGGAGGCATTACTAATAAACTAAAGACAATTATTATATTGCTCATGGTTCACTTGTATCATAAAAGAGAGGCATTAGCAAAGGAGTAGAGATAATGGCATGGTTTGCTCTACCTCTCAAATGTGCCCTGACCTTTTCTATGGTGGCAAATACACCAATGGACTTTTTTACTTTTTGGCTCCAGCATCTCCTCATTTAATATTGATGGTATCATGCTCCTGAAGTTAGTAATGGCTTTTCAATTACTTATTATCTTTTCATTCTCAGCTTTGACAGTGTCTTTGATCTTGTCATAGGTAGAATCATACTGGAACATACAAACCATGTAATTGAGGTCAATGAAGCAGTCATTGATTGTCAAAACATCCACTTGGCCTAAGATAAATGCAGCCCTAGTAATGAAGTGCCAAAAAGACCAAATCCATTGACTCTGACCTTCACCATCATGTCTCAGGGATGTAGTTGCATAAGAATACCTAGGCACCAATGTTGGGAGAAGAGCTGAGAGCAGGAGGAGGGTATTTAAACTATAATGACAGCCATATGAATAGAAAGGAGATGTATACAAAATATGTTGTGGAGTTAGAATCCACAGGGATAGGGAAGAGTCAAGAATGAAGGAAAGGTTACAAATTTGGTCATATGGAAGGACAGTGGTTTCTTCCATAGAAATAGGAAAAACTGGAGAAGTTTTAAGTGAAAGATGGTGAATTTTGTTGTGAAACAGTCAGTTTGTAAAAGTAACCAAATGTCCAGATGGAGTGACCCAACAGTCAGAGATGCCCCATTAAGACATTAGTTAAGTCATCTGTGTAGATCTTTTAGAGGATGAGATAATTGACAGAAAGAGAGGGGGATACAGAAAGAAAGAAGAAAAAAGGGGAGAGAGAAGGAGAAGGAGGAGGAAGGAGAGAGAGAGACAGAGAGAGAGAGAGAGAGAGAGAGAGAGAGAGAGAGAGAGAGAGAGAATGCTCATTTTGAATGGGTTGAAGATGGGTGATGAGCCAACAATGGTGACTAAGAAAGAATAGTCACAGAGGTAAGAGAAGATCTATATAAGAGTAATGGCATGAAGCCAAGAGAGAATGGAGTTCTCTGAAAGAGATTATGGTTAACAGTATCAAAATCTGCAATAGAGGTCAAGGAGGAGGGAGACTAGAAAAGGAGCAATTAGAAGATCACAGGTAGGGGTGGCTAAGAGGCACAGTGAATAGAGCACTGGCCCTGGAGTCAGGAGGACCTGGGTTCAGATCCAGCCTCAGACACTTAACACAAAAACTAGCCGTGTGACCTTGGGCAAGTCACTTAACCCCAACAGCCCTCCAAAAAGGAGGAAGAAGAAGAAGAAGAAGAAGAAGAAGAAGAAGAAGAAGAAGAAGAAGAAGAAGAAGAAGAAGAAGAAGAAGAAGATAGTTAACCTTTAAGAGATGAGTTTCTGTAGATTGGTTTGGTCAGAAACCAGATGACAAAGGGTTTAGAAATGAGTGATCATCTACTTAACTCCTTCCTATGCCTTAAGAAAAGGTTAGAGAAGGATCATATGTTTGGTCAGAATATCTGTGTTTAAAAAAAATGAACACATTGACAACCTGTTACTAATATTCTTTATATAAAGAATGGGACAATAAATTACTACTTGAGGTTAGTTGAAAAAGTTTATCTCTGTAAATTAATAAATATGTTCTGTTTTCAGCAAATCAAAACCATGTCACTTTTTTTCTTTTTGCCCTAGCCACCAGAGCATTTAATGCCAAATCCAGCACCTGATCACAGCAACCAATTCTGTTCCAGTTCCTTTCATGTCTACTGTGTTTTCTTTAGTCACAGAGCCACAGAATCTCAGAGTTGGAAGGGAGTTTGCTAATTCAACCCATCATCTAATGAAGTAATCTTTTCCACAACATCCTTGACAGGAAGTGATCTAGTTTTTGTCTGAACATTTCCAGTGGTAGGGAGCTCACTGCCCATTCTGAATACTGCTCCAAATGTTAAAAAAAATTAAAATGTTAAATATAATGTTAAATTATATATAATATATTAAATTATATTTTATATATTAAATCATAATATATTATATTAAATTATATTAATCAAAATGTTAAAAATATAAAAAAATATTTTAAAAAATCCCCAGCTCCAAAGAAATAAAAATAGAAAAGGTTCATTCTCATACTGAGACAAAATCTGTTGTCCTATATATTTCGGCCATAGTCCCAGCTATAATGTCTCTTTTAAGTCTTCTCTTTTTCAGGCGAAATATTATCCCTCCTTTTAACTGTTTTCCATTAGGTAGAATTTCAAGTGTCCTCATCAACTTTCTTACTCTTCTCTGACATCAAACCCAATAGAATCCAGAAACAAATCCTTAAGCATCCACAATGTGTAAGGCACTTTACTAGGCACTGATAATACAATGATAAAAACAAAAAACAAACAAACAAAAAATAATACCCTAAATGTGTGTTTCTAATTCCTCCAATTAAAAAGAGAAACCCAGGAGTGAACACATTGTTCTTTATATGGCCTGACTAGCAAAGAGTACAATGTATTTTTATTAGAGAGTATTATTTCCCTTGTTCTGTGCACTATAAACTGTGTCTCCACTGGTTTTAACCTTGGCTTACTTTCCATTATGTTTATCTTGTAAACTGTCTCAAATCCTTTTGGAAGTTGGCAGGTATAAATCCTAAATAAATAAATAAAAATAAACCCTTTAAATCAACTCCACACAGAGATGCAGTCATTGAATTTCCAACCACAAAAAAATTAAATAAAAGCCATATACCTGGAATGGCAGGATTCATTTGACAGGAAAAGGATATGTCCCTTTATGACAACCAAAAGTCAAATAGAAAAGAGATTTACCATTAGGAGGCTAGAACTGTCTCAGTTGACACAGTATATCAGAAACCAACTGCTTCCGCTACCTTCTTTCCATTTTAGCATCACTTTATAACTGCTACAGAGCTTTTAAAAATGTCTTTGTATACAGCTTAGTCACTAACACCATTATTAATTAGGAAGATCAACTTCAAGGTACCACTTCTTTGTCAGAGACTTTATTATCAGAGGTAGAAAGAACACTGGAGAGGGAGGGAGGAGAAAAGAAGAACAAAATAGAGGGAGAGATAAAAGGTTTGCTGAGGTATTTTGGCCACACACATGCAGATTCAGACATCTCTTCCTTATATGACTTACAGGTTTCAGAGGCTTGTTGTGTATAATGTAATATAATTTGTTGTTGTTTAGTTGTTTCAGTCATGCCCAACTCTTTGTGACCCCACTTGGGGTTTTCTTGGCAAAGATACTGGAATGGTTTGCCATTTCTTTCTCCAGCTCATTTTATAGATAAGGAAATTGAGACAAACAAGAGTAAGTGGTTTTGCCCAGGGTCACAGTTAGTAAGTGTCTGAGGCCAGATGTTAACTTAGGAAGATGAGGCTTCAAGAGTTCAGGCTTGGTACTCTGTCTACTGTGACAACTTGCTGCCCTTTATAATATTATATATTAATTAATATAAGTATATGATAATAGCATTATATAATAAATATCATAAACATAACCTTATGAATTATAATTAATATCATTATCAATAGAATTATATATAAATATAATAAAATAAATCCATATAGTGAAGCTTTGTTTCCAGTATATTCCTTAATAATGGCATCTTGGTACATGACTTTATCTAACAAAAACAAATTCTAACATTTGTACAGTGCTCTAAGATTTTATAAAACACATTATATACATTATCTCATTTGTTCTTCACAACATTTCTATGAGGTTCTATAGTTATTATCATCCCTATTTTACATATGAAACAACTGAGCTTCAGAGGGTCTAAATAATTTGGTGATCACAAAGTTAGTAAATGTTGGAGGCAGAATGGAGACTTAGGTGTCTGATAACTTCAAGCCAACAAAGCCAGGCTTTGCACTACACATACTACTTCATACTCTGAGGTTAATTCTTGCTTCAATTACTAGCTGTGTAACCCTGGATAAATCCTTCATCCTCTCTCTTTTACTTTCCTCATCTGTAAAATTAGGGAATTGGAGTCAATGATCTCTTAGGTCCTTTTCAGCTTTAACAGTTTGATCCCATGGGCCTATGTACTTCCCCTGATAGAAATCAAATGTGCAGTTTCAAAAAGAGACTTTCTATGGTTTAGCTCACACAAATGGAGCAATGGGTTCAATATATGTGGAAGATTTTGAACTCTGATTTATTCAATGAATATTTTCTTTTCCTTTTTTTGGGGGGGTAGGGTGGGGTGGGGCATCTCTTTTAATTTATTTAGGAATTTTCCCCTAGTTACATGCAAAAAAAAATGTTTTCAGCATTCACTTCCAAAACTTCAAGCTCCAAATTCTCTTATTTCCTTTTCCTCCCCCTTCCCATTTAGAAGGCAAGCAACTTGATATAGGTTATACATGTGTAGAAATGCAAAACATTTCCCTCATAGCCATTCTGGGAAAGAAAACAAACCAGAAAAAAATCCTCAAAAGAAAGTAAAAAAAATGCTTCAATCTGTATTCAGACACCATCAGTTCTTTCTCTGGTGATAGATAGCATTTTTCATCATAATTTCTTCAGAGTTGTCTTGGATCACTGCATTTCTGAGAATAGCCAACTCATTCACAGCTGATCATCTTACAATATTGCTGTTACTTTGTACAGAGTAAATTTCACTTTGCATCAGCTCATGTAAGACTTTCTAGGTTTTTCTGAGAGTGTTTGGCTCATCGTTTCTAGTATTGTATTATACTATTATACAATAGTATTGTATAATAATCACATGCCATAATTTGTTTAGCCATTCGTCAATTGATAGAGATCCCTCAATTTCCAATTCTTTGCCACCAGAAAAAAACTGGTATATAAATATTTTTTGTACATAAAGGTCCTTTTCCTATTTTTTTTACTATCTTTTAAATTTATTTTTCCTTTTTATTAATTAAATTATTTTTAGTTTTAAACATTTATTTCCACAAGATTTTGAGTTCCAAATTTTCTTCCCATTGCTCCCCTTCCCCCACCCCAAGATAGCACACATTCAGTTTACCTCTTCCACCAGTCTGCCCTCTCTCTGTTCTATCAACCCCTCCCCACCCTTTCTCTTATTCCCTTCTATTTTCCTATGGGGCAAGATAGATTTCTATACCCCAATTGCCTTTATATCTTATTTCCCAGTTGCATGTAAAAACAATTTTTAAAATTTGTTTTTAAAACTTTGAGTTCCAAATTCTCTCCTTTCCTTCTTCCCCACCCACCCTCACTGAGAAGGCAAGCAATTTGAAATAGGTTGTACATGTGTAGTCATGCAAAACATTATGTAATAGTCATGTTGTGGAAGACTAACTATATTTCCCTCTATCCTATCCCACCCCCATTTCTCTCCTTTGACACTCTCCCTCCTCAAAAATGTTTGCTTTTGATTATCCCCCTTTCCCAATCTGTCCTCCTTTCTATCATGCCCCCCCATCCCCTTCCCCTCCTACTTTCCTGTAGGGTTAGATAAATTTCCATACCCAATTCAGTGTGTATATTATTGCCTCCTTAAGCCATATCTGATGAGAGTAACATTCACTCATTCCCTCTCACCTCACCCCCTCTTCCTCTCTACTGTAAAAGCTTTTTGTTGCCTCTTTTATGTGAGATAATTTACCCCATTCCACATCTCCCTTTCTCTTTCCAGTACATTCCTCTCTCAACCCTTAATTTTATTTTTATTTTTTAGATATCATCCCTTCATATTCAACTAACTCTGTGCCCTCTGTCTATATATGTACATAAATGTATATATATATATGTATGTATGTATACATGCACATATACAAAAATGCATACACATACACACATTCTCCCCAAATATACTAATATTGAGAAAGGTCTCATGAGTTACAAATATCATCTTTATATGTAGGAATGTAAACAGTTCAACTTTAATAAGTCCCTTATGCTTTCACTTTCCTGTTTACCTTTTCATGCTTCTCTTGAGTCTTGTATTTGAAAGTCAAATTTTCTATTCAGCTTTAGTCTATTCATCAATAACACTTAAAAGTTCTTTATTTCATTGAATTTCCATTTTTTCCCTGAAGAATTATACTCAGTTTTTCTGCATAGGTAATTCTTGGTTTTAATCCTAGATCCTTTGCCCTCCAGAATATCATATTCCAAGCCCCCCAATCCCTTAATGTAAAAACTGCTAAATCTAGTGTCATCGTGATTTGTGTTTCCACAATACTTGAATTGTTTCTTTCTGGCTGCTTGCAATATATTCTCTCTGACCTATTAATTCTGGAATTTGGCCATAATATCCCTGGCAGTTTTCATTTTGGGATCTCTTTTAGGAGGTGATCAGTGAATTCTTTCAATTTTTATTTTACTCTCTAGTTCTAGAATATCAGAACAGTTTTCCTTGATAATTCATTGAAAGATGATGTCTAGGTTCCTTTTTTGATCACTGTTTTCAAGGATTCCCATAATTTTTAAACTATGTCTACTAGATCTATTTTCCAGGTCAGTAGTGTTTTTTTTTCCAATGAGATATTTCACATTGTCTTCTATTTTTCATTCTTTAGGTTCTGTTTTATAATTTCTTGATTTCTTATAAAGCTACCATTTGCTACATACTAATTTTTGAGGAATTATGTTCCTCAGTGAGCTTTTGGACTTCCTTTTCCATTTGGCCAATTTTGATTTTTAAGGCATTCTACTCCTCGTTGACTTTTTGGACTTCTTTTCCCATTTGGGTTAGTCTATTTTTTAAGGTGTTATTTTCTTCAGGATTTTGGGGGGCTCTCCTTTAGCAAGCTGTTAACTCATGTTTCATGATTTTCTTTCATTACTCTCATTTGTCTTCCCAATTTTTCCTCTACTTCTTACTTAATTTTCAAAATCCTTTTTGAGCTCTTCCATGACCTGCAACCAATTCATGTTTTTCTTGGAGGCTTTAGATAAAGGAGCTTTGACTTTGTTGTCTTCTTCTGGTTGTATATTTTGAATCTCTCTGTCACCAAAGCAAGATTCTATCATCTGAGTTTTTTCTGCTGTTTGCTCATTTTCCCAGCCAGTTACTTGACTTTTTAACTCTTTATTAAGGTGGGACTCGGCTTCCAGTATGGGAGATGTACTGTCCCAATCTTCAGGGATTCTGTGCAAATATTTTCAGAGATACTTCTAGAGCCCTATAAATGTTCAGTTCTTCCAAGATTGTATGGTCAAAGAAGAGGTGTTACTCCTCTCCTGGCCTGTGCTCTGGTCTGTGAGTGACCACAAGCACTCTTTTCTGCCTTGGAACTGTGAGGAGGATTTCCTCTCCACCTCTGCCACACAAACATTGCTCCTTGCTGCAGGACTGCCACCCATGACTGTAACCCAGATTCAAGCAGGGCAAAGCAAGAGAATCATGCATCTGCACCAGCAAAGGGAACCCTGCATTCCCCTCCTGCTCAGCTGCTCAATCCCCCCACCATCTGTGGCCCCAGAGTTCTGGAAGCAGCCACTGCCCTAGGGCTGGGATTAGACCACACTTTTTTCTCTTCCAGGTCAGAAAGACCTTTCCTACTGAACTTCTAAGTTGTCTTTGGCATTTGTGAGTTGAGAAGTCTGTAAATTGCCACAGCTGCAAGTAATTCAGTCCTCTGAAGTCTGCTCCAGGTTTATGTAATGGGAATATAAATTTTTAAGATCTTCCCTGCACCTAGTGCACCTGGAGCCTGTGGTGGGAGGCTTGTTTTTCAGGAGATACTTTGTGATTGGGCAGTGTGTCAAGAAGGTTGGTACATTCTCTGAGCCAGAAAAAGGCTATACTAGCCCTGATGTGAGGCTTTGTTTTGGGGCTCACTTTGAGAAGTGTTGCGTGATTTGACCAGAGGAGACTCTGGGAAGTTTTTGAGAGCCCCCAGGCTTTCAAAAATCCAGATGTTGATTCCGCCCTCTCTGGAAACTGTGATTTGGTATGGATGTAATGGTTGGACAGTTTGGAGGCCTGTCTGTTGAAATGTTCTTGTAACTTATGCTTGTAACCACTGTGTACTCTGAAGTTTGGGGGCTGACCTTTTCCCCCTGAGCTAGGTAAATGATATATGTTTGATAAAAATGAGCCTGTTAACCCATTTTGAGTTGCTTTCCTTTGGAGAAGCAGATCCAAGAACCTGTGTTGGCAGCCACCCCAGGGACACTGGGGTGCTTGCTGCTACATTTTACTGGTGCCTGGTCTGTGTCGAGGCAGCCCATGGAGGAGTGTGCTCCTCTCCCATTCAGGAGAAATAGACCTTTCTTGTCAACCTTCCAGCTTGTCTTGGGCTGGAAATTCATTTCACTCTGTCATTTTGTGAGTTCTGCTGCTCTAAAATTTGCTTAGAGTCATTTTTTACAGGAATTTGGAGGGGTTTGGGGAAGAGCTCAAGTAAGTCCCTCCTTTTACTCAGCCATCTTGGCTCTTCCCCCAATTAATATTTTCTTTACTGACTTACTTAAGCAAGATCTTCATGGCTTTAATTTCAGTGACTCTGTAGGCAATGTCTATACTGGTTTCAGTTCCAAATAGCATAGGTGTCTTGGAAATGAAACATGACTGAGTGAAAAAAGCACTCACTCTCAAGTTGGAGAACCCAGCTTTTAAGCCCTCTGACTTGTACCACCTGTGTGATCTAAGGCAGACTTCCTAACCTCCTTCACCCTTGGTTTCTTCACTGTTACCATGATGAAATTGGACTAGAAGGTCTCTGAAGGCTTTCTCAGCTCTAGATCTATGATCTTAAGTCACTTAGGTATCAATAATTCCTGAAATATTTCTCTCTGCTTGAAAGGGTTCTAAATGTTTCTAATTTACCTCAGAGATATTAGACAAATACTCAGAAAGTCTGATTCTATGTAGGATATTTTTAATGTCGTTTCATTAACTGAAATTTAATCCATTTTGAATCACTTCAAAATCCAATTGTGCTCATCACTATTCTACAGATACAAATTATTTTCTATGAAAATACTGGGGATTTGTTATAAAGAGTGCTCAGACAACTGTAAGCTTGAAGAGTATTTGAAAGATGCTTTTTCCTCTCCTTTTATCAACCACTCTTCTGTTAGCAGTCACCTTTTGAGGTGATTCAATGAATTTCCTTGATGTTTGGAGCCCACAGTGGTTGTGCCTGTTTGAGTGTTTGTGCATGTACCCATGAGTATTGGAAAGAGAAAAGCTGAGAATACTGAGAACACTTTAAAAATTTTTGAATTTAACTGACTTTGCACAGCTCTGCCTCACATAAACCCAATTACCTGCAAATCAAGACATCATTGCCCTTGTGATGACATTGGTCCTATTTGAGATTGAATGACCACTAACAACAACAACAGCAGCAGTAAAGATGAATTGTGCCTACCTAGAATGACTCTGGGCAAAGTCACTTCATCCCTCAAAAACGATGTTCCCTCATACATACAATGAGGAGACAGAACCTAAACTCTAATATTTGTTCAACTCAAATGTATCTTCGTATGCTCTAGAATTCAGTGTTCTTAACTTGATTTTAATCACTAGCCATGTAAAAAATTATCTGTGTTTGGTTTAAAGCACTTGTCACAATAAGACATCCAAAGGAGCCCAGAAACCACCTCTGTCTGGCACCTAGACTACTTGCCTCTTTCCTCTGACCCACAAGTTAATCTGGTTACAATAAGTTACATTATTTCAAACTGCTGACTTGGCCTTTGGCTTTGCTCTTTACTTCAATATGTGTCCATATCCTGACTGAAAATGACCCACTTGTTTCCTGAATACCTGCTATCACCATGATACCAGCTTAAAGGCAAGGTCAGTGAACATTTTTTTAGACATATAGATAGATGATAGATAGATGATAGATAGATAGATAGATAGATAGACAGACAGAGAGAGAGACAAAGAGATGATAGATGGATAGATAGGTGTATTTCAATACAATTGGTTTCATTTGTAATCCTAGGTATTTTAGTAAATGCATTTTAAAACATTATTGTGAGAAGAGGCTTTACCGACTTCCAATAGTGACTCCTGATGCAAGAAAAAAAAGCTGAATATCATGGCTTACTCCTATAATCCTTGCTAGAAGGGAATCTGAGATCAGTGGATTTCTTGAGCTTCAGAGCTCTAAGCTTAAGTGGAATATGTCATTTGAATGTACTAGTTAAATTTGGGGTTAATATTGTGGGTCCCCAGGACTAGGATGGTGATGGTGTCTAAGGAGGAGAGAACTGGCCCAGATTGTAAACTGAGTAAACGAATGCTCCTTTGTACTGAAATTGGGTCCATGAATAACCCTTGTATTGCCAGCCTAGGTGAATTAGAAAGGCCCAGTCTTATAAAAAAAAAAAAGAAAATGGTAAAGAACTACTTTGGCACATCACAAAGGAGATGCTCTTTGTGAAAGCCTCCCTTCCCCTACTCTAACTCATTATCCACATAGCCACCAAAGTGATTTTTCTAAAGAGTAAGTCTGATGATGTCACACACTGTCTGTGCCATTCCCCCCCACCAAAAAAAAAAGATAAAACAAATAAATAACAGAGCAAAAAATTCCAGCGATTTTCTGTTGCCCCTAGGGTCAAATATAAACTCCTCTATTTGGCATTAAAATATCTTCACAGGGGTGGCCAGGTAGCACAGCAAGTAAAAGCACTGGCCCCAGAGTCGGAATCTCCTGGATCCAACCATACTCCATGTTCTACTTCATGTTTTGCAAACATGATTTTCCCTTTTTCATTTCCAAGCTTTTGCACTGTCTGTCCCTTTATGTCCTTAATGTATTCATTCCTCAGCTGTGTTTTTAGGAATTTCTAATTTCCTTCAGGATTCAGATCAGATACCCCATTCTACTTGAAACCTTTCCTCTTCTCCCTTGCTGATAGGAACTTTGTTCCCCAAACTATCTTGTATCCATTATGCATATAATAATATGTGTTCACTTGACTCTTGCATTAGAATGTGCTATTTGAGAGCAGAAATTATTTGATTTATTTCTTTGGATGTCCCGGGCTTATACAAGGACAAAAATATATTTTAAGATGATATGACACAAATATTAAAGCATCAATAAAACCAAAATTGTAAGGAACACATACACACAAAGATAAACAAGACATTTTTTCTGGTATTGCTTCTTGACTTTTCATGTTAAAATGTTTTCCTTGGTTTCTGTAAGTAAAGAACTTATTGAAATAGTAAATAAATTGGAGAAGGAAAAAAAGTACTTTTTATCACTCTCAACAGGAGGAGACTTCTTGACCAAACAAGAGACAAAGATGATCATAAAGGAGAAAAATTATAATTTTTTATTGCTTAAAATGGAAAAAAATGTGCAGATACCAAATAAATGCAATTGGTTCTAGAAGGGAAAGATAATGGGGGTGGTGGGAAATCTTTGAGGCATTTTTTCCTGATAAAAATGACCAATAATCTTCAAAGTATATTGTTATATGTAAATATGTGCATACGCATGGGTATGTAGACATATAGACATGTGTGCTATGTTGTATGTTCTTATGCATGTGTATACATAATGGTATACATGCATACACATACACATAGATATATAAACATGTGATACACATGTATGCACACATATGTAAAATAAACTGCACACATGTATGTATGAACAAAACCACTCCTCACTGGGTAAATGTTCAAAGGATACGAATGGGCAGTTCTCAAAAGAAGAAATGAAAAATATCAACAAACATGAAAACCTTGCTCCAAATCCCTGAAATCCCTAAAAGTTCAGAAGACAATTCATACAAACGATGCAATGTAAAACATATACTTAAAATATGTATAAATAAAAAATACCAAACTATATAATAGAATCCTCTTTTTCTGTTCTTCATTATATGTGTAAAACTTCATGTTTGTTAAGTCTTTAATAAAATTATAATTTAATTTTTAAAAAATGAACTTGGTTGTGTCTTTTTGTTGTTGTTCTTTGGTAGACACAGCCAAGTAACATCCACCATTTCTATCATGCTTTTCCCCCCTCACCCACCACATAAAACTTAAAAAAAAAAAAGAACATTTTGACCACAGATGTTCCTGATTAATGGAAAGGTGTTATCGTCAACATGAAAAGAGAATTGCTGGCTGCCAGATAGGAAATGACTAGATACTAGTAAGGTAGTCATATTAGAATAAGTTGTATATAGTTTGCACTTTAATAATTAGGGTAAAAGTCAAAATCAGCATCAAATCAGAAGAAAAATACAAAGATTACAAGGCATTAATGCAATCACAATGGCTCCAATTGAATATATAATAATGAGCTACTGATACTGAAATTAGAACTGGATAAAGGAAAAGGCTTTGATTTTAATTATAAACTATGTAGAAAAGGATCTGTGATTTAATTGATTTAAAGCACTTGCCACAACAAGAAATCCAAAGGAGCCCAGAAACCACCTCTGCCTGGTGCCTAGACTACTTGCCTCTTTCCTCTGACCAACAAGTTAATTTGGTTACAGTAAATTAACTGATTTCATACTGCTGGCTTGGCCTTTGGCTTTGCTCTCTACCTCACTAAAAATGACCCATTTGTTTCCTGAATACCTACTATCACCATACCAGCTTAAAGGCAAATTTATTCTGCTTCTCTATCTACCCCTACACTATTCTTTCAGTCCAAATTGGTTCCACACCTGGTCTTCACACTCACACTTCATATTATTGTCCAGAAACTGGCACAACCTTCCTTAGATCAAATTGTTCAAACCTGACTGAACCTGCACTTAGCAGAAAAGAGTGAAAAAATTAAAGGCGAATGTACAAAATCGAAAAGTATGACTAGAGTTGTAATGACCACATTCATCACCTCAACAAAAATAAATGTAGTGTAAATCCAGGCCTCTAAAGGCTGGTAGCTAAACATGTTCCTTTTTGCAGATCTATTTTTTTTTAAATGTAACTGTTTTTGAAGGTGTTGAAGATAGGGTAATAAGGGATTCTTCAACACCTTCTCCTTATTAAAATTTTATATAAGAAAAAAATGGCTTCCAAGGAGGATTTTGATAAAACTCTCTTAGTATAACAGATCCAGTTCTACTATTAAGATACTATCAAAACAGAAAAAAGATATAGAATGACTAAAGAAATGTCAATGAAAGGAACATTATAAGGAAATAGATCTCTGAATGATTGTAGTAAGTAATCTTCCTCTTAGAGAACAGAAAATGAAATAAATTGTTCTCTATTAGGCATTGGCAGGGAGCTATGGAGCAATTGGTTGTCTCATATTCTGGTCATATAAATATTTTTTAAAATATGTTTTTCTTTTTTTCAGAGTAGAATCTTGTCTTTGTTTCTATGTGGGGTTAAGGATGGGTAGGGAGGGACATAGAGGCTGTGTGCTCACAAATGACTGTGACATACGAACAAATACTATACATATGCTCTTTGGAGACAGTGACTGGGCCTGTGCTTTCACTGGTATAGGATACTCCAGGCAGGGAAACTCCATCATTACAGGTAGATAGGGCACCATATCTGGAGGCAGGGAAGACCTGAGTTCAAATTTTAACTCAGACACTTACTAGCTGTGTGACCCTGGCCAAGGCACTTAACTCTGCCTCAGTTTCCTCATCTGTAGAATGACCTGGAGAAGGACATGGCATAACCAGGTAGGCCTGGATTTACACTACATTTATTTTTGTTGAGGTGATGAATGTTGTCATTACAACTTTAGTCATACTTTTTTGATTTTGTACCTTAGCCCCTAATTTTTTCACTCTTTTCTGCTAAGTGCAGATTCAGTCAGGTCTGAACAATTTGATATAAGCAAGGTTGTGCCAGTATCTGGACAATAATATGAAGTGTGAGTGTGAAGACCAGGTGTGGAACCAATTTGGACTGAAAGAATAGTCTTAAAGAGTTACCTAGAACACTGGAAGTTTAAATAGCTCTGTATGACTATATTATTATGTATAGATATGTGTATGTTTATGCAATATGTGTATGTATGCAAATATATATGCACATATATGTAAATGCTATCACATATAATATATGCAATATCCTGCATTTCTATATATGATATATATGTACAAACCTATACATACACAGAAATACATATATCATAAAGAGAAAGGCAACATGATTTTACATCAATATATACATATGTATTTTATTGTATATGTGCATGTGTACATATATAGCTTACATTGTATGCATATGTATATAATTTATCATATCACAAATGAAGAAATTTCACAATAAGACTTTTTTTCAAAAATATTTAGCTGGTATTGGAGTATTTCATTTCATCTTAGGCATTCCTGTCTTATTCTCTGAGATGATCTTCACATAAAAATTTTGGGGATATCATTGAATGACTTAACAGACTTTCCTCTGAATTGGCAGCCAGTAATTCTCTTTTCATATTAGTGGTAACATCTTTCCATTAATAAGGAACATTTGTGGTCAAAATGTTCTTTTTTCAAAAGTTATATGTGGGGGGGTGAAGGTAGGGAAAGTATTATAGATATGATGGTTATTTCTACAAAAGAGAAAAAAAATAAAAAAGGTTTGAGACAGAACAAACCAGTATGCCCAGGTGTAGGAGACTATATAGACCACACACATTCCCATCTCAGAGGAACAAGTCTACAATATCAGTCAATAATTACCTTAAAAAATTATATGATATCATATTAGAAGGTGACATGGGCCCCTGAGATGAATAAAAACACTCTGACACTAACTAAATATGTTTGGAAAATTGTTTCATTGAGAAATTCTTTAATTTATGATGCAATAAACTTCACACCTTTTGAGCAAGGCTAATATTCTTAAACCTTGCAACTGAAGTGACTCTTGCTATAACAAGAAATAACAAGATCCTTGGGACCATAACCTTAGGGAAAATAACCTATTCAGTTAAAATTTCTTAGCTCTCAAGATCTTATATATTTTCAACATAATAAGCTAATCAGAAAAGATTTTCAATGTCTTGATAAAAATGCTGTTTTAATAATCACAAGACAGGCATTGTTAATAACAGATTTTAAAAAGCTCTTTCCCCGACTTTCCAGTCTACTCAGAGCAAGCCAGCATAGAACCACTTGAATAGTTTGAATTATACCACAGGATCTTAGAGTAAGAGGTAAAAAGGACCTTGAAGGCCATCCAGTAGATCTTCCTTTATTTTAGAAATGAGGAAATGGAGTTAAGTGACTGTAACAACAATAACAGGTTAAGTGACTTGTTTAGGGTCCCAACAGTCTCAACAAGTAGCAAATATCTTAAGCAAAAATGCCAAGCCAGGATAGAGAGAAATCTCTCTTTTCTTAGAAATTCCTTCAGTTAGAATTGAGCAAAAGATCTGAAAGAGGAAATTGGACAGTTTTATGCACTAAGAAATGCTCTCCTCTTCACACAAAGCAAACATAAGCTATAGAATCCATCCTTTACCTCATTTTCTTTCTCCATCCTGAGGTTTCCTTTTCCTCTTATAATCTTAATGTACTGGTCTACATATAAAATGTTTTTAAAAATAAATGTGAGACTTTTCAAAGACTCTTCTTTTTTTTAATGCAGTCTCACAGCTGGGTATCTCTGAATTGAGCTAAAGTAGTCAGAGTGTGGAATGAGTTTTGAATTTGGAGACAGAGGACCTGAGTTCAAATTCTAGGTAAGTTGCTCACTACCTCTGTGAGCTTGGGAAAGCCATTTAATGACTGTCTTTTGTCTTTTTTCATATCCTCTGTGATAGCTTAGCACAATTCCCAGCATATAACAAGAGCTTAAAAATGCTTATTGACTATACACACGCACACATACACATACATCTTTCTCTCTTTGTAAAATGAGAGGATTAGGATAGATGGCCTCTAAATTTCTTTCAGGGCAGCTAGGTGGCAGACTAAATAGAACACTAGGTCTGGAGTCAGGGAAGACCTGAGTTCAAACTTAACCTCAGACACTTACTATATGTGTGACCCTAACCAAGGCACTTAACCCTGTTTGCCTCAGTTTCCTCATCTGTAAAATGACCTGAAGAAGGATGTGGCAAACCACTCCAGTATCTTGGCCAAGAAACCCCCAAATGGAATCATGAAGAGTCACACCAGACTGAAAAATAAGTTTCTTTCTAGATCAAAATCTATGATTGTGTGATCAAAGATGTGCCAGGCCAATGTGTCTTTTGAATTCTCCTCATCTCAAGTGGGGTATATAGTGGATGCTTGGAACCTTAGAGATCATCCAATTCTACCTTTCATTTTATGGATGAGGGAACTAAGGCTTAAAGATGCCCAAGGAAGTAAACATCAGAGGTGGGATCTCAACACTGGACTCTAGAGTCAGTGTTTTTTAACTGGGAACCAAAACATTTCTGTCTTTGTGCTAGCCTTGCTACTCATCAGATAATGAGAACTTGGGAATAATCACTTGACCTGAGACAATGTAGAATAATGCAAATAACATTGACTTTGGACTCAGAGAATATGCTTTTGACTCCTTAGTAGCTAAATGATCTAGGGCAGGGAAGGGGAACCCATGGCCTCGAGGTCACATGTGGCCCTCTAGGTCCTCAAGTGTGGCCCTTTGACAGAATCCAAACTTCATAGAACAAATAGCAGCAGGTTTGCCACCTCTGATCTAGGGGGAAATTGAATTCCATAGGACAAGCCACTCAACCTCTTTGAGACCATGCCCTCATTTATGAAATGGTAATAACAGTGCTTATGTTATTCACTTTATGGGGGGGGAGAAATATGAGAAAACCTTTGTATATAGTAATGATGTATATACATATGAGATAATTATAACCTTTTTGATCCTCACTTTTTAAAAAATTCATTAAATTGAGGTTACATTAATCATTCTCTTGGGTTCATTAAAGTTCTAACTTTTTCTGATTCTATGAAATTGACCACAGATGGAGGTTGACCTGTGTGTGATGAATGGGTATGTCACCATGGTTTGTCCAATTGAGATGATGAGCCAAAACCTGTATTTAAAAAATTAGGATTAGTAGGAAGCTTTCTGATTAGAAGTATGATGCTAATCCCTAAATATCCTTATGAGCATAGATAACAATAATTTCTCTTTTCTTTTCCAGATATAATACTTTAGTTCTGTGGAAGCATATTGTTCAGGACTAGTTCATAATTTCTCTTGCTCTACCTTCCGCATCACTGATTCTTATGGCCAGTCAATGAGGTAGAATTCCCAGAGCTATAAGTAGCATTTTTTTTTTCACTGAGAGCAAAAACAGTTGAATGGGTTTAGGTGGAATCCATCAGCACAGAGAACAATCTGACTGTGGGTACATTTGCACTGGGAGAAGAGGTCCTGTCCTTAAATTTCATAAGAGTTGGAGAGGAAAATGGGCCCCATAATAGCAGTAAAAGGAGATGGGACTGTAGGGGTGGAAATTAGAGGAGGAGTATCATGGAAAAGTAGAAGACTAAAAGGCAAGGTGTGGGTATGGCAATCACTGTAGAAAAGATATATGTCTCTCTCCACCCCCAGCATTACAGCACCCTGAGACAAAGTGCTGTTTGCCTCATGCTAGTGATAGTTTGGGGAATTCATGACTACTACAAATCAGTTTCTTGCTATTTATAGACATGACATGCTACTTTTCTGAGAGATGCTTATCTCCCTGAATTTTCCCATCGTGGAATTTCATATCATTTTTCATTCTCTATCAGACAGATAGAGGTAGCTCCCTAAAAACAATTTTAAATAAGGCAGTTCATATATTTAACATGAATGAACATGATTTCTAGAATTACTTCAACACAGAATCCCTCCATTGCAGTATCTCTCAAGGCATTAAAGAAAGCATGAATCTTAAAAATATCAAAGGATCTTTTTCACATTTAATTTGCAATTGTTAAGTGGCATAATACTGTTTGAGAGACACGAAGCTTCAATAAGCAGGGGAATCTAATGAGTATATTCAAAAGCTCCCTGAGCTACAGTGATGAGCACAAATAGAAAATACTTCCATATGGTATGTAGCATAGAGGAGAGCAGCAACTGCCAGCTAAAACCAGAAAGTTGAAGTTTTTTTTAAAGAGTGATTGTTTTACATTTCCCAAAACTTTAAATCCATATCATTTGAGACTGTATAAATAAATCAACAGATTTTTTTATTATAGTATGTCACAATGAATAGAGGTAGCCATGCTATTTGTTTATTTATTAAAAAGAATTATATGCCCAATTTTATTTCAAAAGCAAAGATCAATCTTTTAAGTAAATTTATTTTCTATTATTCTATTTTTTCATATGTCCTCTATGTATTCAGTGTAAGATGCCCAGCAAAGCAAGGAATATAATAGATAATAAATGGCTAACAGACCAACTAATATAATACTAATTAACTCAAAGTCTTAAATATATATACATATATATGTGTGTGTGAGTATATATCATTATACATACATATACATATATATATACACACATTCATTTTCATTTACACTCCCATTCATAAGCCAAGACCTGAAAGACTCAAGTTGCACCCTAAAGATAGAGGTTTCATAATTGCTAATATTATTCTGAGAAGATTGTGAATGGAATGGAAATCTTGGAATTCTTAACAGAAATTCTCAATCAGATCTTTACTAACTTGAGGTTTTGTGGATGACAAGTTCTTGAAGATTCCCTATTCAACAAATATATATACACACATACTATGTATGTATGTATATATGTATATAAATATATGCACATGTATATATGGAGAGACAGAGAGAGAAAGGAGAGAAAAGAAAGAGAGAGGGGGAGAGGAGAAAAGGGGGGAAGAGAGAAGGAGAGGGAGAGAGAGAAAGAGACACAGAGAGAGACACACACACACAGAGTGAGTGAGAGAGAATGAACAAAGAATGGCCCTAGGGCTTGCATTCCTCCTCCATAAAAAAATAAGCCAATATAATTTTAAAATATATTTACTTGTACTTAATTCAATCCCATATTTATTAATAAACCACTGTGCACAGCATACATTGATAAATCAGTTCATTCTTTCTCTACAGCATCTTTCAAAGTATACCTCCTCTTCTGATCACTTACCTATATACCACCCGTTTAGGTCCTTATCACCTCTTACCTATTCTGTACAGTAGCCTTCTAATAAGCCTCTTTGCCTTCAGTCTCTCTGCTCCCCAAGTCATCCTCCACACCATTAACAAAAGAATTTTCCTGAAGGACAGAAATACTCAAGATATACCAGTAACTTCCTATCACTTCCAAGATCAAATATGATATCTCCTGTGATTTAAAACCCTTTAACAACCTGATCCCTTCTTACCTATCTAGTTTTCTTATATATTAGTGCCCTGCATGCACAATAGAAACACAGTCACTCTGTCTGACTTGCCCTCCTTATATATGAAGCACCATGTTCCACATCCATGACTTTCCACTGGCTTTCTCCCTTGCCTGAAACGCACTTTCTCCTCACTTCAGGTCTAAAGGTCCCTGACTATTAATTCCCTATTTTAACTGCTACCTTCTGCAAAAAGGTTTTTCTCAATTCACCCAACTACTAGCAACTCTACCTCTGAGATTCCCTTCCACTAACTCTATGTATCCAATATATACCCCTCTTTGTCTACATGCTGTCTCTCCCCATATAAGCCTTTTGAGGGCAGGAAGTTGGGCTCAAAAAAACTCCAAGAGTTTTTGTTGTTGCCTTTTCTTTGTTGTTTTTTTTTAAATGAACTTAATAAGCTGCTTAGCACATAAGGAAAGCCCAAGAAATACATACTGATTAATTGACGTAATACAAAATAAGAGTGTTAGAATTGTTCAAAGGTGAATGTGAAGTCTAAAGAAGGAAAATTCATTAGCAACTGGAGACATTGGGAAAAGCTATATGTATGAGGTGACATTTAAGTTGATCCTTAAAGGAGCAGGAAGAGGAAAAGGAGAAGAAAGAGGGAGAAGAGGAAGAGGAGGAGGAGGATAGTTGTTATATGGCATTTTAAAATTCCCAAAGAATTTCACACAAAATAATCTTCATTATAATCTTGAGAGTTAGGTAGTACAGGTATTAATAACCCTATTATATATGCATAAGTGGAGGGTCCAAGAGGTCAGGTGATTTTCCCTAGAAACGAAAACCCACGTCTTTCTCTTATTTAACCACAGCAATCCTTCATGATGGTTGAATAACAAAAGTAGGAATACTCTATCTTCTCACCTTCAGATCTTATTTCCTCTCCTTTACTCCTTAATCATTGCAAAATTCTAACATTCTCTCTCAGTCTTGACTGAAAGTATATATCCTATCAAATTTTACTCTCAAAAGGTGAGTATTTAGAACTATCAGTATGATCATTTTTTTTCTTCCTTTGGTCCAAGCTTCCATAATTGTTGCCTGTTTTTACCCCAAGGATTGTTCTGAGAATCCACTGAGATAATATTTGTAAAGTGTTTAGCACAATGCCCCAGCACAGGGTAGACCCTTAAAAAAATAATTTGGAGAAGGGGAAAGGAGAAGAAAATAAGCATTTATAAAGCACATACTATGTGCCAGGCACTGTGCTAAGTGTTTTGCTTTGTTTTTTAAACAAATGTTTTCTGACAAAAACCTTGTGAGGTAGTGCTATTATCACCCTATATCAAAGCTGAGGAAAATGAGACAAACAGAAGTTGAGTGACTTGCCCAGGGGTTACAAAGCTAGTTTGAATATGAGGCTATATTTGAACTTAGGTCTTCCTAACTCCAGGACCAGCATTCTGTGCCACCTGCAGCATCCTTTTTTCCTTCCTTCCTTTCCTCCTTCCTTCCTTTCTTTTTTGCTTCCTTCCTTCCTACCCCTTCCCTCTTTCCTTCCTTTCCTTCCCTCCTTCCTTTCTTCCTTCCTTCCTTCCTTCCTTCCTTCCTTCCTTCCT
The DNA here is from genome assembly GCF_028583685.1 of Petaurus breviceps papuanus. NCBI lineage: Eukaryota > Metazoa > Chordata > Mammalia > Diprotodontia > Petauridae > Petaurus > Petaurus breviceps. The sequence goes on from NW_027187327.1 coordinate 14,424,990, forward strand.
TCCTTCTTTCCTTCCTTCCTTCCTTCCTTCCTTCCTTCCTTCCTTTCCCTCCTCCTTCCTTTTTATTTGGAGTTGGTGGATATAGATGTCCATCAATAGATAGATAGTTAGATAGATAGATGACCAAAACTTATAGAAACAGTTTTTATTTTTTTTAAGAGAGCTAATGTCTATGTAGGCACAAAACATTTACCAAGTATAATAGTTAAAATCAGCACAATCAGAGGGCTCCATATCACACTTAGGACACAGGGTATGAGGAGAAATGAACCAAACAATATAGTTCAATCTAATTAAACCATTTTTTCATCCCTGAAATAATTCTAACTTGCTACCATATAATTGACAGTCAAGAAGAGGAAAAAAAAATGGATCAAATCAGTGGCCCTGTTGAAATTTACCCTGAACTGAGGTATAGCTAGCAAGTGTGATTACATTATTACAGAAAGATGTATAATTAAGAAAGTAATAAAGAGCAAGACTAGACAATATTGTCTTTCCCATGAATAAAATAATTTAGAATTTGGGAAATGTTTGGGAAAATTGGGGTTAAGTAACTTGCTCAAGGTTACACAGCCAGTTATTTCTGGGTGTGGTGCTAAGTATCTGAGACCAGATTTGATCCCCAGGTTATCTGGCCACTGGAGCTAGTGCTCTTACTTGCTGAGCCACCTGGCCGCCCCTAAGCAATTGGGGTTAAGTAACTTGCTCAAGGTTACACGGCCAGGTGTTTCTGGGAGGTGCTAAGTGTCGGAGCCCGGATTCGATCCCCAGGTCATCCCGACACTGGAGCCAGTGCTCTTACTCACTGTGCTACCTGGCCGCCCCAAGGGAAATGTATTTCTAAGCAAGTATTTCCATCAGAGAACTGACACAGGAGCTTCTCAACTTGAGGACAATGAAAATAAATGTTAGAGCTTAGCATGCAATTAGTTGCAGCCACGCTGAAAGACATATACCATCTCATGTCACAGAAGTTCTGACTCTCCACTATTACAAATTACCAGTAATTTTCTGCTTTCCATATGCCATGTATGCGTAGCATTAAAAGATAATTATTGGGGCTTTAATTTTACTAGATTTTTGGATGTTGAATATTTTTAACAATGAAAATGGCCATCATTATCAATTCCACTTTTTCATTTTTTCCCTAAACAAATGTAACATACTTCATTTAAGAGAACAAAATACATTTTAGGAGTTTTATTTCTGAGTCAACATATCAGTGGAGGCAGTGATTCTCCAACTTATATATAGCCCCCTCACCCCCACCTCCCCAAGCTTTCCAGTATTCTGTGACTATAGTATTACACATTACAGAATTTTTAGATAAATTAAACCAGAGCAAAGTTTATAATTAGTGCTGAGTGGGTGTCGTGTTAAGAGCTAACAAAGCAAAGAGGAAAAGTAGAAATACTTTTTTTTAAACATACAATTCAGGTAACTTCCAAAGCTGGTTCTCAGGTGAAGTCTGAGACATTCAATTTGGTTAAAACATTATTTATTCTGAGAAATGAACACTGTCTTCCTCTTCCTACAGAAGGCTCTCTTTACTAACTCCAGTTTGAGAGAGATATTCTGACCCTTGTCTAAGTATCTTTTTCAGGAAAATACTGTACATATGTTCAAAAAGTATTTTGATAGTTTTAAAAATAGGCTATGATGTTTGAAAGAAAAAAGATGACTCAAAGAAACCTCCTTAAGAGACAGACTGATCCATGCAGCCACCTGCCATTGTCTGGTAATCTCAGTTGAGCAAAGTCATAAGTAAAGATGGGTTTAAAAAGTCAGGGAAAATACAGTGACCTTTTCATAGTTAGGGAGCATTTATGGAGCCCTTTAAGGTTCTCAAAGTGCTTTACAAATATTGACTCATTTCATATCCACAAACACACTAGAAGGTAGGTGCTATTATTATCCCCATTTTACAGATGAGGAAACTGAAGCAAACAGAGGTTGTGATTTGTCTAGGTCTAGGATCAAATAGCTAGTAAGCATCTGAGGCAGAGTTTGAACCCAGATATTTCTGATTCCAGATCCAGTGTTCTTTCTATCCAAAGTATCACTAGATGTCTTTGAAATTACAGTTATCCCTTCCATATGGTTACTTTTCCCATTGTGGTTTCAATATATGGTGAGTTGGCATAAGAAATTAAATGGGAATTTGGGGGAAGTTTTCCAGAAACCACAAACAACACACGAAGAACAAAAGATGACATAAAACCTATGATCAAATACTTAACCTAATTTTTACAAGGTATTGTAAACACCCCATAAAAGACAAAGAAAAAAAATCTGATTTCTCTAGTACAAAGAGAGGGTCAAAAATTTTATCTGGATTTTATAGATTGCAGGGACACTGAGTCCCTAATACCCCTTGTAATAGTAATGGGAGTTTGAAGATCTTCCCTGCCCCTTAATAAGCCTAAGGGAATTTGAAGACCTTCCCTGCTTTGAAAATAAACTGTGCCCCATGAATATAATCCTATGGAAACTGTGGTGGGAGGAGTTTTTCTGAATTGTGGGACAGAGTCCACAGGAAGCTAGGAGTCAGAGCTACACTAGACAGTTGGGAAGAGGGCATGATTCCCAGGGAGACAGGTTTGTGAGTAAATAGTGGTCTTGTGTTGGTTTGTGGAAAGGCTAAAGGATGTTGTTGGCTCTCTGTGCTATTGTGAATAATTAACTTCTTTGCTACTGTGTGGAATCAGCTTACTGGTTTTGGGATTTGGTTTTCTAGTGTCTGAATAAATGTTTTGCTTCTATCTTATATATGGAGCGTCTGTTATATTTTTCTATCAAGCACTATGCAGGTATAATTATAGTGATCCTGGGCACTATAGATGTTACATTGGCATTACACCCCTCCACTCCCATGAAGTGGAAGGGATAACTGTAATTCTTTCAGACCAGTCCAGTAGGTCAAGCCCAGGGTGAAATTGCAGTGAGATGTTTGTGAAACAAAAATGCAATAAAACAACTTTATTGGTGACAAAAGAAATAAATGATCTAACTCCTATAGTTAAAATGGATACTTATTTAGATAAAATAACTATATACTTTTCTCTTACATTTACCACAGTAGCAAGCTGTTCTGGATCAGAAAGCCATGATCATAGTCCAATGAGAATTTCCCTAGAACCTCCAAAATTAAATCTCCATAGGCAGGACCAGTTTTTTTGCACTTCACAAAAGTCAAGGAACATTGATGCCTGCTTAAAGAATGAGCCTAACCTACATAAAACAGGTGACACTCCTCCCACATATATCATGCTCAGTTTTATAAGGCAAAAAATAATCACGGGAACTATTAAGGTGAGGTCAAGGATATGATTGTAAGTCTTTAATTTTATTTTATGGCAAAAAAAAGTTTATTTATGTCTTATGAGATTGAAAATTATACTGCCAAAAAAAGATTGTATTTCCTTAAAATGTAAGAAGAAGTAAAGCCCCAGATGTTATCCTAAAGAAATGTATATTATTGGAGGTTCCCCCCAAATTGTTGTTATTTCTACCCCAAGTAAATTTTCTGATGATAGAAATCATCCCATAGTTCTGCTGTAGGTGCTGAAGTTTCATATAGTAGGCACAGTAAATAAATATTTTATTAATTTGTTATTGCTGCTAAACCTCATTAACTGCAGAAATGTTCCTAATGTTGTGCAGGTGTCTGATAGATTTTTCATGTTTATCCTCACCATCAAATGTCTTCTCTATGGTCCTTTCCTCTACGCATATGCTTCCGTAATAAGCTGAACCTAACTCAGGATGGTCCCCTGTTAGTATAATTCCAACAAGGGAATGAAATGAGACACTTCTATATGATGTGACAGTTAATAAATGGAGATTTATTTAACCATTGCCTAGAAAGTCAATAAAGTTACAGTACTCAGCTCAGTTAAATGTGGGGCTTTCTCATATCCAAATGGAACTTCCTCTGGTCAGATATGGTAAGGTGTGGTATTTAGACTGGCCTCAGTATATCCACCAAAATTGAGTGGCCTGGATGCCACTTGTTTTTTAATGCCCTTAAATAAGTAGGAATCCACATCAATATGGACTGAAGGCATCAGGAAGCTGAAAAACATCCAGCTTATTTTCATTTTAGCCCCCTGGGCTGACATATTTTTGGGACAACTTCCTTGGTTTTTAGCAAAAGAACTACCTTCATCTTTGTGGGGGGAAAGGGATTCCCAAACATACACATGCATACAAAACTATGGGGCAGCTACATGGTACAAAGGATAGAGTGTCTGGCCTGGAGTCAGGAAGACTCGTCTTCCTGAGTTCAAATCTGACCTTAGACACTTACTAGTTGTGTGACCCTGGACAAGTTGCTTAGCCTGGTTTGTCTCAGTGTCCTCATCTGTAAAATGAACTAGAGGAGGAAAGAGCAAACCACTCCAATATTTGCCAGGAAAACTCCAAATGGGGTTACAAAGTGTCAGACACGACTGAAAAACAGCAAAGATATTAACAATTAGATGTAAAGATTCTTTTACTTAATCCCTACAAACTCCATAGTTTGGACAATTGCTAGAAAATAGTCCATTCTCAAATTATCAGTAGAGCAAAGTTCAGTGAAAACTGAATAATTTTAATTAATAGGAATAATTTTTGGCCAGTGTTTCCTAAATTACACATAATCCTTTGGAGGGCTAGTTTTGAAGTTTGAGGACAGGGGTAAAAGTATTTAAGTCCCAGCCCTGGGATGCACTATGAACATGTGGGAAGCAGTGGCACCTTGCTTTTGTCTTGGAGTATTGTTTGCTAAACATGTAATCTCTGCATTGCAGAAGGTGACTGAAATAATATTTTAGTTAGAACTGGGTTGTGTGTGTGTGTGTGAGAGAGAGAGAGAGACAGAGAGAAAGAGAGAGAGACAGAGAGAGAGAGAGAGAGAGAGAGAGAGAGAGACAGAGAGAGACAGAGAGAGACAGAGAGACAGAGAGACAGAGAGAGAGAGAGAGAGAGAGACAGATTGTCTCAGTTTCCTCAACTTTTAACTTTGGGTAATAATAGCATCTTATGTGCCAGGGTTTTTCTGAGAATCACATGAGATGTGTGTGTGTACACATACACATGTGTACATACATAAATATACATGTACACATTCATATAAGAGAGTTCTTAGTACATTGCCCAGCACATAGTAAGCACTATATAAATGCTCTATTCCCTTCCCCTCTTTACCTTTCCTTCACTCCATATATAACACTATCCATGCACATCTCATTTTTTTGTTTCTCCCCAACCCCCATTCTCCCTTTTTCTTCTCTCACTTGTCTGCTCTTCTGGTACCAGAAATATCCTCTAACATTTATTGGTTGCATGACCCTGGACAAGCCACTAAACCTCTCTCACTGCCCCAGGAAACTCTCAGTCTGCAAATTGAAGATCAGGCTTTCTGCTCTGCTCCGCAAAGAGTTCATGCACCATCAAGTTCCTTGCACTAACAAGTCTGGATCAAAAACAACCCTAAGACTCCCTAGATTGTTTCTATATCTAGAGGTGAGTGGTGAATATATGTGGTTCATAGTTAGAAGAATATATAAAGTTTCTTACATATCAGTGCCAAGACTAGTCTGATACTCTAATGATCTCACACAACTTTGATAGAAACTTCCCTGCCTCGTAGAATGTCTTCCATTGCAGAAGCCACAGTTCCTGCATTCAAAAGGAGAAAAAGTATCTGTGTGAACTCTGATCAGATCTATTTATAACATTTATGTGTGCATGCACAGGAATGAGAGAGACAGAGAGAGAGAGAGAGAGAGAGAGAGAGAGAGAGAGAGAGAGA
>NW_027187328.1:0-18183 GCF_028583685.1 Petaurus breviceps papuanus
GCTACCAGTTGCAAATTGCAAACTATATTAAAAATGGTGGTTATCCAAATAATCTGATACTGTCTAAGAAAGTGAAGGGTGGATCTGTGGAATAGATAGTTATTCAATACACTGTAGTAAATGTACATAATAATCTAGTGGTCGATAAAATGCAAAATACAAGCTTTGGGGGTAAGAACTTAGTATTGGACATATGTGGGAAAACTGAAAAGTAGTTTGACAGAAACAAGGCATAAAATATCATCTCACACCATAAACAAGATAAGATAAAAATGGATAAATGTTTTAAATATGAAAGTTAATATCAAGAATGGAACCAAGATAGTGGAGTAAAAGCAGGAACATTCTTGAGCTTCTTCACCAACCACCTTGAATACCTGGAAAATATGATTCTAAACAAATTTTCGAGCTACAAAACTCACAAAATGACACAGACAGAAAAATCCTCCATGGAAGATAGTCTGGCAGGCCACCTGGGAGCCAAGTACAATGTGATGTGAGCCACATGGTCCAAGGCCAGTTGCACTAACTAGCTGGAGAAGATTTCTGGAGAGTGAATCACTGGCAGCTATGAGGGGTTCCAGACTTCTCAACTCATAAATCCCAAAGAGAAAGTAAAAGGTCAGTGGAGAACACTGTTGATCCTGGGTGAGAGAGGAGCATAGTCAGGCTCCTGCCCCAGGGGCAATAGAGGTTAAGGTGGCTGCAACTGATGCTGCTGCTTCTGCCTCCAGGCTTACACATCATAAGGGAACCAAGTGACTTTCTAGAGGGTATTTGCAGGAATCTGTCTTCTTGCACTGAGACAGGATTCTCTTGCATTGTCCTGCTTAGATCTGGGTCACAGTCTTGGGGGGTTGTGCTGGGTTGAGGAGCACTGGTGGGGCAGAGCTTGTTAAGGATGTGGAGAGAAAGTCCTCACAGTTTTGAGGCAGACACCTGGGGAAAAAACAAAAACAAAAACAAAAACAACAACAACAAAAAAACTCTGACGACAGCTGTGCAAGACCCTAGGAATTTGGAACACAGCACTCTCCATTCTGGAAGCAGAGTTCTACCACTGCAAAGAGCTCAAAAGTCAAGTAATTGACTGGCAAGATGATCAAACAAAGGAAGCACAATCAGACTATAGAATACATTTTGGGGACCAAGAGGATCAAAACATCGAACCAGAAGGAGACAACAAAGGAAAAATTTCTGCAGCAAAAACCTCCAAAAAATATGAATGGATTGCAAGCCATGGAGGAGCTCCAGAAGGGTTTTGAAAATCTAGTAAGAGAGCTAAAGGAAAAATTTGGAAGACAAATGAGACTGATGTAAGAAAATCATGAAAAATGAGTCAACAGTTGGGGCGGCTAGGTGGCTCAGCGAGTAAGAGCACCAGCTCCAGTGTCAGGATGACCTGGGGATCGAATCCAGGCTCTGATACTTAGCACCACACCCAGAAATAACTGGCCGTGTAACCTTGAGCAAGTTACTTAACCCCAATTGCTTTAAAAAAAATGAGTCAACAGCTTCACTGAAGAAAATAACACCTAAAAATAGAATAAATCAAATTGCAAAAGAGGGTGAAAAAGCCAATGAGGAGAAGAATGCCTTAAAAAGCTGAATTTACCAGATTTTAAAAAAAATGGATTTCAAAAACTCACTCAAGGGAATAATTCATTCAAAATTAGATTGGAGAAAATGGAAGATAATGACATTATGAGAAACCAAGATACTGTAAAACATATCCAAACAAGTGAAAAAATAGAAGGCAATATGAAATATCTCCTTGGAAAAACCACTGACCTAGAAATTAGGTCCAGGGGCAATAATTTTAAAACTATTGTACTACCAGAAAGCCATGATCACAAAAAGAACCTATACATCATCCTTCAAGGAATTCTCAAGGAAATTTGCCCTGATATTTTAGAACCAGAGGGCAAAATAGAAATTGAAAGAATTCACAAATTGCCTTTTGAAAAAAGATCCCAAAAATAAAACTCCTAGGACTATTATAGTCAAACTCCAGAGTTTCCAGGTCAAAGAGAAAACATTATGAGCAGTCAAGAAGTGGAAACACAATCAGGATAACACAAGATCTAGCAGCTTCTAGATGAAGGCATCATAGTGCTTAGTACATGATATTTTGTAGGTCAGAGGAGCTAGGATTAAAACCAAGAATCATTTACCCAGGAAAAGTGAGTATAATACTTCAGGGAAAATATGGACATTGAATGAAATTTTCTAGGCAGAGATAATGAAGTGATTTGTCATTTATTTTTCCAGCTCATTTTTTAGTTGAGGAAAATGAGGTAAATAGGCTTAAGTGACTTGTCCATGTTCACACAGCTAGGAATTATATAAGACAGACTTGGCACTCTATACAACTTAGCTCCTCAGGAATCAATACCTAAACAGACAAAGAACATAGACAGGTAGTCTTTTTTTTCCCTGCATTTAAAATTTTTTTTTAAAATTATTTATTTATTTTTAGTTTTCAACATTCATTTCCAGAAGATTTTGGCTTACAAATTTTCACCCTGTATTTCCCCTACCCCTATTCCAATATAGCGAGCATGCTCAATACTCCTTCATCCAATCTGTTCTGTCTTTTATCCTACACTACTGCCATAACTTTCTAGTAGGGTAAGATGGATTTCTATACTCCATTGCCTACATATCTTATTTCCTAGTTGCATGTAAAAAAACAATTTTTTTAAAACATTTGTTTTTAAAACTTTAGTTCAAGATTTTTTTCTTTCTTTCCATTTCACCCACCCCCACTGGGAAGATAATCAATTCAATATACATTGTACATGTATAGTTACAGAAAACATTTCCATAATTGTTATATTGTGAAAGGCTAAATATATTTCCCTTCATCCTATCCTGCCACAAACTATTCTATTTTATTCTTTGACCCTATCCCTTTTCAGAAGAGTGTGCTTCTAAAAACCCCCCTCCCAATCTGCTCTCCCTTCTATCATTCCACCTATTATTACCCCCCCTTCTATTTTCCAGTAAGGCAATATACCCAATTGAGTGTGTATGTTAGTCCTTCTTTAAGCCAAATTAAATGAGAGTAAGTTTGACCCATTCCCTTTCACCTTCCTGCTCTTCCCCTCCATTGTAACAGCTCTCTCTTGCCTCTTTTATATGAGATAGTTTATCCTGATTTATCTCTCCCTTTCTCCTCCCAATAAATTCCTCTCTCATGTCTTAATTTTATTTTTTAGATATTATCCCTTCATATTCAACTCATCCTGTGCCCTCTAAGTATATATGCACATATATATGACCACACTCACATATATAGTTATATACACATGCACCCACCTTTATATGACATATATGTATGTATACACATTTACATACCTACATACACACATACATATACTATATATACATATTCCCTTCAACTATGTTCATCCTGAGAAAAGTCTTATGAGTTATAATTATTGGTTTTCCATGAAGGAATGTAAATAGTTCAATTTTAATGAGTTACTTATGATTTCTTTTCCCTGTATACCTTCTCATATTTCTCTTGCTTCTTATAGTTGAAAGTCAAATTTTCTGTTCAGCTAAGGTTTTTTCATCAAGAATGCTTGAAAGTCCTCTATTTCATTGAATAACAAATTTTTTTGGTATAGCATTATACTTAGTTTTGCTGGTTAGGTGATTATTGGTTTTAGTCCTAGCTCCTTTGACCTCTGGAATGTCATATTGGAAGCCATTCAATTCCTTAAAGTAGAAGCTGCTAGGTCTTTTGTTATAATGATTGTGTTTCCACAATTTTCTAATTGTTTCTTTCTGACTGTTTGCATAATTTTCTCCATGACATAGGAACTCTGGAATTTGGCAATAATTTTCCTAGGGGTTTTCTTTTTGTCATCTTTTTTCAAAAGGCAATTAATGAATTCTTTCAATTACTATTTTGCCTTCTGGTTCTAGAATATCAGGGCAATATTGCTTAGATCTGTTTTATACTGTCTTGATTTCTCATAATGGTATTAGCTTCCAATTGCTCCAATCTAATTTTTAAGGTGTTACTCTTTTCAGTGAGTTTTTGAAATTCCTTTTCCTTCTGGCAAATTTGGCTTCTTAAGGCATTCTTTTCATCACTGTCTTTTTGAGCCTCTTCTGCTATTTTAGTTATTCTTTTTTAAGGTATTATTTCCTTCAGGGTCTTTTTGTGTCTCCTTTAGAAGGCTATTGATTAGTTTTTCTTGATTTTCTTGCATCATTCTCATTTCTCTTCCCAATATTTATCTCCACTTCTCTTACTTGATTTTCAAAATTGTTCTTGAGACCTTCAATGGCCTGTAACGTAGTCATGGTTTTTTTTGGAGGCTTTTGGTGCAAGAGGTCTGATTTCACTGTCTTCCTCCCACTCCATGCCTTAATCCTTTTGGCCCCCAAAAGATTCATTGATCTGTTTGTGCTTCCTCTGCTTGCTCATATTGCTAGCCAATAACTTGACTTTTGAATTCTTTGCAATGGTCCACCTCTTCTTCCAGAAAGGAGAGAGCTGTATCCCAAATCCCTGGGGTTTTCACAGGTGCTGGAGCTATTAGGAGGGCACCCTCCCTGCAGCTCCAGCAAGCTCTGATATTGTGGCTACACACCCAAGGATCACCACCCAATACATTGTTCCATATCCAAGCCGGTTAAAGCAAGAGTGATTACCCTCTTAGTGGTCGCTTGTTCCCCTTACAATCTGTAGGCCAGGAGCTCCAGAAGCAGTCACTAGGCAAGAACTGCAGCTGCCGCTGTGCCTTCACTAATTCTCACCTTGGGGTCAGGGAATAGACTACACTCTTCTGTCCCCCTGTTCCAACAATGTTCCACACTGAGCTTTCACTTTATCTTTGCTGTTTATGGGTTGAGAACTCTGGAAATCACCAAAGCTGCTGGTTATTCATTCTCCTGAAGTCTGTCCTGGCCAGCACTGTTTGGTGCCTACCTTCTAGCTTTGTCTGTTAGACCCTTCCTGTTGGCCTGCTAGGCTGCCTTCAGCAGATTTGTTTCTCTCTGTAACTTTGTGTTCTGTAGCTTTAAATTTTTTAGAGTCGTTTTTTTACATGTATTGAAAATGACTGGAGTGGGAGATGATGCCAAGTTGGTGCTTCTGTACAACATCTTGGCTCCCTTACAATTTGTTTTTAAAACTTTGGTTACCAGACTCTCTCCCAATGGGAAGACAAGAAATTCAATATAGGTTGTACATGTGAAGTTATACAAAACATTTCCTTATTGTTTATATTGTGAAAGATTAACTATATTTTCCTCCATCCTAATCCATCCCCCACTTATTCTATTTTCTCCTTTGACCCTATCCCTTTCCAAATGTGCTTGCTTCTAACAACCCTCTGCCCCAATCTGCCCTCCCTTCTATCATCCCCCCCCATATTCCCTCCTCCCCCACTTTCCTATAGAGTAAGATACCCAATTGAGTGTATATTTTATTATCTCCCTCAGCCAAATTCGGTGACAGTAAGTTTGACTAATTCCCTTTCACCTTCCTGCTTTTCACCTCCATTGTAACATATTTCTCTCCCCTCTTTTATATGAAACAACTTACCCTATTCTATGTCTCCCTTTTTCCTTCTCCCAATAAATTCCTCTCTCACCTATTAATTCTACTTTTAGATATCATCCCTTCCTATTGAACTGGTCCTGTGCCCTCTGTCTATGTTTACATGTCCACTCATTTACACAAACTCATATATATATATATATATATACACACATATATACCTTTCTATATATACATACAAATATGCACATATATTACACACATGCACACACGCACACACACACACACACACACACACACACACACATATATATATATATATATATATATATTCCCTTCAATTATCCTCATGCTGAGAAAAGACTCAGGAGTAACAATGATCATTTTTCCATGTAGGAATGTAAATATTTCAATTTTAATAAGTTCCTTCTGATTTCTTTTTCCTGTTTACCTTCTCATTCTTCTCTTTCTTCTTGCATTTATTTGAAAGTCAGATTTTCTGTTCAGCTGTGGTTTTTTCATCAAGAATTCTTGAAAGTCCTCTATTTCATTGAATTCATTTTTTTTCCCCTTGAAGCATCATATTCAGTTTTGCTGGGTAAATGATTCTTGGTTTTAATCCTAGATCCTTTGACCTCTGGAATAACATGTTCCAAGCCCTTTGATCCCTTAATGTTGAAGATGCCAGGTCTTGTGTTATCCTGATGGTGTTTTCACAATACTCAAATTGTTTCTTCCTGATTGCATGTAATATTTTCTCCTTGACCTGGGAACTCTGGGATTTGGATATAATATTACCAGGAGTTTTCTTTTTGGGATCTTTTATAAAGAGCTGATAAGTGAATTCTTTCAATTTCTATTTTGCCCTCTAATTCTAGGATATCATGGCAATTTTCCTTGGTAATTCCTTGAAAGATGATGTATAGGCTTTGTTTTTTATCATGGCTTTCAGGTAGCCCAATAATTTTTAAATTTTCTCTCCTGGTTCCATTTTCCATTTCAGTGTATTTTTTTTTAATCCAATGAGATACTTCACATTTCCTTCTGTTTTTTTTTCATTAATTTGGACATGTTTTGCAATATCTTGATTTCTCATAAAGGCATTAAATTCCATTTTCTCTAATATAATTATGATGGAATGTTTCTCTTCAGTGAGTTTTCAAAATCCCTTTTCCATCTGGCAAATTTGACTTTTTAAGGCAATCTTGTCCACATTGGTTTTATTCTATTTTTAAAGGTGTTATTTTTTTCAATCAGGCTCTTGAAATGCTTTTCATGATTTTCTTACATAATTCTCATTTGTCTTTCTATTTTTTCCTCTACTTCTCTTACTTGATTTTCAAAATATTTCTTGAGCTCCTCCATGACCTGGGATCAGTTCATATTTTTCTTGGAAGCATTTGCTGCAGGAGTTTTGCCTTTGTTTTTTTTTTCCCTCTTGTTCATATTTTGATCCTTTTTGACCCCTAAAAAGGATTCTATGGTCTAATTGTGCTTCATCTGTTTGCTCATCTTGGCAGCCAATTACTCTACTTTTGAGCTCTTTTCAGTGTTAGAACTCTTCTTCTACTGTGGAGAGCATTATGTTCTAAATTACTGGGGTTTTCACACATGTTGTCATGTCAGAGCCATGAGGAGGATTCCCTCTCTATAGCCACCACAAGCTCTATTACTCTTTCATCCCTCACCCCGGGACTACCACCCAAGACTGGGCCCCAGATCCAAGTAGGTCAAAGCAATAGCAATTACCCTCTGAATGGTCCCTTGGTCCTCCTGTGATATGCATGCCAGCAGCTTCAGAGGCATCCATGCAGCAATAGTTACAGCCTCCATGACTTCACTACCTCTTGCCTGGCGGCAGGGGCCAGACATGTCTCATTTCTCACCCTGGATCAATAGGGTTCCCCACTGACCTTTTACTCCCTCTTTGGCATTGATGGGTTGATAACTCTGGAAACCATAAAAATGCTGGTGATTCACTCTCATGAAGTCTGCTCTGGCCAGTCTTTGCCACTGGTCAGGGCTGCCCCAAGTCTCAGATCGCACGGCTCACTTGGGACTGTTCTTGGCTCCAAGCTCTGCATGATAGACCCTTCCTGTCAACCTGCCAGGCTGATTTCAGTGTGAAATGTATTTTTCTCTGTCACTTTGTGGGTTCTGTTGCTTTAAAGTTTGTTTAGAGTCATATTTTACAGGTATTGGACGTGGTTGGTAAAAGATTTTAAGCAAGTTCCTGTCTTTACTCCACCATATCGGCTCCTTTTCCCCATTTTCTAGTAATTTTAAAATGTATCAAGCATATAATTTACCTAAAATCCCTCCTTTAATTTAGTGTGACAACTTTCCACCATAAATTGCTTAGAGGGGAGCTTTGGTCATGAATGGAATGAAATAGCCAATCAAAAAGACATCACTGTTTAAAAAAATACATTTATCAATTATGTTAAAAGAAAACATCTACAAATGGTATTTTATCAGTTTTGACTTTTGGTAGGGTATTTCCCATCTTCATGCAAATGCTGGAGCAGCATTCTCTCAAGTATATATCAGTCTAGAGAAAGGAAACAGCCTCTCATAATTCATAGCCCTCAAAGAGAACACTCTAAATCTTGAAATCCCACATTGTCTTTGCTTCTTCCACTGCTGTGGGGCAAAATTTGCAGCAATATTGCTTGTCCACTCCATAAATAGACACTTGGGTCATATTGTTTTAAAATGGTGTGTCCAGTGAGGTGTTGAGATCCCCTGTGCTAGCTGTCTTGTCTGTGTTGCACAAGCAGTCCACAGCAGTGGTGCTGGCTGGACACTCTGTTCTGGAATGTCTAATTTGGATGTGAAAGTCAAGGAGCCATAGTCATCATAATTAACAGCATTAGGCCAGGAGCCACCACGTCATTCTCAGAGACAAAAGACATACTCAGGAGTGGAAGCAGCTGTGTTTTCAGTTCTAAAACCATGATGTTTTCAAAGTCATCAGCAATTGATACAGCACTATCATCACTGACCCATGCCAGGTTTTTCCCACTGGCAGAGAAACTAACTCCATGGACCCAATCACCACTTCTGGTATGACCAAACTCTGGCATCAGTCAACCAAAAGGTATTTTACTACCCCATGGAGTACTGGCTGGCTTTTAATCAAATTCTTTAATGTAGCATGCAAAAAAAATTCTTCATTTGAAGGCATAAGATCTAAAAAGCAGCAAAACATTGTTGGGTGTTAGTCCAAACTAAAGACAGCAGAAAAAATTGGACTTTTTTTTTTTTTTTACTCACTCACCAGTCTTTTTTCAGACTTAAAGTAGCACAGGGAAATTAGCTGAGTTCCACTACCTATGGCAAATTTATTCATCAAGGGATATTATTTCACAAAGGTGGCTGCAGAGGTATTTCTCAGAATCACACAGGTTGGTTCCCAGATGCCATCTTTCTGACTCCAGATATAGGCATTAGATTCTAGACCACAAGTTACAAATCAATCACTGTTGGCAGCCCAGTCAATTCTTGGGATGCATCCATGATTTTCCTTCAGTTCTTGGGCTTTCACACATTGGTCCCCATTCTTTTTGTGTTTTTAAATCAATTGGGGTTAAGTAACTTGCTTAAGGTTACACGGCCAGGTGTTTCTGGGTGGGTGCTAAGTGTCGGAGCCCGGATTCGATCCCCAGATCATCCTGACACTGGAGCCGGTGATCTTATTTGCTTTGCTACCTGGCTGCCCCACCCCCATTCTTATTTTAAATATGGAATTCATTATTATTATTATGAAATTTTTATTAGACCATGAGTATGGTATCTATTCCAAGCATGGCAGATGTTTGACTCTAGGAAAAAATAAATTGATGTAAGGACATTATTCTTAGTGTTTTGAAAAGGGAAAAATAATGCTTGTATGTGCAGGATGTAGACAGGCCCCAGAGTGCAGGATTCCTTGACTCTGGTTAAAACCACTCTGAGATGCCACCTCACACTTACCTTGTGGTCTAACATGACAGAAGAGGAAAATCATAAATACTTAAAGAGATGTGGAAAAGCTGGGACCCTAATGCACTATTGGTGGGGTCATGAACTAGACTATAAAACTATGTATACCCTTTGACCTAGCAATACTAGTACGAGGAAATGTATCCGAAGAAGATCTAAGAAAAAAGGAAAGTACATGTTTTTACAAAAACATAGATAGCAGCTTTTTGTAGTGCTAAGAATTGGAAATTTAAAATGATTATTTAATTTTTAATATGTTATTGGGGAATATTATACTAAATAAGTAAAAAAAAATAATAACTTTAAAATACAGATGATAGCAAAGATATTGGGTCCCCTAGAAAGTAAAGAATATGCAGAGAAGAATACTAAAATCAAATTACAGATACAAGAGAAAGAGTGGGGAAATCTTTAGCATCCAAACACACACACTGAAACGCACACAGATACAACCACACACACATACACACGCTGTATTAGGTATTGGGAATTCAGAGAAGCTTTGTTTCACCAGAGTGAGCTGAATTACTGAGGATAATAAGAATATGAAGTTGGCATCTGACAGGAGAACACTTTGAAGAGGGGAGAGAAAGGAGGCAAAGGGAACAAAGAACAGCCTATTTTTGTAGTTCATTTATGAAATTGCAGCATTTGAACTGGTTGAATTGTAAGAAGTATTATAAGACAGCAGAGTTCAGCAGATTTGCTGAGACTTACCAACTTAGTGAACAGGGAGGTGAAGGAAAATATAGGCAAGAGTTCATGTTGACTATAAGATTGTAAACCAAGGCTCCTAGAGTAATGGGGTGTTTGTTGTTGATTGTTTTCTTGGCAAAGATATTGGAATGGTTTGCCATTTCCTTCTCCAGGTGATTTTACAAATGAAGAAACTGAGCTCATAAGTGTCACAGAGCTCATAAGTGTCTGAAGTCAGATTCAAACTCAGGGAGATGAGTCTTCCTTACTATAGACCTAGAGCTCTATTCACTGTGCCACCTGAGGGCCACATTAAAATGGTAGGAGGTTTGCAAGAGGTGTAGTTTTGGGATGATGAGATCACTTTTGTCAATGTTGAGTTTAAGATATATAGGGCATATCTAACTTGAGAGATGTAATGGAAAGTTGGTAATTCATAACTTAGAGCTTCTGAACAAGGTGAAAGGTGGAAGCTATAGAAAGATATAAGAAACATACATTGATTGGAAATAATTGAACACTTGGAAAGTGATTGTGTCACTGAGAGTACAGAGTGAGAAAAGAGCCAAGGATGAAGCCTGGGGTTACACCTACTGTTTGGATTTTTCATTTGTTCTTTCAGTTAGGTCCAACACTTCATGATCCCATTTGAGGTTTTCTTGTCAGAGAAACTGAAGTGGTTTATCTCTTTATCCTCCAGTTCATATATAGATGAGGAAACGGAGGTAAACAGGGTTAAGTGGCTTGCACAGGGTCACACAGCTAGTAAATATCTGAGACTAGATTTGTTTTCAGATAGACAAGTTTCAGAAAAGGCCATGTGTCATAGAAGAAGTTACTAAATGTTTTAGAAACAGGGGATGCAATTGAATGATGAGGTCACAATGCAGATGGAAAAGTTTGAGAAGTGACAAAGTTGACAAGTGACAAAAGGTGAATAAAAGGAGGGGATGGTTATTACCAGCTTTTGTTCTACTTGTTTGAACATTATCTGGGAGCATTATGAAATACAAGATGATTGTTTGAGGCAATGATTGGATGCCATAAGCACCTAAGAAAGGCTTTTGTAAGCAGGATCGAAAAAAAAAAAACCTTAATAGCAATATCTAGAATTTATGGAGTGCTTTAAATTTTGTAAAGCAAGTTACAAATATTATCTCTTTTATTTTACCTTTATATTCTAATTTTATACAGTCTTTGTTGGTATGTGATATTATTTTTTTTTGAGAAACTACAATAACCCTTCCTATTAAAACACTAGAAAGCATGGAAATAAATAGATTCTTCCTTAAAATAATAAGTAGCATCTATCCAAAACCACAACCTTATTATATGTAATGGAGATAAGCTTGAAGCATTTCCAATAAGATCAGGGAAAGGTGAAGCAAGGATGTCCACTATCACCTCTCATTCAATTTGTTGGTTGTAATGTTAGACATGTTGGCTGTAGCAATGAGAAGAAAAAAGAAATAAAGGAATCAGGTTTGGCAAAGAAGAGACTAAACTATCACTCTTTGCAGATGATATGATGATATACTTAGAGAATCCAAGAAAATCAGGTAAAAAAAAACTTCTTGAGATAATAAATAATCTAAATAAAGCTGCAGGATATAAAATAAACCTACATAAATTCTTGGCATTGCTATATATTTCTAACAAAATCCAACTGCAGTAAAAAAAAAATAGAAATTCCATTTTAAATTACTATAGACATAATTAAATATTTGGGATTATACCTACCAAGACAAACATAGCAAACTATATGAACACAATTACAAAACCCTTTTTACACAAATAAAGTCAGATGTAAATAACTGGAAAAAAATATCAGCTTCTCATGGTTAAGTTAAGCTAATATAACAAAAAAAGACTTTAAATAAGTAAATTTATCTATTTAGTGCCATACCAATCAATCTATGCAAAAAATTATAAAGATAGAAAAGATGGTAACAAAATTCATCTGGAAGAACAAAAGCTTCAGAATATCAAGGAAATTAATGAAAAGAAATGTTAGGACATATGTTCCAGCAATACCAGATTTTAATCTGGTATGAGAATTATTTGGTACTGGTTGAGGAATAGAGTAGAGCATCAGTGGCAGAGATAAGATACAAAAGACACAGTAGTCAATGTCTATGGGAAATTTTTGTTTTGATAAACCCAGAGACTCAAGCTCCTGGGATAAGTACCCATTATTTAACAAAAAATGTTGGAAAACTGGAAAATAGTATGGAAGAAATGGAGCATAGACCAATATCTTATATCATATATCAAAATAAATTTTAAATGGGTTCATGATCTAGATATAAAGGTTGATACTGTAAGCAATCTGGAAGAGCAAGTAATAGTTTACCTGTCAGATTTATAGAGAAAGGAAGAATTTATGACCAAACAAGAGATAGAGAACATTATGAAATGTAAAATGGATGATGTTGATTTCATTAAATTGCAAAGTTTTTGTACAAATAAAGGCAATGTAACCAAGATTACAAGGAAGCAGAATATTATGAAAGGCTTTTTACAACCATTGTCTCTGATAAAAGCCTCATTTCTAAAATATACAGAGAACTGAGTCAAATCTCAAAGAAAGAAATTCATTTCCCAATTAACAAATGGTTAAGGAATATGAACAGGAAGTTTTTACAGGAAGAAATTAAAGATATCTATAACAATATGAAAAAATGCTCTAAATCACTACTGATTCAAAAAATGCAAATTAAAACATCACTGAAGTACCATATCTCACCTGTCAGATTGACTAACATGAAGAAAAAGTAAAATGATAAATGTTGGAGAAGATATGGGAAAATTGGTACAATAATGCATTATGGGTGGAGTTGTGAATTGATTCCACTATTCTGGAGAGTAACCTGGAACTGTCACCAAATGGACTATTAAAATGTGCATACCCTCTGACCCAGAAATATCACTTTAAGGGTTATATCTCAAAGAGATCATACAAGTCAGAAAAGTACTCATATGTACAAGAAATATCTATAGCAGCTCTTTTCAAGGGGATTTCTTTCAACTGGGGAATGGCTAAATAAGTCGTGTTTTATGAGTGTAATGAAATACTATTGTGCTATAAAAAATAAGGAGCTCCTGGACTTCATAATGACCTGGAGAGGTTTATATAAACTGATGCTGAGTTAGAGGAGCAGAACCATGAGAACATTGTACACAATTACACACAGATCATATCTGTGATGATTAAGTTTGATAGACTGGGCTCTTCTCAGCAATGCAAGGTTATAAGACAGCTCCAAAGGACTCATGATGGCTAAAAGGTCTGTCCATATCCAGAGCCTGGATCCAGATTGAAGCAAAGTACTTGCTCTCTCTCTCTCTCTCTCTCACTCTCTCTCTCTCTCTCTCTCTCTCTCTCTCTGTCTCTCTCTCTCTCTCTCTCTGTCTCTCTCTCTCTCTCTCTGTCTCTCTCTCTCTCTGTCTCTCTCTCTCTCTGTCTCTCTGTCTCTCTGTCTCTCTCTCTCTCTCTCTCTCTCTCTGTCTCTCTCTCTCTCTCTCTCTCCCTCTCTCTTACGTTGTTCCTTCTATCTCATTGTTCATTCCATTGGTTATAATCCTTCTTTATAACTTGACTAATGTTTAATGAGAAGGTATTTGTAGAACCTATATGGGATTACAAGCTGTCATAGGAGTGAGGGTGGAGAATGAGGAGGAGAGAATTTGTATCTCAAAAGCTTGTGGAACTGAAAGTTTTAAAACTAAAAGTTAATAAATAAATAAAAAAGTGGTCAAGATGGATGAGGACAGATAAAACTATTGGATTTAGCAGTTAAGATATTATTGGTAGCCCAAGGTGTTTAGTTTCATTTGAGTGATTGGGTCAACAGTCAGATTTGAAGAGGTTGAGAGGTGGGATGTGAGGAAGTTGGATTAAATAGGGTGAGCTAGGAAAAAGGGAGACCTGCTGCATGAAAACATTTAATTTTAAAATATATATATATATATATATATATATATATATATTAAACTCAAGGGTAAGAAAACAAATATACAATAGAGAAAAGAAACAAAAGCAGGCCATAAACTTAAAAAGTGGAGTTTAAATAAAAAGAAAAAAAATATGCTTGTGTGCAGAGCAGAAGGTAAGAGAGGATTCAAAAATATGTGGGGATAAATTTTCATTTCATGAAAGTCCGTATAATTGCAATGGGAATGCAGATTTGAAGATCTTCCCTGCCCCTAGGCTAAACTGCACCTGGAGCCTGGGGTGGGAGGCTTGTTTTTCAGTAGATACTTCTTGATTGGCCAGTGGGTCCAGAAGGTTGTTACATTCTCTGAGCCAGGAGAAGGCTATATAAGCCCTGATGTGAGGCTTTGTTTTGGGGGCTCACTTTGAGAAGTGTTCTGTGATTTGATATGGATTCTGGGAAACTGTTGTCCAAAGGCCCCCCGGCTTTGAAAAACCCAGATGTTGACTGGGTATGGATGTAATGGTTGGACAGCTTGGAAATCTGTCTACTTGATCTGTTTCTGTCTTGATAATTCTGCCTGTATACTTTGAAGTTTGGGGTGATGACCTTTTTCCCCTGAACAAGGTAAACGATATATGTCTGACTGATTAAAGTAAGCTTGTTAACCTATTTTGAGTTTCTTTCCTTTAACAAAGCAGATCCAAGAACCTGTGCTGGCAGCAAATCCTGAGGACGCTTGGGGTGCTTGCTGCTACAATAATAAATAATACATGTGTTGAGAATGGTCTATCTTTCTTTGCTTCCTTTTAAGTTTTCTTTTGTTGTCTGCTGTGCACTTTTACTTTTTTTCCCTCCCCCACCTCCCTAGAAGGCTACAATGAAGTTTAGATATGTTTCTCTAAAGCTTTAAATTTATACATACACATATGCATATATAGACATATACTTTCCCAAACATATTCTACTACCGATCTTTGTTTTTTATATTTGTGCATGTCTGTTTCTTATCCCTCCTGCCTCATCTATCTTACTTTTACCCACTACATTCCCCCTGTTACTTAACTACCACCCTTCAAGGATACCTTCACTATATTTATAGGGATTCCTATCAATCTAAACATCCTTCTATAACCCCACTTTGACTATTCCCTCAGACTTCCCTCTAAAGTTTCCTCCCTTGTCCTCTCCTCTGTTTCCCTGTTTTTTTTTTATTTCTTCTGAATTTAGAAGACTTTTATACTCTTCTAAATATGTATGTATTGTTCCCTCTTAAACCCATTCCTGATGAAAGCTGGTTGCCAAAACTACCAGTCCTCCTCCCCATCTAACTATACTGTATCAATTCCTCCTCTTGCACCTCATTTGTATAAAGTAATTACTCTTTTAAGCAGTTCTTAAATTGGTTTACTTTTTAAATTCATACCATACTCACTTTATCCCAACCTTTCTTAAACTAACCAATTATTAATAAGAATCTAAGACATATATTTTACATATATAAAAGTAAACAGTTTTTCCTTATGGATCACTTATAACCACGCTTTATTATGTGCATTATATTTCTCTTGGTTCTTGTATGTCAAATCTTCTACTAAGTTCAGGATTTTTTTTATCAGATCTTGAAAGCTTGTGAGCTTATCAAATGTACATTTTTTTCATTGAGCATAATGCTTAACTTTGCAGTGCATGATATTTTCTGTCAAAGCCCCAGTTCTTTTGCTCTTTGATATGGTGTGTTCCAAGACTAATAGTCCTTTAATGTCTCTGTTGCTGGATCTTGTTTACTTCTAACTACGGCACCATCATATTTAAATTGCTCTAATCTTAATACTTTTAATATTTTTCCTTGAGTTGAGGATTTTAGAATTTGGCTATGATATTTCTATAAGCCTTCCTCATAGGATTTCTTTTAAGTGAAGATTGATTTAGTTTTTCTATTACTGCTTTCCCTCCTTGTTCTAATGCTTTAGCACAATTTGCTTCAATTATTTGTTGTATTGTTTTATCAAGATTCTTTTGTTGATCATAACTTTCAATTAGTTCAGTTATTTTTATATTTTCTCTTCTTGATCTATTCTCCAAGTCAGTTACTTTCTTATGAAAAGTTTCATTTTCTCTTCTATTTTTTCATAATTTCTATATTATTTAATTATTTCTTAATCGCTTATAATTTCACTGGTTTGTTTTACTTTGCACAATTCTAATTTTCAAAGTGGCCATTTCCTTCCTTAAAATTCTGAATCTAGGGGCGGCCAGGTGGCTCAGCGAGTAAGAGCACCGGCTCCAGTGTTGGGAGCGACCTGGAGATCGAATCCTGGGCTCAGACACTCAGCACCACACCCAGAGATAACTGGCCATGTAACCTTGAACGAGTCACTTAACCCCGATTGCTTAAAAATAAATAAATAAATAAATTATACTTATAAAAAAATTCTGAATCTACTTTTGTAATTGATTGACTTTCCTTTCATACATTTTTTGTTTTTTCTTGGACAATTATTATTATCATTATCATTATTATTATTATTTAGTTTTTCCTCCATAACTGTCATTTGATTTTAAAGTATTTTTTAAGATCTTCTATGAATTCTTTTTGGGCAGGTGATCATTTGAAACCACTTTTGGGGAGTTTCCTTACTTTCATATCATCCTCTGAAAATGAATCCCAGTCATTTCTATGGTTGGATTCTTTCTCCTTTGCCTATGCATTTTTGGTGATAATAACTATTTTTGCAATACCTTCTTGTGGGATGGGGCCTCTCTTCACAGGGACCAAATCTCATCCTTGGATTTTTCTTCTGATCTTCTAAATTCTCCCAGCAGGACCAGGTTATGTCCCTGTTCTTATTTATCTCCTCCCACACTTTGTTTGCCCTAAGGTGCTATTTTAACCCTTTTGTGGGGGAAATCTTGAGGCTTGGAATTGTCTGACCTGCTCTACCATCTTCCAAGAATCCTTTCCCTAGCAGATGAAAACTTGAGGGAATGGCAGGGTTCGTTGATAAGTTGTAAATATGACTATGACGGTGGTCAGGACACTTTGCTTGTAGCATAGAAACAATAGGGAGATAAAGAGAACCTGAAGATAAGAAAGTTAAATTAAAAGACACATCTGGCACCTACAGAAAGGGATACAGATAAGGCTACAAAGAGCGTAGCCAGAATAAAACCTGCCAGACCCACGTTAAAGGGTTGTTGGAAACAAAGCATTATGTAAATCTGAGAGCATTGTAGCCTGATTGATTGTGATTATTCCCATGGCCAATATGTTCTCTGGTGCAGTACATCTCACAAAGCTTCCACGGATGTTTATATCAATTTTGATGGCATCGCAATCTCCTGTTTTTTCTTCTATTTAAAGTGCTGATAGTACCATCTACTGCCGATCACTAATCTCAGTTCAAGTATTGACTATCTGTGCAAGCAAACTTGAAGCACTTTTTGATGCTCCGAGATGATCTCACAACTTCAGGAAGATCTCAGCACATCAATTTCTATACAAGCACAGCAAGAGTCAAGTTATCTTTCTGATTCCTGCTTATCAGCTCAGAACTCAGTTTCTCCAAGAGACTGTTGTAATGCATGTAGAAATAAGCTTAATCCTCTAGGACACATAGATGTGGCTTAAATACACACATACACATATAAACATTCACATGCGTGCACGCATACACACACAGTTGATGTTGCATGTCTCATTTTCTTTTTAGTGACGGAGAAAATCAGGCTGGATGTAATTTATTTTGTTTTTATTGTGTACTCATGTAAATGGTGTCTGAATATTCTTGATGCCATTTTGGGGTTTTCTTGGCAAAGATACTGCATTTCCTTCTCCAGAACAATGTACAGATGAAAAACTCAGGCAAACCAGCTTAAATGAGTCATCCATGGTCAGAGGGCTAATAAGTGTCTGAGGTTGGATTTGAACTCATGAAGATGAGTTTACTGATTCCAGGCTTAGTGCTTTATCTACTATGCCACCTAGCTGCCCATTTCAGTTATTAACATGGCTATATTTATCCATTCTCATTGCCTACTGCATAG
>NW_027187329.1:0-5258 GCF_028583685.1 Petaurus breviceps papuanus
GTGACTGAGATGGAGCTCCAATAATAGAGGAGGGGGCCAGATCGGCCCAAGGAGGGAGAAGAAGTTGCAGTGGAAAAGACTAACAAGGGATGGAGGCATTAGTAGTTAGAGAGAGGTGAAGTCTCAGGCCAGTATCAGGGGAGCACAGACAGATGTTCTGTCCTTGTGCAGCATGTGACAAAACCAGTTTGGGGCAGGATTTCTTGCTTAGAAAGCTTGTTTTGAAATTCCTCAAGTGCTAGTGAAAAAGAAGAAGCAAAGGCCAATTGTGTGAGACCCCAGAGTGGCAGAGATCAGGTGGGATAAGCACACTCCTTTAGGAAGTTTCCCAGCCAATCAATCAACAATCAATCAATCAATACCAATATATTGAACTTACTAGGTGCTAAGCTCTAATAAACCCCAAGTGAACTCAAACCAGTTAAAACTCTTAGTACCTCATTAACTTAGCTAGACTAGCATAATAGCCTTCTCATTATCTCCCTTGTCTCAAATCTTGTCTTTCCAATCCATCCTCCAAATGGAAGCCCAATTTATTTTCCTGAAACATTGTTCTCACCATTGGTCTAGGATAAAATATGATCTCCTTCCTTCCTTTAGCTTTTAAATTAATTCACAGCCTGGCCCTCACCTATCTTTCCTTTTTCACTGGACATTACTCCCCCTCATACATTCTTTGACGTAGTGCAACTGGCCTTTTCTCTCTTGCTCACACAAGAAACTCCTTCTCTGATCTCCATGCCTTTGCACTGGACCTATCCTATGCCTGGAATGCACTCCCTCCTTGTTTCTGCCTCAGAGAGTCCCTCTCCTCCTTTGGGAAGCAGATCATACATGATTTTCTATATCTTTCCTGAATCCCTCCTTTGCCTGTGCCCTCCCTCCTTAGCAATGTTATAATTATTAACAACATATAGATGCTATATGCTTACATAAATATATATACACATATGTCTATATAAGCACATGTATGTGTATTGATATGTATGCATGTAAGGATGGATATTTTTTTTCCTGTCTTTTCATCTTCCCCAGTGAAGCCTGGAGGGATTGTTTCACGTTCTTTATGTGTATCTTTGTGTCCCAACCACACAGTCCGCCCTGGATAAAGGCTTGAGGAATGAGTAGTGGAAACATCTCCTCCCTTCTGGGAGTTCCCATTCAAAGGGAGATATAAAATTTAAATTGAAGTAATTAAACATATGTAAGAGAAGGAAAGTTTAACATAGAAAGGAGGGCTCAAGCATCTGGAGCCATGTGGTACAAGTTCAATGCAGGAAAATTCAAAATTACTAAGAAAATTCTCCCTCCAGGGAGGGAACTCACTATCACTTCCTGTGCTTCTGGAGCCCTCCATTAGCTTTCTCTGCCCACTGAATCTGAACACTTCCACTGGGCTGCTGTCAGAAGCTGTGCTTTTCTGCTGGGCTGCTGGGCTTCCGGTCTCCTGGGCTGATGGGCTGATGAGCTGCTGTGCTGCTGTGCTGCTGTGCTGCTGTGCTGCTGCTCTGCTCTGCTGGGCTGCTGTGCTGCTGCTCTGCTGGGCTGCTGGGTTGTTGAGTTGCTGGGCTGCTAGTTGGCTGGCCTTTTAGTCTCCTGGACTGCTGGCCTCCTGGGCTTCTTGGCACCTGGGATCCTGCTCTGCTGGGCTACTGCTTTATTCTCCTCCACTGGCCCATATATGCCAGCCTCTTTTTGCCTCTGAATTTATACCCCAGTACTTCACAGCCCTGGCTCCTCCTCCAGGCAGGCAGGATATCACCCAAGGAGGTGTGAACTCCTTGTCTCTACTCTGATTCACAGATGCTCAGGAACAAAGTCCAGGGAGGGAGGAGACTTACTCTTACTAGTTTTCAGTTTCTTTGTCTAATTCCAGCACACCCAGATAGGGGTTGGAGAGGTTGAGGAGAGAAAATTCTGCCTTCAGAGACCCCTCCCCCAGGAAGGCCACCTCCTGCCATCTTGACCACAACAGCCACAGGATTGTTATTCGACCACAAAGAGTCCAAGGCAAGGAAAGGGTATTTGAGGTAGATTTTCCCTCCTTGTAAACATAAAGAGAAACTTATTTCCACCCAGAATCTGACATCACTTGAAATCATCCGAGTATTTAATTACTATGGAAGAGATGTTAATGTATTAAATTGTTGATGATATCTAGCCTGCCCTTTATCAAAAGTCAATCCCTTTCTCTGATGGCAACTCAAACAGTCAAGCCACTGATACTTCTCCAAGACTACAGAATTCCCTACCTGTGACTGGATTGTGGAGAAAACCAACCTATTCACCTCATGGAGGTAGGAGTGAGGGGAGATTTTAGTTGCCTTGTCCCATCAGTCATGGCGTCCTTTTGTCATCCCCACAGTTCTCCTACAGAAATGACCCACATGAAGTCCAGAACCAGGGAACTGTTGCCCACCTTCAGAAGGAAGCTCTCCTCCCTTTAGGAAGAGGAAGAAAAGGAGCCTAGGGGTGCAGGATAACCCTGATGCACCTATTGTGCCATGGAAGACCTTGAGAAGACTCAAGTAATTCCCAGCATCTTTACAATCTCTTTAAGAAGGAAGAACTTCCAAAAGCAAGGAGGTCTCAAGAACAAAGTCATAGGCACCTTCACTTCTCAGGACTCTTTTCCTTGTTGAAGCTTCCTTGGGGAGCTTGATGGGGGACAGGCTCTGGAAACTCCCTTGAATCTTCCCACTTGATGAGGCACTTGCCTGATAGCAAAAGCTTTTCATTATTGCTATCCCCAAATCTCTGTTACCCTTGGCCTAACCTAGCCTCCATTGATGTAACGGCCAGCACTTTCAGCTTGTTTCAGCTATTCAAGTGCATTTTGGAATCTCCTTTGATTCTATCACTCTTTGTTGGAAACAGGACACACTGTGTTGCCCATAAAAAGGACAAGGGAGTTTAGAGACCTTCCCTGCCCTTAACAGACCTAAGGTCACCCCCTGGAGACCATGCTGAGAGTAGCTTGTCAAAAGGGAGGAACAAGAAAAGAGGAAGAGGAAGGAGCAAAGCAGAGAAAAGCTGGAACATGACCTGGCACCACCCAGAAGTGGGAGGGAGCATGCTGGTGACGTTTGCACTCTGTCTGTGTGTCCTGGGTGTGTTGATGTTACTTTGTCAGAAGGAAGCATTCTGTCTGGTGAAAGAGGACTTTACTGCTGATACAGAAACCTTGGAAGAAGCCTTTACTGCTCATAGAGAAGCACTGAAAGAGGGCTTTACTGTTGACTTGTGTTTGATTTCTCAGACTGAAGCTTTGCTGCAGGATTTGCATTACTTTGTCAGACAGAAAGTGGATTGAGAGGATAGTGCTGGCAATGTGGGTACACATGGTTGTAGATGTGTTAAGCTTACTGTGTGCAAATATTGTTGTACCTCCCTTAACCTTTGTCTTCCTAGGAAGAGAAACTTTGAAGAGCAGCCCCTGTAAGCTGAGGTGTGAAACAGGAGTGGAGAGCTGTCTACCTGTGAATCCAGACAAGGACTGAGTGAGCTGCCTGCCTGTGAATCCAGGCAAGAGCTGGGAACACTCAGCCAGTGGAAGAGGAGCCAGGGGGTTTGGAAATCAGACTCAGGCTAAGATGAAAGAGGACATTACTTGGATTCCCTACATTGACTTAGGAGATTGTGACATCCTGAATGATATGCTTTGTTTAAGACTATGTGGCCACCTTAGTAATAAATTGTCATGTTATATTGTTGTGAATGTTGTGCTTTATTGTTTGAATGTTTTGCTTTAATTTATTGCTGAATAAATAGGGAGTCCACTATACTATGCAATTAGATCCTTAAAGTTATTCAAAGTAGCCATCATCAGGAGAGTTGTTCATGATAGACTTTACAACCCCCCATCCTCCTCCACCAAAATAAACAGAAAAGAAATTACACAATCCCATATCCCTCTTTCATACTTCTTTCCCTATTGCAGTTATTATTTCTACCACAAAATTTGTTTTTCATATGTGTTTATTCAACTAAAACTTTTCTTTCCAACCTTGCCAATTGTCTCTTCTGTATGTTGTTATTTTAAAATTCTTATCTTTTTACATTTTGAGTTAAGAATTCTCTCCCCCCCTTCCCACCCTTCTCAAACCCAGTGAAAAGGCAAATAATATGATGTCAATTATTTTAATGGTAATGTAATTTTATTTTGAAGATCCCTTTGTTTTGGCAAAGGTAGAAGGTAATTAGCACTTGGTAACGGATCAAGCCTCTGTTGGGGAAACAGAAAGTATGAACGCCTATCTTCAGTTACTGACCTAACAGGAAGGGGTTGACTGAAAGAAGTAGCTAATGCTGTGTACATAAGAAAAGCTCCAGAGAGGCAGAGTCAGAATTTCTTGGGACCAGCATTTGGTGGAAGAACAGCTACAGAAGAGAGAATTGAGAACTGAATCAGAATTTCCTGAGAACTTGGGGTGGTGGAGCTTCCTCTGAACAGGAGCCCGGTGCCCGGAGCCCAGAGCCCAGGTGACTGAGGAAGCATGACCAGGATGCTGAGATTTTTTTCTCTTTGTGGCTTGGTGTAGCAGCAAGCACCCCAAGCATCCTCAGGGTGGCTGCCACTATGGGTTCTTGGATCTGCTTTGTTAAAGGAAAGCAACTCAAAATGGGTTAACAAGCTTACTTTAATCAGTCAGATATGTATCGTTTACCTTGTTCAGGGGAAAAAGGTCAGCACCCCGAACTTCAAAGTATACAGGCAGAATTATCAAGACAGAAACAGATCAAGTAGACAAATTTCCAAACTGTTCAACCATTACATCCATACCCAGTCAACATCTGGGTTTTTCAAAGGCGGGGGGGCCTCTGGACAATGGCTTCCCAGAATCCAGATCAAATCACAGAACTCTTCTCAAAGTGAGCCCCAAATCAAAGCTACACATCAGGGCTTATATAGCCTTCTCCTGGCTCAGAGAATGTAACAACCTTTTGGACCCACTGGCCAATCAAGAAGTATCTACTGAAAAAACAAGCCTCCCACCCCCTGCTCCAGGTGCACTTTAGCCTAGGGGCAGAGAAGATCTTTAAATTTGCATTTCCATTACATTCGGCCCCAAGATCTTTCATGCCCATAGCATAGACAATTTACTTTTAAATTAGCACTAAACATCTCTTAGGTCACATTTTCAAGGTACAGAACTAAAGTTACCAAAGTGGCCACTGGGCTTTAAACAAACACAAAGTACATAGCATTATCACTTCAGTTCAAAACAAGAGGGCAAATAAAGTTCGGGGGGGGGGGG
>NW_027187329.1:5358-21453 GCF_028583685.1 Petaurus breviceps papuanus
CAGTGCCCCTGCTTTGCTGCTCAGTTCTTATC
Organism: Petaurus breviceps papuanus; assembly: GCF_028583685.1. NCBI lineage: Eukaryota > Metazoa > Chordata > Mammalia > Diprotodontia > Petauridae > Petaurus > Petaurus breviceps. Next base: position 5,391 of record NW_027187329.1, read on the forward strand.
TTTTCCTGTGGCTGAATTCTGACCTCCTGGGCTCCTTCTCCCCTGCAGGCGGCAGCCACTCCTGGCTTCTGTCCAGGTCCCCAGGAGCAGAAATTGTGAAGGACCTGACATGGAACAGAGCCTGTGAACTTCAGTGTGGAGCAGGATCTACCCAGAGAGCTGCACAAGGAACTGAGAGCTGTCTGCCATTGAACCCAGGTGACAGTCTGGTGAATCCAGGTAGAATCTGGGACCATGGAAGGGGATCCTGGGAATCTGAGAACAGGCCCCAAGTCGAGATGAAAAGACCTCTCCCTGGGTACTGAGTAATAATGAAATTGTAGTTTACTAGTGACCTAGGGGTGGAGGGTTTTGTATTAATTATACTTAGTAATTGATTGATAAGAAGCTGATTGAGTTAAGAGGTTACCTATAAAGAAGGTTAGGGTTGCTCTGGAGACCCCAAAATACCAACACACCAGGTCCTGATGAATGAATTTGACTCATGTCTTCTCAGCCAAAGAAAAGTAAAGTTTATTAAAAGTTTGCTTGTATTAGACCCAGAGTAAGTCTGTGCTAGGTCATTCTATGGTGTTCTCACACACATGGGGACAAAATGGGGTCTTATATACAGAAAGGTTTTGGGACAATCTGGGGGTGGTCCAGAGGAGTTTGGGAAGGGTCTTCAGAAGAAGTCAGATGAGGTCAATGAGTGATTTAGAGTGGGAAATGGCTGGAGGCTACCTGGAGACTACAGACAATGGTGGGCTAGACCAGTTCAAGGGTGGATTGATATTTTGATAGGCTCAAGGGTGGGAAATCTAGTAAGATAGGCTTGCGCCCAGTCACAGTATAAGCCTTCTGGCCTCATGAAAATGACAAATGACAAAAGGACACCATGGCTGATGGGGGAAGGGGACATAAAATCTCTCCCTCCCTCCTATCTCCATGAGGTGAACAGGTTGGTTTTTGCCCAATCCAATCACAGGTAGAAAAGTCTCCAGAGTCTTGGAGAAGTACCAATGGCCTAACTTTTTTGATTGCATTCAGAGAAAGGGGTTAACTTTTGATAAAGGTCAGGCTAGATATAACATCTCTTCCATAGTAATTATATCCTGTGAAGATTTCAAGTGATGTCAGATTTTGGGTGGAAATAAATTTCTCTTTATGTTTACAAGGAGAGAAAATCTGCCTCTAATACCCTTTCCTTGCCTTGGACTCTTTGTGGTAGAACAACACTGCTGTGGCTATTGTGCCCAAGATGGCAAGAGGTAGCCTCTCTTGGGGAGGGGTCCCCAGAATTTTCTCCCCTTACCCTCTCCCACCCCAGCCTCCCTCCAGTCTTGAATTAGACAAAGAAACTGAAAACTAGTCAGAGTAAGTCTCCTCCCTCCCTGTACTTTGTTCCTACCCATCTGTGAATCAGAGTAGAGACAAGGAGTTCACACCTCCTTGTGGTGAAATTCTGCCTGCCTGGGGGAGGAGCCAGGGCTATGAACAGCAGGGGTATAAATTCAGAGGCAACCAGAAGCTGGAAGATAGTGGCCCAGTGGAGGAGAATCAAGCAGTATTCCAGGAGCCCAGGCAAACTGGAGGCCAGCAGCCCAGCAGATGAGCAGAGCTTCTGAGAGCAGCCCAGTGGAAGAGTTGAGGTTAAGTGGGCACAGAAAGCTAATGGAGGACCCCAGAATCACAAGAAGTGACAGTGAGTCTCCTCCCTGGATGGAGAATTTTCTTAGCAATTTTGAATTTCCCTGCAATGAACTTGTTCCACATGGCTCTAGATGCTTGAGCCCTCCCTTCTATGTTAAACTTTCCTTCTCCAAATATTTAAAAATTATATCTCTCTTTGAATGGGAACTCCCAGCAGGCAGGGAATATTTCTACTAATCATTCCTCAAGCTTCTATTAAGGGCAGACTGTGTGGTTGGGACACAAAGATATATGTGAAGAATATGACCTACAGGCTGTAATGGGAATGTAAATTTTTGTTGTTGCCACCGTTCTAAGGTTGTACTGTGTAAGAGCTTCCCTTCCCCTAGGCCCTTTGATAGTCTTAAGTGCACCTGGAGCCTGTGGTGGGAGGCTTGTTTTCCAGGAGATACTTTGTGATTGGGCCGTGGGTCAAGAGGGTTGTTACATTCTCTGACACAGGAGAAGGCTATATAATCCCTGATGTGAGACTTTTTTGGGGGGCTCATTTTGAAAGGTGTTATTTGATTTGACCAGATGAGAACCTGGTTAGCCCTTGAGAACCTCTGCCTCTCCCTTGCCGCCCCCCCACTGCTATTAAAAACCCACATGTTGATGCTTATAATGGTCAGACAGCTGAAGCCCGTCTGCTTGATCTTTGTTTCTCTGTCTTCTTGTAATTTCTGCTTGTAACCTCTGTATACCATGAAGTTTCCAGCGCCAACATTTTCCCCTGAACTAGGTAAATGACATGTTTGATTGATTACAGCAAAATTGTTAACCCATTTTGACTTTCCTTTAGAAAAACAGATCTCAGAATCTGTATTGGCAGTCACCCTGGGGATGCTGGGGTGCTTGCTGCAACACAGGCTACAACTGGGGAAGATGAACACACTGGAAAAAAATACATATATACATACCTACATATATATAGACACATATATGCTTACATGTAAATATGTATATAGGTATATATATGTATGGTTATGTGTATATATGTACCTATATAGCATCTATATATAATGATAATAATCACAAGATTGCTTGGGAAGGAGGGCACAAAGGGGCATTCAAGAAAGATACAGAAAATAGTGTCTCACCTGTTTACCAAAGGAGGAGAGGGACTCTATCAGTCAGAAATGAGGAGGGAGTGCATTCCGGGCATAGGATAGGTCCAGTGAAAAGGCATGGAGATGAGAGAAGGACTTTCTGGCTTGAGAAACAGAGAAAAGGCCTGTTGGAATAAATCAAAGTGTGTATGAGGGTAAGTAGTGTCCAGTGAAACAGGAAAGGTAGGTTAGGGCCAGGCTGTGAATGAATTTAAAGATAAAAAAGGAGATCACATTTTATCCTAGACCAATGGTGAGAACGATGTTTCAGGAAAATAACTCAGGCATCCATTTGGAAGAGGGATTGGAAGAAGAAGAGATTTCAGACAGGGGGACAATGAGAAGGCTATTATACCAGTTTATTTAAGTTAATAAGATACTAAGAGTCTGAACTGGTTTTCTTTTTTTACTTCGTGTAGTAAGTTTAATAGATGCTTATTGATTGATTGACTCTTGATTAATTGGCTGGAAGACTCCCTAAGGGAGTGGGCTTATCCCACCTAATCTCCATCACACAGTGGTCTCACATAATTGGCCTTTAGTCTTTATTTTTCAAAAGGACTTGAAGGATTGGGAAATAAGCCCTCCTAGCAGTAGCTCCTACCAAAAAGTGGTTTTGTCACATGTTACATAGGGACAGAACATCTATATGGGCTTACCTGGAACTGGCCTGAGACCTCACCTTGCCCTCTATCTGCTGAGGCTTCTATCCCCTGCCAGTCTTTCCCATTGCCGCCTCTTCTCCCTCCTTGGTGATCTGGCCCCTCCAGTAATATTGGAACTCCATCTCAGTCACAGAGATTTACTCTAAGAGATTCCCAGGTTGGGGGATTCCTGCCAGGGAAAGTCAGTAGAACACCAACAAGCATTTATGTACCTACTCTGGGCCAGGCACTGGCCTAAGAGTTTTGTGAATGCTATCTTATTGATGTTGACAACAGGACTGGGAAGGTGCTCTTACAATCCCCATTTTACAGATGAGGAAACTGAGGCAGGCAGAAGTTAAGTGCCTTGCCCAAGGTAACACAGCTAGTAAGTGTCTGAACTCATATTTGAATTCACTTCTTTTTTTCCCTTATTTTGGAAGATGGAAGGTAGGGCAATTGGGTTTAAGTGACTTACTTGCCTAAGGTCACATGGCTAGTAAGCTTTAAGTGTTCAAAACTCTTTAAGGCTAGATTTGAATTCAGGTCCTCCTGACTTCACAGCTGGTGCTGTATTCTCTGCACCACCTAGCCATCCCTAATTCAGTTCTTTTGACTCTATGCCCAGTCCTCTATCCACTGTGCCACCTAGATGCCCTCCCTGTTGGTTTTATCATTATAGGGGGAATAGGGAGCCACTGAAGAGATGTAACCACAGGGTTACAATGAAACCATAGCTTTTGGAACGGAACTTTGGTAATTGTGAACAAGATGGATGGGTAAATGAGAGAAAGTGGAGGAAGGATGCCAATTAGGAGGTTATGCCAGTGCTTCAGGTGAGAGGGGTCAGGGCCTCCACTTCCTTGATGGCCCTGTGAACAGAGGATAGGACAGAAAGATCATGAATCTAGACTGTAAAAGATCTGGGCATTTAACTTTATTTTAATCTCTTTCAGACATGAAGACTAGGACTGAAACCCCAGAGGGAACACCAGTGGACACTGTTTCAGAAGATGAATCACCCAATGGGCTGGTAGTTGAAAGACTCATAAAGCAAGGTCTTTGGTACTCTGTTGGTGAGGAATCTGGCAATCAGAGAAGCCAGGAAAAGAGACAGCAAGGAGATCAGGGGAGAGATTTGAGACAAGTAGCTAAAAAGCAAAAGATCCATGTAAGAGATAAGATTTATGAATGTGATGAATGTGGGAAAGGCTTCAGTCATAGGTCAAAACTGATGAGGCACCAACTGATTCACACTGGAGAGAAGCCTCATAAATGTAATGACTGTGGGAAAGCCTTCAGACAAAAGGGACACCTTACTGTACATCAGAGGATTCATTCTGGAGAGAAGCCTCATCAATGTGATGAATGTGGGCAATCTTTCAGAGCTATTTTCACACTTATTGAGCACTATTGGATTCATACTGGAGAGAAGCCTTATCACTGTAATGTATGTGGAAAATCTTTCAGACAAAAATCCTCATTTAATGAGCACCTTCGAATTCATACTGGAGAGAAGCCTTACCAATGTAATGAATGTGGGAAAATATTCCGTAAAAAGTCAAACCTTACTGTCCATCAGAGGATTCACAAGGAAGAGAAGCCTTATCAATGTGAAGAATGTGGGAAGGCTTTCAGAATTTCTACAAGTCTTCTTGTACATCAGAATTCACACTGGAGAGAAGCCTTTTAACTGCAATGAATGTGGGAAACCCTTCAGTGAAAGATCAAGACTGATTCAGCACAACAGGATTCAGATAATCCTTACAAATGTAATGAATGTGGGAAAGCTTTCCCTTACAGGTCACATTTCATTAGACATCAGACCATTCATACTAAAGAGAAAGTTTTATAAATACAGTGTGGGAAATTATTCAGTGATGGTTCAAACTTCATACAATTCATGTCAGAGAGAAGCCTCATAACATGTCAAGAATATGAGAAATTGCCTCAGATTTTCAGCATTATTTATTCATGTTATAAAACACTCACACAAACATACACACAAACACACAGACATACAGTTGAAAGGCTTTTTGCCTCCTCAGACTCTCTTATATACATCAGAAGATTCCTACTGGAGAGTAACCTTATAAATGTAATGAATGTGCTATAATGTTTGGACAACGCTGGATCCTTGCCAAACATTGGAAAAATCCTATTGGATAGAAACCACAGAAAGTTAATAAATAAGGGGAAATCTTTTCATGTTAATTCGGCAGTCAGAACTCCTACTGTGGACAAACCTTACCTCTCATCTATAAATAATTGCATGAAATGGTTTTCCTTTTGTATAATATGTGCATTTTGTTTGGTAGGTTTTTAATTCATTCCACAACTCAAATTGGGAAGCTGCAAATTCAGACCATTCATTCCTGTTGTTGTAAATAATAAATGTGATTTTTACTCTTTTTGTTAATGTGATTAAATTCAAAGAATGGTAATTCTGTTCGGAAAAATGCTCCTTTGTGGCCCAGGTCATGGGGAAGGGTTGGAGAAAGGGGAAATAAACTATTTAGTGCCTTTTATTTTGTCCCCACAGCAACCCTGGAGGGTTAGTGCTGTCACTATCCCCTCTTTACAGCTGAAAGAACTGAGTCAAGCAGAGGTTATTTGACTAGACCAAGATCACATAGCTAGTGAGTGTCTGAGGTTGGATTTGAACTTGAGACTTTCTACTTCAGGCCTAGCCCTCTATGCACTCCAACAGCTCTGTCTCTTGGAAGGCAGCTTTCCTGACCTTGTCTTATGCAGATGGCCCATTCAAACCAAGTCCTGTTAGGTATGATCTAGTCAAAGCTTTACACAATTTGCTAGGTGCAAAAGCTTCCTCCTAATCTGAAAGGGGCTCTCAGCTTCCCAAGGTGTGAATGTCAGGTAGGAAATCAACATTTAGACGTTACCTGCACAAGTTGTAAACTTCTTCCTACACAGACAGGTTAGACAAGAGCCTGTGGCTGGTTGGTTGGTTGCTTTGTTTCCCTGACAAAGGCGAGAGTGAGCAGTGGCAACCCTACATTTTTCACAGGCTGCAGGAAATCCATTGACAGGCCACAAGCTCTGGCCATATTGAATGGGCCTGATTTAGAAAATGTGCCAGGAGTAGGGTTAAGTGCTTGGTTTATGATCAAAGGGAAATACAGTCCCTATTCCCAACAATGCAAGGGCAGCAAGGTGGTGCCATGATGCACAGAGATCCTGTCCTGGAGTCAGGTAGACCTAAATTCAAATCCAGTCTCAGAGAAGTCCTAGCGGTGTCAACCTGGGCAAGTCACTTAAACATCTTTGCTTCAGTTTCCTCAGCTATAAAATGAGCAGGAGAAGGGATGGCAAAGCATTCCAGTATCTTTGCAAAGAACACCCCCAATGGCATTAGGAAGAGTCAGATAAGATTGCCAACCCAAAAGAACAAGAAGAGCCCACCCTCAAGGAGATCCCAATCTAATGAGGGAGACAACAAGTAAACAAATACACAGAGGAATGATACCTGGGATAAACAGGCTGACTGGTGGGTTGTTTGGCTGGTGTCCTCAGTTCTCCAGGAAGACCAAAATATATGGGTACCAAGTTTTTGTCTATGGGAAGAGTCCTCTTCCCATAGACAACAAAAGCTGTTCATTGTAACCTTTCCTGACAGCAGGACACCAGCCAGCACTTCCGAGCCTCAGAAACCATTACCCTGGATCAATTTCCTTTGGTGTCTCCTAAATATTGCCCAAGTGTCCAGGTCTTAGAGGGTGCAGGATTGCTGCCTTTTTGCAGACAAGAGAGTTTTCAAAATGAGACATCAAAAAGAGTCCTGTAAATCTGATAAGAAACATTGTTGGGAGCGAAGGCCTTAAGGCCAAGCACTCTTTCCTCCCCCCCCACCCCGTAAGAAAGCCACACCCCCGAATACCCTGTCCTGAGAATCGGCCGACCGCGAAATGTACCCGATGTTCTAACCACAGAAGTTTTGGTTGCTACAACTGCGGATCAGTTACTACAACCATAGAAGTTTCAGTTGTTATCCATGGAAACCCCCCTCCCTCCCCCCTTTCTCTACTTCCTCATCCCCCAAGAGTATATATGCTTTGCTTTAGCATAATAAAATCAGACCTTGATAAAAACTCGCTTGGTCTCACTCTCTCTTTCTTTCCCACCCATTCCTTTGCAGGCTGGGTCCTCCTCAACCCCACGAATAACTTGGTCCTGCTGGACGGGACAAAACATCCAGCCACCTCTGGGTCATACAACTCTTGTGATCTTTGGCAAGGCCACTGAAGCTCTCCAGAGAGATGAAGTGAAACCACCCCAGTCCCCCCAGGTCCTGGAGCCCATTGTTGTCTCTTGATCCATGCATTGCAGCCATGGCACCAGGAAAGCTGCTGCTAGAGAGACACACAGAAGGAGGGGAGCTTCCCTAGGCTCAGAGATGATCCTTGACATAATTACAAATGGAGGTCGCTGAGTTCCTAGGAGACATTCCAGGATTCAGTCTGAAGGAGTGACTCCCCTTGATGTCTAAGAAGCTTGGGAAGAGTCAGAAAGTATGTGCCTGGGCTTGAGGTTGTGCCTTCTGAGGAATAGGGCCTGGACTATCTTTGGCATCCAGATAGGGGAAAAGACCATCAATCAAACAGATTGAAAAGAAAACCAGCAACTTCATTTCTATGAAAGGAGCAAGCCTGCCCATGGTGACCTGGTAGAGCTGAGAATTCTGACCCTGAGTCATAATTTAGGAAATGGAAGAAATGAAAGCCACAATGGGGACTCAGTGAGCAGTTCAGAACCAATATATAACCAGGACAGTTTTTCCTTTGGACATTTCCCCTTCCACCTTTGCTTGATGCCCAAGCTTGGAGAGGAGCTTCTTACTAAGCAGAAACCACAACTGGCCATCAATCAGTAATGATGTCCTCTATAGGCCTCTTCTATGATTTCTCTCATTCTTGTTCGGCTTTCTTGGGCTCTCTAGAAGACTGACAGAAATATGCGGAGAAAATAGGGAAATAATGCTCCTTACAAAGATAGTAGCATTCTTAGAAATCAATTTTATTGAAACGTTGTTTTTCCCCCTCACCATAATTGCCAACAATTTTCACCTGCTCCCTTTCTCTCTCAGAGAACCATCTCACATCATCAAGGGTTTTTATCCAAAGCATGAAATGGGCAGAGAAAAGTCAGGCAACCTGATGGCCATATGTACCAAACCTGCAAAATATCAAGACTCTGAAAGTCTGGGAAGTCAAAGGGTCAGGATGTCTTCTCTCATCTCTTCTTTGTGCATAAAGTAGCCAGGCTGGCATTCTTGCCGGATTCTTTGGGGTTGGGGAGGAGGTTCATGGAAAGACTTGAGTGGACTAGAAAACTCCTAAGACTATGTTATGGAATATAGTGGCAGGCTTGAGTTTTGCTTTCACCCTTTCCCCTCCTCTGCTGCTGTCAATGGGCATTAAGCCCTTTCCTAGTCTCTTGACCACCACCCAGCCTGCTTTCTTTGTCTTCCTGCCTGCCTGAGGCTGTGAGTCCTGCCTCCCAGGCAATGGGAACTGGGGAGAGTGGGGCAATGGGATCCAGCAGAATGGGAGTTCCAAACCCCGGTTCAACCCACTTTGGGACCTCCTCTTGCCAATTCTTCAGGAAGAGGACCACCCTTTTACCACTCTGGAAGAGAATCAAAATTTCCTCATTTTATTGGGAGAAACCTCTCCTTTTTTGATGAAAGTTTGAATGAGCTTTTTCATGCCACACAACCTTGACTTCGTCATGGTCTCAGAAACTGTCTCAGAAAAGGAGCAGGGCAAGCAGGTTTGGTGATGCTAGATTCCCTAGTAGAATGGAACTGGATTCAAAGACAAAAGAGATTGAGAAGAAAGGAATTGTTTACTGCTCTTTTGAGAGCTGGGATAGATTTTAGAAGAATAGATGATACTGCAATCAAAGAACTTTATAGGATATATCAAGGAAAGTTAATTAATATCAGACTGAAGAGGGATATAGGAACCTACAGACTCTCTTGAATCATTGTATCCCAGTTTGTCACATCTTCAGGGAGCCTATCATCCTCAAGGAGTATGAGAAAGTCCAAATACCATCCACCCCTAGGTCACAGTAAGTTTCACTCAGTACTGAATACCCAAGTAAAATCTTCTTTCATCTTAACTAGAGAGTGAATTCCAATCACCGTTATGTCAATTATCCTGTGGTGGTAGCAAAAAGTAAAAACAGCATCCATCCCCAGGTCACAATAAATCACAAACTCATAAGTCAATGCAGAGGAGCCAGATAGGCAGGTCTCCTAGTCCTTCCCTGGATTCACAGATAGGTAGCTCTCCCAACTCTTGCCTGAATTCACAGGTAGGCACTCCTGTTTCACACCTCAGCTTACAGTAGGGACTACTCTTCAAAATTTTTGTTCCTAGGTAGACAAAGTTTAAGAGAGCTACCACAATATTTACACACCTTAAACTTCACAGAACTACAACCATATTTTTACACATTGCCAGAACTATCATCTCAACTCTCTTTCTGTCTAAGTAACACAAATCATGCAACAAAGCTTCAGTTTGAGAAACCAAACATAAGTCAACAGTAAAGACCCAGGACTTCTATAAAAGCAGTAAAGTCCTTTCAGTGCTTCTCCATGAGCAGTAAAGTCTTCTTCCAAGGCTTCTGTATCAGCAGTAAAGTCCTCTTTCACCAGACAGAATGCTTCCTTCTGACAAAGTAACATCAACACAGACAGAACAGAAAGATAGAGTGACAACATCAAAAGCACTCTCCCTGCTGCTTCTGCTTGGTGCCAGTTCATGATCCAGCTTTTCTCTACTTTGCTCCTTCCTGTTCCTTTTTTCTTGTTCCTCTCTTTTGGCAAGATACTCTCACCATAGATTCCAGGTGATGACCTTATGTCTATTGGCAGGGAAGGTCTCTAAACTTACTTAGCCTTTTTAAGAGCAACACAATGTGTTCTGTTTCCAACAAAGACTTGGTAGAATCAAAAAAGATTCTAAAATGCAATAGAATACCTGAAACAAGCTGAAAGTAATGCTTCGCTGGCCCTTAAAAAAAAAGGAGGGCTAGGTTAGGTCAAGAGTGATGGGGATTTGGGCCTAATAATAATGAAAAGCTTTTGCCCTCAGGCAAATGCCCCATCCCTACCTGTGAATCCAGGCAAGAGCTGGGAGAGCTGCCTATCTGGGCCCTCCGAATTGACTTATGAGATTGTGACTTATTGGGAAGTTTCCAGGGGTTTCCCCATCAAGCTCACCAAGAAAGCTTCAACAAGGAAGAGTCCTAAGAAGTGAAGGTTCCTGAGAAGGGGCCACCCATACCAGGGAATAAACTTGTTTTTCATAAGACTTGGTTTTTTTTGCAAGAAGGAATGTCAGCACATTCCTTGCCTCACCCTGATTCCGGGACTTTCCTCCTCCTAACCACAATTTCCTGGTGACCTTTAAGCTTCCGATACTGAATCTTAACCATCCACTATCTCTAAGGCTCATACTTGTCTGTCGGCCAATCCCTGGCCTTTGTGTTTCCCCGCTCTCCCCGCAAGAACTGTATAAAAGAACGCCCGAGAAGACACTCGGGGTCCTCCATCTTAAGTGTATGGTTGGACCCGGGTTCGAACTCGTGAATAAATGTTTTTCGTCTTTTGTCAGTCTTGTAGTCTCTGTTTTTCCCCTGGTTACCACGTTTCATCTGGAGGCCCCAGCGAGATTTACCTTTTTATTTCTTGGTTTCTGGTTTCTGGTTCTCATGAGATCTGGTTTAGTCCGGGAATAGGTGGGACGCTGCCGTTAAGTTCCCGGTACCCTGGCCAAGGGAGGGGACGCCCCCCGAGGCTTCTGGTTTGGGTGATTAAATTGTGAGTTCCAGTCTCACTTAATCACCCAGGTAATTAGATTGTGGGTTCGAGTCCCACCTAATTATCACTCTGGTAATTGAATTGTGAGTTCAAGTCTCACTCAATTACCTTCTGGTTTGAGCGATTAGATTGTGGGTTAGAGTCCCACCTAATCGCCTGTCTTAGACCTTACTTCCGATTGCTTGCTACTGTGCACAGAACTGTTACGTGTCGTATCTTGTGTTTCTGCTGTGTTCTGTCCCTTCTGTGTTTTTGTTTGTCCTATCCAGTCATCGGGTCCATTATGGGCCGAAAGTCATCCACAGCCGGCCCGTGTACTCCTTTGAAATGCCTTTTGGACAACTTCACAGACTTCCAGAAACGGGCCTCTGGATATGGGGAGTCTGTGACCAAATTTAACTTAGAAAAATTCTGTACTATTGATTGGCCTTCTTTTGATGTCGGATGGCCGCCCAAGGGCACCCTAAACCCAGTCATTGCCCAGAGGGTTATGGATGTTGTTTTTGGTAAGCACGGCCACCCGGACCAAGCTCCTTACATCGGGACTTGGGTGGACATTTTGTGGGAAAAACCTAAGTACTTGAAGGATTGCCAGAAGCCTTCACCCACTAAGCCAAATTCCGGACCTTGGCCATGGACCCCACCCCTTGAACGATGATACCCTGAGAGGCAGGGAAAGCTCTTCGCCCCTCCCCAGCGGGAAGTAGCTCGGGAAGCTGATATCATCCGTCCTGTACCCCCAAATGATTTCGGGTGTCATCTGTTTAAAGGGGGAATGATGGGGTACCTGGGGTCTAGGTCAATTTGTGAAACCAACTTGTGAAACCAGTCTGTGAAATTGTAACTGCAATTTGTATTGTAAAGTTGTTATCTGTAAAATTCCTTTCCCAACCTCCGACTCTGCCCCTTCCCCCTATCCCACATTCCACCTAGGCAACACCCTTCGACCCCTTTTGTTCTTACTTAATCTCTTGATTAAGTAATCAAGGCCAGGCCTGGCCCACACCCTCCTCTATCCTTGCCTTTTGTCTCCTTAACGACCTGGCCCAAGTCTTATCTAAACTGTCTATTCACATGCTCCCCTTGGTCAGCTCTGACCTTTGTCTATGCATTGAGGCCCCCTCTCATTGCTTTTATTCCGGTGAGGGTGGGTGAGAGCATGCAAATTTGCCTAGACAGAAAAGAGCCCCCATACTTGTACCTCTTCTTTTAGGACTTGGGATTGCCGGGTCAACTGCAGTGGGGACCACGGCTTTGGTTAAAGGTAATGAGAATTTCTTACATCTCAGCAGGCAAATTGATACCGATTTGAGCACCCTGGAGAGATCTGTGGCCCATCTGCAGGAGTCTCTCTCCTCCCTGGCTGAAGTGGTGCTTCAGAATTGTAGAGGTCTCGATCTCCTCTTTATGAAGCAAGGAGGTCTCTGCCTAGCTTTGGGGGAAGCTTGTTGTTTTTATGCTAACCGCTCGGGCATCATAAAGGATGGTCTGAGCCAGCTCCGAAAGCGCTTGGCGGATAGGGAAGAGGCACGCCAGGCCCAGAATAATTGGTATCAATCCCTTTTTTCATGGTCCCCTTGGCTCACCACCTTGTTGACTGCCCTCGCTGGTCCCTTAGTGCTTCTCTTTCTGGCTATAACCTTTGGTCCTGTGCTCTTTAGATCTCTCCTGAACCTTATTAGGTCACAAACGGATGACCTCCGCCTTATGCTCTTAGGGCCCCGCTATCATGAACTCCCCTTAGATGACCAGGAGGTTTGAAATCTAGGACTAGATTCTGTACAAAAAGAAGTGGGGAATGAGAAGGGGCCACCCAAACCAAGGGGCCACCCAAACCAGGAAATGCAAGAAGAAATGTCAGCACATTACTTGCCACGATAACCTGGTGACCTTTAAGATTCTGGTACTGAATCTTAACCATCCTCCCCTGGCCCCTATAGAATTGGCGCCAAGCCACTATCTCTAAGGCTCATACTTGTCTGTCGGCCAATCCCTGGCCTTTGTGTTTCCCGCTCTCCCCGCAAGAACTGTATAAAAGAACGCCCGAGAAGACACTCGGGGTCCTCCATCTTAAGTGTATGGTTGGACCCGGCTTCGAACTCGTGAATAAATGTTTTTCGTCTTTTGTCAGTCTTGCAGTCTCTGTTTTTCCCCTGGTTACCACATTTCAGTTCCTATAACTTTGTTCTTAAGGTATCCTTGTTTTTGGAAGGTCTCCCCTTCTTTAAGAGATGCAGAGATATTGGGAATTAATTCAGAGACTTCTCAAGGTTCTCCAAGGCACAATAGGTACATCAAGGCCATCCTCCAGCACCTAGGCTCCTTTTCTTTCTCTTGCAAAAGAGAGGAGAGCCTCCTTTTGGAGGAGGGGAACAATTCCCTGGTTCTAGAAGTCATGCATATCTTGTCTGTAGGAGGACTCTGGGGATGACAAAAGGACACCATGGCTGATGGGGAAAGGGGATATAAATCTCTCCTTCCCTCCTACCTCCATGAGGTGAACAGGTGGGTTTTCTCCCCAATCCAGTCACAGGTAGGAAAGTCTCCAGAATGTTGGAGAAGTACCAATGGCCTGACTTGCTTGATTGCATTCAGAGAAAGGGGTTGACATTTGATAAAGGTCAGGCTAGATATCAATCACAATTTAATATGTTAACATGTCTTCCATGGTAAGTATATACTGTGATGATTTCAAGTGATGTCAGATTTTGGGTGGAAACAAATATTGCTTTATGTTTACAAGGAGGGAAAATGAGCCTCTAATACCCTTTCCTTGCCTTGGACTCTTTGTGGCAAAAGAACACTGCTGTGGCTAGTGTGACCAAGATGGCAAGAGGTAGCTTCTCTTTGGGGGCAGGGGGGTCCCTGAAGGCAGAATTTTTTTCTCCTTACTCTGCCACCCCAGCCTCCCTCCAGTCTTGAATTAGACAAAGAAATTGAAAACTAGTAAGAGTAAGTCTCCTCCCTCCCTGTACTTTGTTCCTGACCATCAGTAAATCAGAGTAGAGACAAAGAGTTCACACCTGCTTCTGGTGAAATCCTGCCTGCCTGGGGGAGGAGCCAGGGCTGTGAACTGCAGGGGTATAAATTCAGAGGCAACCAGAAACTGGAAGATAGTGGCCCAGTGGGGGAGAATCAAGCAGCATCCCAGGAGCTCAGGGAATCAGGAGACCTGGAGGCCAGCAGTCCAGCAGCCTAGCAGACCAGAAACCCAGAAGCCCAGCAGATGAGCAGAGCTGTTGACAGCAGCCCAGTGGAAGAGTTGAGGTTAAGTGGGCACGGAAAGCTAATGGAGGACCCCAGAAGCACAGGAAGTGAAAGTGAGTCCCCTCCCTTGAGGGAGAATTTTCTTAGCAATTTTTAATTTCCCTGCATTGAACTTGTTCCACATGGCTCTAGATGCTTGAGCCCTCCCTTCCATGTTAAACTTTCCTTCTCCGAATATTTAGTGATTTCAATATAAATATTATATCTCTCTTTGAATGGGAACTCCCAGCAGGCAGGAGATGTTTCAACTAATCATTCCTCAAGCCTTTATAAAGGGCAGACTGTGTGGTTGGGAAACAAAGATATATGTGAAGAATATGACCTACAGGCTGTAAAAGGAATGTAAATTTATGTTGTTGCCACTGTTCTAAGGTTGTACTGTGTAAGATCTTCCCTGCCCCTAGGCTCTTTGATAGGCTTAAGTGCACCTGGAACCTGTGGTGGGAGTCTTGTTTTTCAGGAGATAATTTGGGATTGGGCAGTGGGTCAAGAAGGTTGTTACATTCTCTGGGCCAAGAGAATACTATATAATTATGTGAGGCTTTGCTTTGGGGCACACTTTGAGAACTGTTGTGTGATTTGACCAGATGAGACTCTGGGTAGCCTTTGAGAGCCTCCCTGGCTTTGAAAAACCCAGATATTGATGCTTCCTTCTCTAGTAACTGACTAGGTATAGATGTAATGGTCAGACAGCTGGAAGCCTGTCTGCTTGATCTCTTTGTTTCTCTGTCTTCTTTTAATTTCTGCTTGTAACCTCTGTATACTCTGAAGTTTGGGGTGCCAACATTTTCCCCTGAACTAGGTAAATGATATGTTTGATTGATTAAAGCAAGATTGGTAACCCATTTTGACTTACTTTCCTTTAGAAAATCAGATCTAAGAATCTGTGTTGGCAGCCACCCTGGGGATGCTGGGGTGCTTGCTGCAACGCAGGCTTCAACTGGGGAAGATGAATACACTGGAAAAAAATACATAAATACATACATATAGACACATATATGCTTATATATACATGTATATGTGTATATAGGCATATATATGTTTACGTGTATATATGTATCTATATAGCATCTATATATAATGATTGCTTGAAAGGACGGGCACAAACAAAGGGGGGATTCAAGAAAGATACAGACAATAATGTCTGACCTGTTTCCCAAATGAGGAGAGGGACTCTATGAGACAGAAATGAGGAGGGAGTGCATTCCAGGAATAGGATAGATCCAGTGCAAAGGCATGGAGATGAGAGAAGGACTTTCTGGTTTGAGAAACAGAGAGAAGGCCTGTTGGAATAAATCAAAGTGTGTATGAGGGGAAGTAGTGTCCAGTGAAACAGGAAAGGTGGGTTAGGGCCAGGCTGTGAAAGAATTTAAAGATAAAAAAGGAGATCACATTTTATCCTAGACCAATGGTGAGAACGATGTTTCAGGAAAATAACTCAGGCATCCATTTGGAAGAGGGATTGGAAGAAGAAGAGATTTCAGACAGGGGGACAATGAGAAGGCTATTATACCAGTTTA
>NW_027187330.1:0-38619 GCF_028583685.1 Petaurus breviceps papuanus
GGGGGGGGGGGCTATTTTTATCCCTCCCAGTGTCTTCTCCTTCCAAAATTACTTTGTGTTTGCTTTGTATACATTTTTCATTTACTTATTTGTGCTCCTGTAATTTCCTCACCACTAGAGTATAAGCTCCTTGAGGGCAGGGACTATTTTTTTACCCTAGTCTTGAACAGTTTAGGTGGCACAGTGGATAGGAAGTTGGTCTCAGAGTTAGGAAAACTTGAGCTCAAATCCATCCTCAGACAGTGACCCTGGGCAAGTCAGTTAAGCACTGCTTGACTCAGTTTCCTCAAGTATAAAATGGGCACAATAATAACAACTACCTCCCGGAGTTGTCATGAAGATAAAATGAGATAATATTTGTAAGGTATTTTTTCAAACCTTAAAGCATAAATGTTAGCTACCATTATTATAATTGGGCAGCGAAGTTTCAGAGCAGATAGAGCATCAGGTCTGGAGTCAGGAGGACTCCTCTTCCTGTATTCAAATCATGCCTCAGATACTAACTGTGTGACCCTTGACAAGTCACTTAACCCTATTTGCCTCAGTTTCCTCATTTGTCAAATGAGCCGGAGAAGAAAAGGCAAAACTGTTACAGTTTGGGGTGCTATGAACCCCAAAATGTAAGGGTACAGGGAGAGTCTGCCTCGAAAGAATTTGACCACTCAAGATCATTCCTGAATCTTTGCCAAGAAAAATCCAATGAGATCAGGAAGAGTCAGAAATGACTGAAAAGTGAATTAGTAATATCATTGTATTTGTAGTCCCAGTGCCCGGCACAGTAAGACAGAGCAAGTTGTAATATCCAGAAGGTAGCAGCTGGGGGAGTAGTCTGGGGTGGGAGGAAATTGATACCTTGAAGAACACTGAAGCAAAAAAAATCTCACACAGAAAAGATAGTGGGAGTTTTACAAGCTCATCTACCATACAAATATTTCCATTCATAGCTCTGAAGGATATCCAATGATTTCACTGATCAGAACTCACTATGAAAAAGTGTTTTAAATGGTAAAATTGAAAAGTTGTTAATGATTAAACCTTGATTAAGAACATAGCACTGTCTTTGAATTTCTCTCATGGGCTATTTCAAAAGAGACCCAAACTACTTAACAGCTGCTAGCAAAGGCACAATAGCATCAGCCATTTAGTGATCCAGTGGGCTGGGTACTGATGTACTGTTGTCCCGCCATATTGTTTTCTGTAGGCATAATTCATAGTGTCAGAAATAGATCATTCCCCCAATTGGACAATAAATAGTGGGGAGCTGGGAGGAGAGGGAGAATTGAAAGATCACAACCCAGTTCTAGCACTTACTACCTGCATGTCACCCAACCAGAAGGTCCTCAGTTTCCTTATTTGAAAAAAAAATCAAATGCTTGAACTAGATAACCTTTATGGATCCTTTCCAACTCCCAATCTGTGATCTTATTACCCCAATGCATTAGGTCTGGAAAAGCATGACCTCATTTTCCACATTCCATTCAATTGTCTCCCCAGTAAAAGAAGGGCATTGGACTAAATGCTTCCTAAGGTCTCTCTGGACTCTAAACAGTCCATGAATTTCTAACTAGATGTAAAATAACCACAGTCCTCCAGAACGAGATAAGATAAAGGGTTTTGAAGACAAAGGGTGAAGTAACTGAATAGCAAGAGATATCCACATTCCCCAAGCAAAAATGGATTAAAGTAATTAAGGGTGGATTGTTGACTTAGGCACTGGGCTCTCTCCCCAGTGTAGCTGGGCCAAGGACAGTCAGCTCAGTCTGATGCTAGCTGTCCCCCAAGTACGTGCTTTCTTACAAAAAGGACCAAGGCCAGCAGGTAAATGGAGTAAGTTCACCTGGAGGTCCAGGGATAAGTTTCCCTGGTCTCTGGGGTCTCTCTATTGCAATGGTTCTCAAAGGGGCTGTGAATTTGCTTATTTTAATATTAACTGTATTTCAATACAATTGTTTTCCTTTGCAATCCTAAAAATTTTATCTTATGCATTTAAAGCATTCTGAGAAAGGGTTTTATAGGCTTGTCACAGGTGTCTAAGGCAAAAAAAAAAAGAAAGAAAGAAAAGGTTAAGGACTCCTGCTTTATAGGATATCTGAGAGACAGCACTGGTATAGTGCTGAATTTGGAGTCAGAAGACCTGAGTTCAAATCCTGCCTCTGATATTTTGAGCAAGTCTCCTGAACCTCAAATTCCTCATTTGGGTCTAAATCTACTGACAAACTACAAATCACTAAAATTCCAAATGTGAAAAAAATTACATTATACTGTCCCGGCACAAGATCCCAGATCTGGGGTATTGGGAGGAGCTGCCATTTGTGTCCAACTATGATGTAAAAGGATGAAACAGAAATTATTTCTAGGGAAGGAAACAGGGGGATTAGGTCAGAAGTCTGGGAGTACTTATTCTTGACATGGGTGTGAAGTAACTTGTGGAGAAGGACTCCCCAGGATGTTAACTTCTGACTGGTGTAACAGCTTTCAGAGACATAGAGGAACAGCCTTGCTTAAGCCACAAGTGGCCTAGAGGCAGAAGGTCACCCAACCCTGGTTTAAGCCCTTCCAGAGTTTCCTCTGCAATGGTGCTGAACTCAAAGACAAACCTTTTTGCTGAGGGCCGCCTACTAACTTAGAAAACCACAAATTAACATTATCTGTGTTGTACTATATTTTTATGTATTCTGTCAAATATTTCCCAATTACATTTTAATCTGGTTCTGGCCACCTTTGGGAGTTGTGGGCTGTATCTGACTGCGTGATGAAAGTCTGACACCTCCATTCTGCTCTAGGGCCAGTTTCAAAGCAAGCAAGCCCTACTTTTCCCTTCGCCCACCATTGCTCCTTCTTCTGGCCTCCAGCTACACCTCAGGTAAGGTCCTCCTAGGTCCCACCCTCTGAGAAAGGTATCCTTATCCTGGGGTGCCCTTTCTTCCCAGCAACAGTCAGCTTGAACTGCCTTCAGTAGCAAAAAAAACCTTGCTGTGTCCTAGGCATGCTTCCTCTCCCAAGGGGCCCCATCCCCACCCCAGTGCAAAAGTTCCCAGTTATATAGTTTCTGCCATCATTTCTAAAGGACTTCAAATTAAGGTTAGTCAATTCGGGAGACTTAAGGCATTAACAAAAGAAATATTGTAGCTTGGGAGTAAAGCCGTAAATTGTGGGAAAGTATGAATGGTGATGGTGTAAACATGGGCTTTTCACTGTATTCCTGAGTTAGTATGATTTAACAACTTGCTTTTATATCTTTTTTCCTGCATGGGGGCCTCAGTATGGAGAGGCAGGCAGGCTGGCTGGCTGAATGAGGATTAATCCTTGAGGCAGAGCCAGACTGTGGAGGCAGGGCCAGGTGCAGCTGCTTCCTCAAGGCCTCCCCAGGGCCTTCTCCTGAGCCTAGTGCTTTCTAGCCTTTTTCACTATTTGGACCCTTGATGCATCATACCCACTGTTTTGCTTTCTTCCTCCTTCTCTGTGGGCCCACCTCTGGGTTCTAGACCTTTCCTTCATAACTTGACCTTGACTTCTGTCTTGCTACTTTCACTCAGAATTATAAATCCTTGACTTTGTGGGCCTCATTCTTAATAGTGATCTGTATCCTGATTAATGGCTCCTAAAGTGTACTGGGGTTACAATATTATCAGAGGTTTGATCATATAATCGTTATAGCTAGTCATGAAAGTTTGGCAATGGTACAGATAAATAGCCAAGCTAACTAGGTACCAGAATTTCTACTGTGGGCAGAACCCCAAGTGCCATTCTCAGAATTTATTACCTGAGGGCAAAGCCCTGATCACCCCACCCTAGTTATGGCTGCTACAAAAGACAGAGTTAACACAGACCCAGCAAAAATGGATAGACTGACTGTTGTACTTTTCTGGCAATGAAGCACATTACTCCCTTTTCCCATGATTCCCCATCACTTAGCAGTCATTCTCCTTCCAACTTTTATTGCTGTGCCTTTGAAGAAATAGAAGAGAGACATTTCTAGATACATAATTGAACAGGCCTCAAAATCAATTCAGGGAACAACAGCACTAAAGCTAAACTGAAAGCTGGAGAGACAGACACAAAGAAAGTCACTGACATTTACTTTAAATGGGCAGCTCGGATAAACTGAGAGCTTCATTGACTGCATTTTGGAATCAGATTACTCAACTAAGGAGACAAATAAAGAACTTATAGCCCTTCACAAAAGCAACAGGTTGTGAAAGGGCTGATTTTTCTTGGGAAGGAAACACAGGAAAACATATCCAAAAGGGTCATCCTCTGCTTCCTCCAGTTCCCTTCTGGATCCCCTCCAATCTGGTTTCCTTTGTAACCAATTAACTCACATCTCTCTCAGAAAGATTTCCAGTGCACGTGGCCAAGTCCTATAGTTTCTTCACTTTCCTGATCCTTCTTAACTTGTCTGTTGAATACAAAACCATTAACTTGTCCCTTTTCTTTCCCAAACATTTTCAGAGCCTGGCAGTTTAGTGGCAATGGACAGAGGGCTGGATTTGAAATCAGGCAGACCTGAGTTCAAACACTACCAAGTTCAAACAAGTTCAGACACTTATTAGATTTGGTTTTGTTTGTTTGGGGAGACCATGGGGGTTAGGTGACTTGCCCAGGGTCACACAGCTGGTCAGTGTCTAAGGCCAGATTTGAACTCAGGTCCTCCTGACTCCAGGTGTGGTGCTCTATCTACTATGCCACCTAGCTGCCCCCCACTTATTAGCTTTGTGACCCTGGGCAAGCTGCACCACATTCTGCACTGGAGACACAAAGACCCCTCCCCCAAAAAACTTTCTTCTCAAGGAACTTTCTCTTCTGTATCTAGCTAGCTAGTGCCGGGTGTTCAGTCCTGGTTCCCCATTCTTGATTTCTCCTACTCTCCAAAACTTCTCTTGCCTCTATAAATCTATAGTCTGATCTCTTCCAAGCTAAAAAGAGCCATTTCCACCTGAAAGTGTACTTAGCACTTACAATTGTAGATAAGAATAAATGTCACTTTTCCCTCAAAGTCATTGATCATCTTTCTTCCTAAGTGAACAGTATCACTACCTTCCCCATCCCACCAGCACATAATTTGGGAGTTATTTTAAAATATGTCGATATTTCAAGGATCTGAAATTTTATTCATCTATGGGCTACTCCCTTCAGTGACACAGAGTATAATCCTTTACAATATGGAAGATGGTATTTAAATGTTGCTTTCATGAAAAAGTTCACCAAGTCTGTGGCCAGACTGCTATTGATGCTCTCTGAACTTAGGTCACCTGGTCCTCATACAATTCAAATATACTCCAGCCCTAGGCCATACTCAAAGCTTTTTCAGTTTGATGGGAACTGACAGAACTTTCACTGAGGCAGCATGGTTCACAGTAAAGAGGGCTAGATTTGGAGTTGGAAGAACTGGGTTGAATCCTGGATCTACCATTTACTGCTCTGTATAGCTCACTCCCTACCTCTTGGAGTCTCAGTTTAACTCATCTGAAAAAATAAGATATTGGACTAGATGTACTCTGAGTTTGCTTTTAGTCTAGTTCTGAGATCCTGTGATCTTTCTCCTTTAAGCCTTATCACAAACTTGTGAGGTAGGCACTATAGGTAGCAGTATTCCCATTTTACAGATGAGGAAAGTGAGGATCAAAAAAGTTTAAGGAACCTATCCATACTCACAATTTCAAGACTCGGAGGTGGTATTCAACCAAGGCCTTCCTAATGCAAAATACAGCACTCCCATCCACCATGCCAACTTCCTCCTAAAACTTTCAACAATTACCCATCATTATTCAGGAGTCTCCAGCTCCTGCCTGTTGCCTGTTTTGACCCTCATCTTAAACATAGTTTTTTACATTTTCAAATAGGTTTTATTGTATTTTTTTTAAATGTAAAACCCATTCTTAGCTAGAGGCCTGCACAAAAAAAACAGGATGAGGGCTGAATTTCAAATTTTGCTGAACCCTTCACTAGGCTCGACTGACTTTCTAAAACCCTAATAATGGAATTTATAGGCTTAAATTAATCTCTCTTTTCAACTTTCTTGACTGTCTTAAACTTTAATCAGGTTAACTTAGCTGAGGGACCTGACTGGGACAACCCACTTAACCTTTCTTGGCCTATTTCCTCCTTTTTAATGTGGGGATAATCATACTTATACTACCTGCCTTATAGGCTTATTGTAAGGCTCAAAAAATGTTTGAAAAGTGATTTGTAATTGTAAAGAGTTGTGTAGGTGTGGCATTATTACATTATCTTGTAATTAGAGAAGCAGCCTGGCTTCATGGATAAAGTTCTAAGGTTGGAGTCAGGAAAGTCCAGGTTCAAATCCTGTTTCCCACACCTACTAACCATGGGACCCTAGACAAGTCACAAAACCACTGCATGCTTCAGGAAACTCCCTGAGACTTATCTACTGTGACTTGGATAAATTGCCATCTACTTTTGAGGAGAGAATTCCCACACTGTGAGTTCTCCGGATAGCATAGATCTTCCCTATATTGTTGAATCTTATGCTTTCCCAAATGCCTGCCCCTCCAAAGTCATTATTGCTACAATTAAGAAGGCTGGCAATTCAACTGAAGATCAGGAAGTAAGTGGCTATTACCAAAAGTCCTAAGGTGGGGGCTGCCCTTACAGGCTTTTATAAGCTGATGGTACCTAAGCAACTGGGCTAGCAGTGTTTCAGAAGTGGCCCTCATACTGCTTAAGCTGGCTATGGCTGCCAGAGGAAGAGAGTGGAAAGACAGGAGGCTTCCGTGTGGCAGAACAACGTGATTCTAAAAAAACTGGTCACCCAGGTGGCCTTTGGTATCCATGTTCCTCTGTGTCATATATGTTCATGAAGAAGGTCTTATGCTATTGCATGGATTATAAGAATCCAAATACACACTGGCCATGGGAGAGAGGAGAGGGAGAAGATAGACAGATGGATGGATGATGACAGATAGATAGATAGATAGATAGATAGATAGATAGATAGATAGATAGATAGATAGATAACTAGATAGATGGAGAGGATATATACATACATATATAATATAATGCAGGGAGAGAGAGATGAGAGAGAGAGAGAATTTTGCAATCAAAGGGCTACATTCCCTATCTGTATTGGTGCAGCCTTTTAAAACTTTAAAAGGAAATTCCCAGACTGTAGTAGGAACATAACTAAGATTCACTAACAACTCTTGTCATTTCGATCATGGCAGCCCCAGGCAGAACGTCAACCAGCAAGGGGAAAAGCATTCTAGGCCCCTGGTCAAAGACTCCAAGAGTGGAATTCTTACATTAGTCATTATTAATGGCTTTTGTTTAATGAAGCCAAACTACTCCAGTGCAGGTCCTTATAAGGAGTAAGGAAGAAAAAAAACCCTCCAAGGGAGGGAAAAAACCCCCACAGCTTGAGTGTTGAGCCAGATTTCCAAAAGGAGAACAAGTTCTTACTTGCTTTCAATTCAATTAAAGTAAAATTTATACTAAAAATAGTCTGGCGTGGGCTGCCAGGTGACAATATTATCACTTCTTTTTCTATCCTACACTGCGGAATTATTTTCACTTGTGATCATTAACTTCTCAGAAACCAAAATCTTCAAGTTTTCTTTAAAATTCATTATTAGCTGAGAGTCTAAAATGTAGTCAACAGTTGATTTTTTTAAAAAAGTTTTTATGGATATGTGTGTATCATATATACATGTATATATATATATATATATATATATATGTTTGTGTGTGTTTTCATTGTCAAAGTAAAGCAGAGGACCTTAGGAGTTCAGAACCATTCACACAGATAACCTAGCACATTTAAGGAAAATGTAAACAGTCCCAGACTCATCTGAGAATGTCAGGGTGAGGAAGGGAGAGGAATCTTCTTTGTTTTCCTTCTACACATATAGTAAATTCAAGATAATACCACCATAACTTTATAGATAGTCTTTCTTCTGAAGGGCTGGTGCAGGGGAAAGGAAGGAAACACATTTATTAAGTGTCTACTACGTGGCAGGCATTTTGCTAAGCATTTTACAGGTATTATTTCATTTGATGTTCATAAAAACCTTGGGAGGTAGGTGTTATTATTATTCCCACTTTACAGATGATGAAACTGACTTGCCCAGTTAGACAATCCTGAAGGCTGGGTGGATAGTCAGGTCTTCCTAGCACTCTCTCCACTGTGCCACCTAGTTGCCAACATATTCAAACACTTTAATTTGCCACAAGTGGAGTATACTGAGACTCAAGAACAATCAGCATTACTCAGGATGGTCACAGCATCGCAAAATCCCAGAGCTACCCTTCCCACAGGTCCTGAGAGGCAGTAAAGGGGTGGGGGGGAATCAATGGTCTTGGAATCATTGAACTACCTGGGTTCAAATTCCACCTAACGTCGACTGACTGCATAAGTCTAGGCAAGTCACGAAAATTCTCTGAGCCACACAGCCTTTTCTAGTTGCTATGTAGTTGTTTCATCATTATTACTGTAGCATTAATACACACACACACACATCTACTATATATATCACATCGTATATAGCACTTTAGGGGTCGCAAAGTGCTTTAAAAATATTATGTCATTTGAACCTCACAACAACCCAGAGAGGTAGATGCTATTACTGTCCCCATTTTACAAATGAGGAAACTGAGGCAGACAGCAGTTATTTATTCAAGGTCATTAAACTGCAGACACAATCTCTGGTACCTCATAGGGTGGTTGTGAAGATCAAAAAGCAAGAAGATACATAAAGCACTTTGCTAATATTTAAGTGCTATATAAATGCCAGCTATTGTCATTATTATTCCTCAACCTTTTCCCCACCCACTTCACCACTGTAGCATACACCACTGTGAACCATTTATTTTTCCATTCTCAAGTCTGGCCTCCCCTCTGATACTTCCCACTGAGCCCTAGCTTCTGGAAGGTCTTAATACTTGGTCCTATTCAAAAGGCTGGAAAGGCTGACACCAGATGGGTCCAGTTAATACTTCATAGCTGTCCTGACCCAGTTACTGTGCCTGTTCATAGGCACAAACTGATAGAGAGAAATTGAATCACTCTAATGCTCCCCACACCCCACCCCAGAAGTGACTAAACCAAACCCCATCTTACAATTTTACAACATTCAGCAACAACCCCTAAGATTTCTAACCACAGTAAGAGATGATTAAAATTAGAACTATGCCTAATTGTCACCACCTAAGCAACTCAGCACCTCAGACAGTGCCCTATACAAGTTAAGTACTCAAATATGTATTGAATTGTTTTGAAATAAAAAGAGAATGCTGCTGAAATTGACTGATATGACCCCAAGGGCTGAAAGAAAGGTAGCAGGACCTAGGGAACCTCTGAGATCATATAGAGAGGGAATGTGGTGGGGACAGGGACATATCAGTTTCCCAAGTTCCAGCAAGAGGAGAGGTGGCCTACATGAGCTAGGCTGCAAAGGGCCTGACTCATTCTCCAGCATCTTGTCTTATTTTCCTGTCGTCTTCGCCTTTCACACCCACCTGATCTGCTGGTGCTCCTGGGAGCTGATCTCAGCTTGTTTTTGGGTCTTTGTCTCAAATGGTCCACATCCTTGCATATCCTCTTTGACCTTTTGGTTCCATTTCCGCATCTCCATCATATTCTTTAACCCAGCATTTTAGCATGTTCACAGTCCTTCTTGATACTTCAGCATGAGAAACTCAGTATCTTCCCGGGATTCCCTCCTTGACTTCTGTTACTCCTTTTTCTGTAGTGAACCATAGGTTCCCACCCCCAATTCCCAGGCTTATAAACCATGTCTTGCTGCCACCTACTTCTGAGACGTGACAGAAAAGACATTTGCCCTTACCCATGGTACATGGTTCCCTCTTTTTCTAACCACGAAATTCCTGAGTTTGCTTATTTGCCATGTCTTGTACTGCTCACAGATATGTAATAAAGATCCAACACATTCAGAAAAGAAGGAACAGAGGCTCCATTCAAGAAAAGGTCCCATTTGCTCTTTTGCAAATATATAGACTAAACACATTCAGCTGACAACTATAATCTAATCATGAATCAACTTTTTCCCACCCAAAGGTTAGCGTCAAGACATTTTGCTGAAAAATGAAATAACTTTCAAAGAACAGTGTGAAAGACATTAATTACCTCCTCGTTCAAAACAGATCTCTTTTCTTGTTTGCATTCACTGAAGAAAAGAACCAAGCCATGAACTTAATGTAAAGAGCGAGAACTGCCAGGGAATGACCCCAAATTGGCTGGTACCTCCATGTTCTTCAGGGTCTGATGTCTAGATGTTTGACTTTAACCTCTGACCCAGAAACACAGCTCTGTGTTTTCATGGAATTTGTTCAACTTTGGAGGCTTCAAAAACATCTTGGTTTTGTCCCTTTACTGCTCTGTAGTCCTAACTTCTAGTTGGTCAAGGGACATGTTTTCTCTCTAGTAGGACTTGACATCATTCAGGGACTCCTCCATCACTTTAGAGCAGTCCACTTAAGTCCCTATTACTCCCAACTTGGCCCCAGGGTTTCTTATAGCTCTAGCTTTGCCTTTGTGGGATGATAGCTCAATGCTATCAGGCCACCCAGTTCCCTGATGCCCATGGTTCCCTAGAGGAACCATGGGCCACAATAGAATTCCCTTCAGCAGCCTGAAGCCTGTGTCAACCTCATTAGTTTTTCTTTGGCCATCTCACCTCTGGTTGATAAAAACAGCTGGGATCATAGGACCAGAGACTTAGAGGTGGAATCTTAAAGATCATCAATTTCAAACCGTCTCTTTATAGAGTTGAGGAACATTAGGACCAGAGAAATGGAACAACTTATCCAAAGTCCCAGAGACAGTCTATCTATCTGTAGATCTCCACAGGTTGGGTTTTTAAATTTTTCTTTTTTATTACAAACTTAGTCATCCTCAAACACAAACATTTCAATATACAAAAAAGAACAAGAGGTTTGTATAAGAAACTTTTGACCCTTGATATGTACAATATGTTTTTATGTTCATGTATTTCATTTAATGGGATAATAAAACTGTTCTAATTTGTTTGTGTTCCCTTTTGTACTAGGACATGAAAGACTTACATTTTTAATATTTATCTTGAAATAATCTTTGAGGCAAAGGTTTTGGAAAAGGTCTAGCTAACTTTTTTATTTGGGTGGTATGAAATAGCATGATATCTGAGCAAAGGAAGAGAGAGAAATTTCAAGGATGAAACTTCCGAATCTCTGCTTCTCTGGATCCCAGATTAGGACTACTTCAGTGACCTCTCCGAATTCCTTAAAAGCATTCTGAGCTACATCCCCTGGCATTTGTGAGGAATCCCACCAACAAAAATTTATTTGATAATAATAATGATAATATATAATATGCATATTATAATAGCTAACATTTCATCTCCCCCTGAGAAATGAAAGGGCACTGTGTGATTATTATATCATTTCATCCTCATAATGATTTGGGAGGTAGATGATAATGGATCAACTAGCTGCCCCAAATATAACAATTAATAATCTGTACTACCAAACTGGCCTAAGTGATTTGATTTTCATTTTCTTCCATACATTAAAAAAAATGTTTTACTAATGCTCTATTTCCTTTTTTTTGGTGTATCTACTATTAGCCATTTTCCTACCATCTCTGCCCCCAGAAGGTGTCCTTTGTAACAAATTTGCACATCACAACAAAACAAATCAACACATTGGCCATGCCTGAGAATGCATCTCATTCTGCTCCCAGAGGCTGTTACTTCTGTGTCATGAGGTGGGAAAAATATTTCAATATTATCTGGTTTCCTTTTAAAAGTCAAAATCAAGGGTGTAGCTTTTTCAATCATCCTTGATGTTGTGTCAGTGAGCCAATGAGTTACCCTGGGCAAGGCCACTTTATACTTTATCAAAGAGATATCAAGTCCCAAGTGTTATACTTGTCAACAAAGAATTAACCTTGACAAGAAGTAAACCCTGTTAAGGGATATGTATAGAAAGGCCTTGCGTGTGTGCATGTGTGTGTGTGTGCGTGCGTGTGTGTGTGTGCGTGCGTGTGTGTGTATGTGTGCGTGTGTGTTCTCCCCTACTTAAAAATGTGCAATATTCCCCCAGGCACACTTGCCTATAGCCCTGATTCTGGGTATTTCTCTGGGGACCTAGGAAGGCAACACCCCATCAGGCATCTCACTCAAAGCAGCTTCATTGTCTTCTCTCCTACAGTGAAATACTTTTAATAATACCCATGGTATTTTCTTTGAGAACTGCTCCAAACAGCAATCCTTTGTAAGAATCCACATCTCCCCTAACAAGGTGGTTCTAGTGCTTACGCTCACACCCAACACATAATTCTACAATGTTCCTCTAGCCTCTAACCTTGCCTTGGTGCTTACCTGTAACGGACTATCTAAAAATCAAGCAATGCTAATATAGAAATTCCAGGCCCAAGAAATAAATGGAATGCTGCTAAGTTTCTTCCCTACCACTGCAAGGCTACTAATACTAGTAGTCTAAACTGGAATAAAACAAAAAACAAAAATCGATAGCAATCCATGCAAACCTCCAATATGAAACCCATAGCTCAGAAGCTCTGGTTCCCCTTAAGTATCTTAGGGAGACATGACAACCCACTTTAGAGGGGAAGGAGGTATTTTTATTATTTGTGGGACCAAGTATGAACCTCTTCCACTTTTGGTCAGTGACCAGATACTCATCAGGACTACTGGAGATTACTCAGGATACATTGAGAGACCCTGACCTTTTTAGGTTAAGGCCTTTTCAGGTATTCATTTAGAGTGAGGTAGCCCATTCAGTGAAATAGTGCCTGTCCAGTATCCTATGTATTGTTAGCCAGAGTGATTATATGTGAGATTGTTTCCTTCTTTTTCCTTTTCTTTTGTGTTATGTAGACCTAAATATGAAATAAGTTCTGGTTGGTGCATGAGCCAAAAGGAATGATAAATGAGAAGTACCCAAGATTAAACTTGGACCATATAAATGCCAATCTGCAAACCTATACCCTAAATTATGATATAAAGAGAAATAATGTAGGGTTCTGACTCATTAAATCGATGAGTTGAACACATTATCTTGGATCAGAAAATTACTCACTCACTATGGGGAATCATAGGAATAAAGGTGGAGAATACTTTTATATGTCTCCACTTATGACACTGAAAGCCCTTTGAGGTCAAGAACTATGTAACCTGGTATCCTGTCAAATACTTCTTAAAGTGTCTTAGCTGTAGTAGGCACTTAGTAACTGATTGTAGTCTTGAATTCAATACTTTTATAACCATTTGTTAGCCAAATGAATCAAATCCACTATCAGTATCTGCTATCTGGGGGAGACAAACATAAGGCATGGTCTTCTGCCTCAAGGAAAAAGGTTTTAACCAAGGAAGCTCTAGAAATGGCTGAGAGAGCCTCAAGAAACTGTGCCAACCAGAGAAATTCCCCTACTTATTAAAGATCACAGAATTTTAGAGTTGGAAGAGATATTAGAGGTCATCTAGTTCAAACTCTGACTGAAGTATAAAATCTCTCTATAATTCCTCCAATTCCTTTTCCTAAGACTCTGAATGACAAGGAAATTACTACTTATCAAGCTGGCCAACGCCTTTTGATAGAGTTCTAAATACTGTGAATTTCTTATATCGAAACAAAAGCTCTCCTTTGGCAATGTCCACTCATCAATCCTAGTCCTGCCTTCAGAGATCAAGTAGAATAAATCTAATGTCTATTCCATAGGAGGAAGTTAATCTAATTTAATAATAAGCAAATTTAATAATGAATTCAGACAAGGAGAAACTCATACTTAGATAACCCTTTAAGGTATATGAAATTTTGTCCCACAAAAACTCTGTTGGAGTCTGGTAGGTTGTTCCTAGGAAGCCATGATATCAGATAGCTCAAGGCTACAAAGACATATAACCATGAATTTTTTCTCACATCTTAAAAAAACTCTTTAAAGCTATTCTTAAAAATAACTACTCTTTATTAGAATAGGTAATCTTAAACAGTTAGTCAGCAAGCAGTTCTCTTTTTTGAACATATGAATATGAACATATTAATTTTAATCAAGTTAATAATTTTGGTTTTTTTTTAATTGCCAAAAAGTTTAAATTTTGTTAAATTCTATCAGGTCTATTCTTCAACATGTTTTCAGCAAGCATTTCTTCCTCTCTTCTATGGCACATCACAACCCACCCATGACTTCTCATCCTAACTGATTTTTGTCCATATCTTTCCATAAATCCTACATAGAGGAGGTATACAACACACTGTAGACCTTCCTCTAGTTCTTTTAATTCTTTGTGGATACCAGCAGTTGGACTGTTGCTACCCTACCATCATTATCATAGGTACACAGGCTAGGTATACTAGAACTTCCCCAGGAAGGAAAAATGGAAATGCTCCCTTAAGGTGTGCTGGTACACCTGGCCCATGCTCTATGAATATACATGCTTATGACATTGACTTTTTTGGTCACACTTGTCGCTGATTATCATGCCATTTATACCACTTCTTGTGTTAATGCTTTTGATGATAATATACTGCAGTCTAATTCCAACATCTGTATGTTTTTGTCATTATTCATACAGTGTCAACAGGAAAATATTGTTGTTAAATATGTGTGTATTTGTGTGTGTGTATATATATATATATATATATATGTATGTATGTGTAAGTATGTGTGTGTGTATGTGTATATATATCCACTGGGATCACTGAAGTGATGTAATTTCCCAATGTGATCTAAGCAAATGTTTTCCTCTTACTCAATTTAAAGACCAGTTCGCTGTCCATATTCAGTGCCTGTCTTCAAGATATATGTACTGGTAAAATACCGAAGTGGATTGCCAATGTATCTTTTTGTCATGGTAACTGCTTCATTCATTTTGTTTTCCTATATGGATCATAGGGCCAGTTTCTTGACTGTAGATCTCATTGCAGAGGCCTTTTAAAATTCTGGTCCTCAACAAAAGGAGAACAATGACATTCCCAAATAAAATTGTCAATATCTTTTCCACTTACCCTTCATTTTTCGCTTCTCACCTTACCCTAAATCCTTAGCTTCAAGTTGAATGTTATTCCTGGGAATCTGCCCACAACTTTCAAGTTCCAAATACCCCTGGGATGATTATCTTTTAGCAGCCAACAATCTTCTCTCAGGCCAAGGACACAGGCTATCTATTCATTCTAGGCTTTTCAAGCTAATTAAAGGAATGGCCATAATTTTCTTTACTAATGTTTAGACTGTCTGCTTCCTTTCTCTACATGCAGCAGAAGTGAAAAGCAGAAGACATAGCCATATAAAGGTTTCCATAGAAACATAACTATTGGAAGGGAACCAGAGGAGGGAGCTCCAGGAAGGCAAAGGAACTATTTAGATCTGCCAGGGAAATTCCCCCACTTACGGGTAATTATAGAATTTTAAAGAGATTTGAAAAACTAATGCAACCTCCTCATTTTACAGATGATAAAATAAAATTTAGGACAATTAAAGAATTTGGCTTAGATTGTATGGTTAGTGAGATGAAACACCAAGATTAGAACTCAGGCCTATTGACTCCTTTTTTAAAATAAATTTTATCAGTATCTTTTGCTTTTACATGACCTATGTTTTGGTTTTCTCCTCTAGTTTAAAACTATCCTCTTTTGTGTTTACTTTGAATTTATTTGGTCACCTAATTTTTTTATTTCATATTCAATTTATTAATTTTCTTTTTCTATTTTGCTAAGGTAAGTTTTTCCCTCCTCTGAAAACTATTCAGCTGCATCCCAGAAGTTCTACAATGTTTTATTATCATTATGTCTTTTGCATAATTAGTCATTATTTCTATGGTCAGTTCTTTGACCCATTTATTTAGGATTTCATTATTTAATCTCCATTTAGGCAATGTGCCTTTTGCTTGTGCTATCTACATAAATTACTATTTGTTATGTATTATGGTCTGTAAAGAATGTGTTTAGTATCTCTACTTTTTATATGTTTTTATAATTTCTCTGTGCTCTAATAAACAGTTTATTTTTTTAAAGATGCCATGCGGTGATAAGAAATTTGTGTACTCTTTATTGGTACGATTCAGAAGATGTCATAAATCTTTTAGCTTTAAATCTTCAATGGCTTGTTCAGTTCTATATTTTTCTTTTGTCTGACTTTCTGTTAGATTTGTACATCTCTGAGAAAGGAATATTAATTTCTTATATTATTGTATTACTACCTATGTCTATATAAGTCAATTAATTCTTCTTTTTTGAATTCAGATGTCGTACCATTTGGCTATTGCTGTTCAGTCGTATCTAACTCTTTGTGACCCCATGGACTTGTCCATGATGTTTTCTTAGCAAAGATACTGGAGTGGTTTGCTATTTCCTTCTTCAGTGTGTTCCCATTTTACAAATGAGAACGGCAAATAGGGATTAAGTGACTTGCCCAGGGTCAGAAAACTAGTAAGTGTCTGAGATTGGATTTGAACTCAGATCTTCCTGACTCCAGGACCAGTTCTCATGGCACCACCTAGCTGCCCCATACATATGTACCATTAAATACATATATGTTTAGTATTTACTGATGTTAGTTTATTGCTTATGGTTCCTTTGAATATAAAGTAGTTCCCTTGTTTACTTCTACTGACATTGTAAATTTTTATTTTTGCTTTGTATGATAGCAACATTATAATTTCTAGTTGGTTTTTCTTGGGGGGGATTAGCCTCATGTATAATAAATTTTGTACTAACATCTCATTTTGATTCTATGATTCTTTGATATTTCTTATAAACGACAGATGGGAGGATTTTGTTTTGCTGTCCGTTCTGCTACTCTTTTGTTCTAAATGTTTCAGCTGACTTAGGTTTATGTTTTCCTCCATTTTTACCATTAGTATTGCTTTTGCTTTTAGGTTTTTTATTCCCATCCTCTTTTAAGTCAATATTTTGTCCTTATGATTAGTTCTGTTTAAACTACTTTAATGCAATCCTATCTCCATAGATGCTTCCCTCTCCCCTTACTGCTATTTGTCAATATCCTCCCTAATTTTGAGATTTATTTGAATTGTTGAATTTCTTCTACTTAGTTAACTATCGACTTCTTGCTCTTCTTCCTCTTCTCTTGCTTCCTTTCCTCTTCTTCACCTTCACTTATGTGGCTAGTTCAACAGACACACACCTTTCTCCTCCAACTTCCTCTCCTTTTTTTCTAAGAAGTTTTTCTTTGTTTTGTTCTCTTCATAATTCTCTTTCCTTCCTATCTTTTCTAAAATTCTATTCTCTGATTTATTATCTCTGCTTTATTCCTTATTTACTCTCTTTTCATTCTTTGTGGCTTTAAAATTTCTGAAGTAGCAGGTTTTCAATCTCTATTCCAATCAGTTTGTTATTGTCTTTATAGACCTTGCTCCATCCTCCTTTGTTTCTGCTATTCTTTATTCTTAGAAGAAGCCATTCAAAAAGGAGATGATGTAGACAGAAGCAGTGCTCAATGGTAAACATTGCTGTATCCCAAACCATGCAGTTTAATTCTTGCCCCTGCCCTCCACATGGCTGTTTTTCTGCCCATTGACTATACCATGTAATCTCTGAACCCATGTCCCCTCCACTGTTATGACTGCCAGCTGCCTCTAGAAACTTGTATAATCTCCTGGAACAGAATGATGCCCATGGAAGCACAATATTTTCTCAGAGAAGATAGTTTTCCTAGTGCACCAACTCCTCCCCTCTACTCCTGCTTAGACCCAATGTCAGTTGCCCATCTCTCTTCCAAGGCACACAACTCTTCCACCATACCTTCACCATACCTTCCCCTTGCTTAGGCTGAAAATCTTCCCATTCATTTTGCCAGTTTCAATCCATCTATCCTGTCACTTTCCCTATTTTCCTGCTGCTCCCTTTCTTGCTAAGAGACAACTGTAGTAATCATCCCTTCGCTGTTCATCCATAGACTTATTAAGGGTACAGTCCCCATTCCCTCTTCCCATTTACAGACCCTCCCACTTTTCAGTTTTGTTTCACTAAATACAATGATTCTTCTATAAGTGGGTTGAGGGATTTAGTCTATGGCAATTAATTTCTGCTCTTTTATCATCATCTCTCCTATTTTTAAATTCTACGTACAGCTTTACCTCCATCTATAGTGTTTTGTTTTTAACTTTTCAGGATCTCTCTTTCTTGTTTTTGTTTTAATCCCATAGGTCAGTCTTTTTCTTTCTTTAAAATAACCATTAAATATGAGGTAATTTATTTCACTACTTATTCTTTCCTTGGTAATTATATTTATTTACCTTTCCATCTATCATTTGAAGTGCTTTCAAATTGAATATTCTGCTCATGTCTGAGTTTTGTTTATTTGTACAGGAATGCCTCTCTTTTGTTGAGCATTCCATATTTTTTTCATTGATCAGAAAGGCTCATAGGGTTATATATTTAAAACTGGAAGTGATTTTAGAGGGTTAAGTCTAACTCCTTCATTTTATAGATGGGGAAAATGTGACTGAGAGAGGTAAATGACTTGCCCAGAGTCTCAGAAGCTCAGGTTTGCAGAGTCTGGCACTTTGGGCTGTAGCCTGAGCTCCTTTGATTTTTACAATATACCCATCTGTGGTTTCTAGTAGGTACAAATAACACAAAGTGATATGCTATTTTAATTTCCTTTATATTTGAAGGTCTGTCATCTGGCTGCACAGAACATAGAGTTATTCAGTTTAGCCACTAGGTATCTTCAAGGTCAATAGCTTTGGTTTGTATAAGAAACATGTAGTTCTTTTGACATTGTTGCCATTTCACTCTTTTCTGCCAGATTTTTTCCCATGTAGGTTTTTTGGTATTCTAAATCTGCTATAATCTTTTTCATTTTTTTGGAAAAACTCTCCATTGTGCATTCAATTCTTTTTTTCTAATGTGCTATGTGAGTTCTGCCTTCTTGGAGTCAAACAAGAAAGAGCCCCTCCTTGTTCTATATGACAGCCCTTCAAATTCTTGAACAAAGCTGTCATGCCCCCCCCCCCCCCAACAAGTTCTCTTTGCTGATCTAAACTCTCCCAATTTCTTCCTTACATAGTATGGCCTCAAGGCCTTCACCATGCTGGTTGTCCTTCTTTGGATATCCTCCAATTTACTAATGTTCTGAATACAATACTTCAAATGGTCTGATGGTCTGACCAAGACAGGGTGCATGAATGTCAAAGTCCTGGACTATAATCCCTCAATATGACACAAGATCACATTAACTTTTTTCACCCTATAACACTGGTGACTAATGTTGAGCTTGTGGTCCACTAAAACCCCCAAATCTTTTCCAAGAAATTGTTATGTAGCCAGATCTTCTCTATTTTGAATTTGTAACATTGGGTTTCTTTAGGTCAAGTACAACACATTCCATTTACCCTTTATCTTGAGAGGCAAGGTGGACTCATGGATAAGAGGATTAGCCTTTGAAGACCTGGATTCAAATCTTAACTCTGATACATACTAGCTATATAACTATAGGCAAATTGCTTAGCTGCTTCTTGGTGACCAGACAATTTACTAATGTGAAAGTTTTGGGTATTTATTAGGAAGTTTCCACAGTCAGATTTCTCCACACTGATGAAATCATAGGTCTGGTATATAAGTATGTGCATGTGTGCACATATATGCATATACACATACATATCCACACATATACATTTATACCACCTATATGGTATATATACCATATAGGTGGTATTTGATATATATACACACACATATAAATGTTATCTATATGTATCTTTACATATATAGATATGTATATTTTTATATATATATATATGTATATATACATACAGACGCCTTGTATAGACACATTTCATCCTATTAAAAGGTGAAACATCAGGCCACCAGATTTGACCGTTGCGGAAGAAATCTGAAGGTCTCTCATCTCCAAGAAGAGGTGTGTCTAACTATGGAAGAGAAGTTAATCCACCACTAACCCCTCTCCCTCCCACCCTGCCCCAACAAAACCAAACAAGGAAGGCTCAGCAGAAGTTACAGGGAAGGAGCAGCTAGGTGGCACAGTGAGTAAAGCTCTGGCCCTGGAGTCAGGAGGACCCCAGTTTGGTTCCAGCCTCAGACAGTTAGCACACACAAAAAAAACACTAGCCGTGTGACCTTGGGCAAGTTACTTAACCCCAATTGCCCTCCACAAGGCATAAAAAAAAAGTTACAGGGAAATCTCAGAAGAAGAATTTCTATATTCCTTCCTGATGAAGGCCTGTGCTGCTGCCCTTAAAGGAAGTGACCCTCTATTTCTCTGAGATTGTAGCAAGTAGTTATTAGAGAAGTGCTTAGTTAAATAGTCCTTCCTGGCTTTAAGAAACATGTTTAATTTTGAACATTGAATTGAATGAAATATAATCAAATTATTAAATTTATTAAATTATTAAAAATATATCAAATATTTCTTAGTAACCATTAGTTCTGTGCTCTGGTAATAATAAATAATTGATTGTTATAAAAGCAAAGGACTTTCCTGATCTTAGAGATGGCTATTGCTTAAGAAGTGAAAAGGGCATGCATATCCCCGAGGATTAATTCTAGTGGTCATGCTGGGTAAATAAATACAGCTGGGATGAAAAGAAGAGCTGGGGCACCCCAATATACCTCCCCATTACTCATTGAGAATGATAGAAGCTCAGTTCTTAAGAACTCAGAAACACATTAACTGTCATCCAATCTAGTCCAGGGAGTTTCGCATCTGGGAACATTTTAGGAAAAAAAATTTGATAACTGCATTTCAATACAATCAGTGTCATTTATAATCCTATGTATTTTATCCTGCACATTGAAAGACCATGTTCTGAGAAAGGGATCCATGGGCTCTTGTTGATGGCTGCCAAAGGGACCCATGGCCCAAAAGATAGTAAAGACTCCTGATCTGGCCCAATTTCTCTTTTTTCTAGGATGAGAAAATGGACGCCCAGAGAAGCCCTACACAAACACAAGTAGCTAGTGACAGGTCTGGGTCTGGAAACCAATTTTATTTGACTTGTAGGTTAGTGTTTCTTCCTCCCTATATTGTGTTTTCTTTCTACAAAGAGTGCTAAAACTTGTAAAAATGGATATTATTGATTTGTGGAAATAATAATGAAAAGTGAATATTTTATAAGTGTTGGTATCACCAAATCCAGAGTCAGCAACAACCATACCTGTTGCTGAAATTCAAATCTGGCAAAGAATTTTAAAGTTAGCATTTCAAACAGGATATAGAAATTAGTGAACCTTAAAAAAAAGAGAAAGAATCTAATTTTCAACTTTCACATGCAACTAGGCATCTCATGTTAAGAAAGTCTCATCAATGACAAACCTTTGCAGTTAAAGGAAAGAATAAATCAAACTTCTTAACAGATTATTATGACTAATGCGTGTCTAAATCAATATGAGATTCTCTGGAAATCTCTGCTCCCCAGAGTCAAAGGCTGCATGCGAAGACTATCATTGATGTAAAAGCATTCATTGTTCCAATAAATATTTTTAAGAAAGTA
This sequence comes from Petaurus breviceps papuanus, assembly GCF_028583685.1. Lineage (NCBI taxonomy): Eukaryota > Metazoa > Chordata > Mammalia > Diprotodontia > Petauridae > Petaurus > Petaurus breviceps. The sequence continues at coordinate 21,444 of NW_027187330.1, forward strand.
AAGAAGCATGACAACTGACTAAAAAGTTTCTAAAAACCAAGAAAGCAGTAGAAATATAAAGACACAAAGGCTAGGATTTTACATCAGTCCAAATTTAAAAGCATTGAACCCACAGTACCAAAGACCCAGGTTCACACTGCCAAATAAGCTATGTGACCCTGGGCAAGTTATTCTACCTCTGCAAGTTTCAGTCTCCTCATCTGTTAAAACAACAGCAACCAAGGGTAGTGAATGTGATGATCCTTTCTAAGACTGGCCAGCCTCTGCTTCCACATGCTTCTAAACCAGCATTTTTTAACGTTTTTTGTATCATAGACCTTTTGGGCAATCTGGTGCAGTCTACAGAGCCCATCTCCAAATCATGTTTGTTTGTTTGTTTTTGCTTTTTTGGAGGGGGGAAGGCAGGGCAATTGGGGTTAAGTGACTTGCCCAAGGTCACACACGTGAGGCCGGATTTGCACTCAGGTCCTCCTGACTCCAGGGCTGGTGCTCTGTTCCACTGCAGCACCTAGCTGTCCCCAAATCATGTTTTTAAATGCATAAAATAAAATATATAGAATTACAAAGGAAAACAACTATAGCATACAGGTATTGAAATACACTTACCAAAAATGTTTTTTGTTTTTTTTTTTTTTTAAATTCATGGACCCCAGGTTAATAGCTGCTCTAAACTCTAAGCTATTTTGAGCACACAGGGATAAGGACAATGCTATGATTGTACTGGTTTACAAACTCTCACAGTCCATGTAGCAACTTCTCTAAAATGTAAAGTCTCGTAGAGAATTGTGTAAGGGCACTGAGAGGTGCCCAGAAATGACTTCTCCAGGATCATTCAGCCTGGATATGTCACAGATGAGACCTGAATCCAGTTCTTTTCAGCTTCAAAGCTGCCTCTCCCTCTGTGCCCTGCTGCCTCATGTGAGGGCATGAATAATCAGCTTGAAAAGCACACGTTTTCCCTCTAATTAACAAAACCATCAGTTGATGTTTTTTTGGTCAAGATCCATGGCACCCCTGAGTATTCATTCATTCATTCATTCGTTCATTCGTTCGTTCGTTCATTCAACAAATATCTATTGAACACTTACCAGATGTGAGGTACTGTTCTAATCTTTTGTTAGATCTAAAAATCAGAACTACAGAAATTCCTAACAGAAACTGTTTCAAGCTGTCCCAAGAGAGGGGTGGCAAGAACAGGGGATGGATACAAAAGAAAGGAGGATATGAGTGAGGGGAGGGAGAAGGGAAGGGAGAGTGTGTGTGTGTGTGTGTGTGTGTGTGTGTGTGAATGGGGGGATGGGTGTGCAAGTATGTGGAAGGAGTATGTGTATGTGTGAGTGTGTGAGCACGTGTGCATCTTTTTTAAACATATGCAACAATAACAAAATTCCTTCACAAAAGTGTAACTTTATAGCTCTTCGTCTGGCCCTTTACACTTTTTTACATTCTACAGGAAGCTTTGCTATTTTGTTGGCTGCCACAAACATACTCTTTCTGAAGCAAAACCAGTTTTAAAAGCACATAATTATAAACATTTTCTCCTTTTCATTTAATAGCAGAAATGCAAAAAGTGTAAGACTTCCTCTGAAGCAACTGGTTTCTATTGCAAAAGGTACATGACCCAATACAAGTAAAGGAGACTGAGAGACTAAAATGAGAATCAATCCTTCCCCAGAGTCTGAAACATAAAAACCTTCCACCATCAGAGCTCCAGCTAGACCTTAACCAAAAACAAAATAGAAGAGTTTAGCATTCAATTTAATATCACACACAGTGCCTGACCAAGAGTATTTAATAAATGCCCATTCATTCATTCATCCATCTCAGCTTATGCTACCTGCAAAAATACTTGGTAAATTTTGAAAGGCCCCACATTTCTGTGGCTGAGCATCATTTGCAGAAAGGTGACTGAGAGCCTTGAAGCTGCAGTCCAATCACAGAACCTGCAAGTAATATTCTGAGCTTATAAATTAATCCAGAAAAAAAAAAACACAACCACCACCATTTAACTACAAAAGATACACACACTTGCTATGGAAAATACTTACTTTCCTAATCCAAGGATTATTATATTGAAATCCAGAAAGCTGAGAAGGTCTGGAGGGAACAGGAACGTAAAGACTAAGCAGGGGAGAGCTCTTTCTTCCAAGTCTTCGGCAGTAGGCATTTGCTCATTTAACACAGAGAAGCAGAAAAGGCTTTTCCTGAGGGGTGCCAGAGGGGGAAACCCTGCCCTGGTGATTTTAACTGAGCACAGTCCTTAACAGTCAGAGTGAAACCAGCTGCTGAAGAAGGCAAAGGCTGACCAAGTCGGAGTCCCATAAATTCCTTGGCAAGGAAAATATATTTAGTGGAAGCACTGGAGCAGATCACAGAAGGTTAGCACTGATAGGGAAGCCTTATCCATTTCATCCCCTTCCTTATAGGAGATCACAGAAGGTTAGAGCTGATGGGAGCCTTAAAAGATTATCACTCCCATCTGCCTCATCATACAGATAGTGAAACTGAGGCTCAGAAAGAAGTAATCGGTTCAAGAATACATGGCTTGTAAGTGTAAGATCTGGGCCTGTGACAGGGTTCTTTTCACTATGCTGCTGCCCAAACAGAAAATACAATCATCCTTCTTACAATTACTCCCCTGTAGTTAGTCTAGTTTAGTTCTTTCTGCTATATCACATTAGTTGTTTCTCAGTTGTGTTCAACTCTTCATGACCCCATTTGGGGTTTTCTTAGCAAAGGTACTGGAGTGGTTTTGCCATTTCCTTCTCCAGCTCATTTGACAGATGAGGAAACTGAGGCAAAAAAAGTTAAGTAACTTGCTCAAGATCACAAAGCTAGTAAATGCCTGAAGCTGGATTTGAACTCAGATCCTTCTGATTCCAGGTCTAGGACTCTGCACGCTATGCCAGCCTAGCTGCCCAGACATCACATTACTTCAAACTTTGGAGATTATCTCTAGGACTGTCTATCCTCCCTTGTTGGCTGTCAATATAAAATCTTCTAGAAAGGACAACTATAACAATTATAGATCTGTTCTAAAACACAACCTGGCCCCAACCTACCTGTATGGACTTCTGCTGCATAGTACTCCCTTCCCTACACACTGCAGCCCAGCCAAACAGGCCTTATTGTTATTCCATTTATATAGCTCTCCATCTCCCACTTCTGTGATTTTGCACTGATTGTATCCCAAGTCTGGAATACACACACTCCTTAGGTCTCTTGTTCACAAGCCCTGTTTTTCTTTAAGGCTCAGGTTAAATACCACCAGAGGCCTTTGCTGAGCCTCCTGGCTTCCTTCCAAAATCACCTCATATCAAGTTTGCATATATATTATATATGCCTATGTAGATAAAGAGATAATAGGTAGGTAGGTAGGTGATAGATCTCCTGCCATAGAACCAATCAGCCATTGGTTAACCTAGGTTACCTTTGTTAGGGTTCTTCTAGTAGCTTAGTTCTTATATGGATAGATGATAGAATGATATATAGGTAAATGGATAGATGATAGTTGGATAGATTATAGATAGAGAGGTGGGTAGGTAGATAGGGCAGCTAGGTGGTACAGGGGATAGAGTGCCAAGGCCTAGAGTCAGGAAGACTCATCTTCCTGAGTTCAAATCTAGCCTCAGAAGCTTACTAGCTGTGTGACCTTGGGCAAGTCACTTAACTGCCTCAGTTTCCTCATCTATAAACTGAGCTAGAGAAGGAAATGGCAAATTACTCCAGTACCTTTGCCAAGAAAACCCTAAAAGGGGTCACAAAAAGGTGGACACAACTCAAAAATGACTCAACAACAGTAATAGGTAGATAGATGACAGACTATAGACAGATGAATAGATGATAGAGAGGGGGAGAAAGGGAGGGAAAGAGAGAGAGAGAGACAGAGAGAGAGAGAGAGAGAGAGAGAGAGAGAGAGAGAGAGAGAGAGAGAGAGAGAGAGAGAGCAAGATACCTTGATTAGACTATAAGCTCCTTGAGGACATGGGCAGTCTCACTTTTGTCTTTGTATTCTCCTACACCAGGCACAGTGAGCAGCACAAAGTAGTCATTTAATAAATGCTTGCTGATTTGATTATTTTGTCATTTGTCTCTCCTTCATAAAAACATAGACTATGGAGAAGGCATCTTACAATAAGTTTGGGGTGGGGAGCACGTAGACAAATGGCATCCGTTGGCTGTGAGGGGCATATGAAGAAAAAGAACTGGCAGCAGGTTTTGGTGTACAAGCAATTTCTGCCCCAGCTTTTCAGTGTTGCAGAACATACTCCTTCCAAGCTGGGAAGGAGGCCCTCATTTCAGCTGGGCCATGCACATGGTGATCTGGCTTCCCTGACTAGTCTTCTGGGTTGATTCAATTGGAAAGAACTCTGAATGGCTTTCCCAGGCCACTGGAAAATATTCTATGCCTTGTATGATTTTTCTGCATCCAGGATCCATCTTATGCCATATTCTTGAACAGATAGGGATGGTAGTGGGTGGCAGCTGATCAAGGAATGAGCTGGTATGGTATCTTTTTTGCATGAAAGAGAGGGTGTGTGTGTAAAGGGACTGGCAGGGTGAGCCTGCACATAAGAGCTAAGTTACTGGAAGATAGGACTAAGAACCCTAACAATGGCAGCCTAGGTTAGCCAATGGCTGGTTGGTTCTACAGCAGGATATAAGGGGTTAATTACTGTGTGGTGAAATCCACCATAGTGAATCACCCCTGCTTTATAGTTCTCATTAACCCTCCCTAACTTGTATAGTTCATCTTAGATCTCATACAGAGTAGAAGAGATGGACAATTGATGGGGGGTGGGAGCTACAAGTGAGGGGGGCAGGTTAAACCCAAAGTTTGCCAAGAATGAATATTGTCAGAGAGCATGTGGTGTGTTAGTGTAAGTGAACTTGATCCTGGGAAGGAGAAGATGGATCCAGTGGCTTGTCAGGCTACATAGAAAACAGAAACGGTATTGTTCAAGAATGTGGTTCCCATGTTTAGTCTGAGTGGTAGGTGAAGGAAAGGGAGACAGGATATCCAAGACTTCAAGGAATGCCTTCCAGGGGGACAAAGTGAATTGAGCTCCATGACCACAGAATTGAGAAATGGAAGGGACAATTAAAATAATTTTATTACTTTTCAGTCAAACTCCCTTAGTTAACAGTTGAAAAAAAATGTGCATCAGAGAAGTGAGTGAGCTACCCAAGGACAGGGAACTGATTATACTTTCAAGCTGGAAGGGACTTCAGAAGCCATCTAGTCCAATGCCTCCTTTACTCAGACCCAAAAAGGTTAAGCACTTGTCTTAGTTCACATGGGTAACAGCAATCAAGGAGGAGATTTGAACACAGGGCCTCTCTTTCCACAGCTTCTTTGCAAAGAGGAGAACTATGACTGAAACCTAGGTCATCAGACTTCAAAGCTAGTGTTTTCCCCATGCCAATAACAATGATGGAGGTAATAATAACAGCAGGTGACATTTATATAGCACTTAATGATGCACAAAGTGCTTTACATCATACATCTCATCAAAGTCTCAGAACAGTTCTGTGAAGCAGATAGGACAGCTGTGCTTATTTCCATTTCACAGATTCGAAAACTAAGATTGAGAGGTCATGATTTGCCCAAGGTCAGACAGCTAGTAAGCGTGGGAGGCAGGATTCAAAAACAGTCCAATGCTGTCTCCAAAAGCTACCCTCACCTTTGGAGGCAAGTAGTCCCCTCTCCATTCAGTGGTCAAACCCATCTTCCTAAGGTACAGATCTGGTCACATCCCCTCTGCCCCTTCATTATCTCCAATTTATCCCACACATCCCCTGCTTGTCCATAGTTGTATGCTCTTCCCTTCCATTAGACCATGTGTTCCTTGAAAGTAGGATGATTTTTGCTTTTCTTTGTATATCCCCAGTGCAATGGCTGGCATACAGTAGGTGCTTAATGTTTGTTTACTTGACAATTAAATGAGGGATTCCATCTCCTCCTTTCTCAGACACATTCACTCTTATCTAGCAATACTTTTGGAGGTGGAGAAGCTAGACCTATTATTGTAAGGATGTGAGAAAAGACAGATATCAGTGATAGTCATTATAAATTGGTCAGTTGGGTGTGGTTGATAATGTTGAAAAAAAACATTTGCTTTATCATTAGATATTTGAGTTGTGCTTAAAGTACATGGAAAGCTATCTTTCCTCCCTCCCCTGGGTAGATCCACACTGAGTTCTTTCTTGAAAACTAATTTTTGAAAATAAAACTGAAAGCACTTACTGGAAGTGACCTTTAGAGGTCATCTGGTCCAATTGGCTAATTCTAATGAGAAAACTTGGGCCCATTTTGTTCACTTATCCAAGGTCACAAGGCTAGTGAAGAGTAATGACTAAATTCTGGAATGAAAAGTATAGGACAGCAAATCTTTATTTTTTTTTAAGCAATCAGGGTTAAGTAACTTGCTCAAGGTTACACGGCCAGTTATTTCTGGGTGTGGTGCTAAGTATCTGAGCCCAGATTCGATCCCCAGGTCATCCCAACACTGGGGCCGGTGCTGTTACTCGCTGAGCCACCTGGCCGCCCCTAGCAAATCTTTATGTTAATTCACCATAAAGCTCTTCCCCATCTTTCTGACCCATGATGAAAATAAGTATTTTATTTTTTGTCTTTTTTTGGAGCAGGGAAAGCAGGGCAATTGGGGTTAAGTGACTTGCCTAAGGTCACACAGCTAGTATGTGTTAAGTGTCTGAGGCCAGATTTGAACTTAGGTCTTCCTGACTCCAGGGCTGGTGCTCTATTCATTGTGCCACCTAGCTGCCCCTGAAAATAAGTATTTTAAAGATCACTATTTGTCTTACTGGATTTAGTGGCCACTTGGATAGTCATAAATATAACCCATACACTCATTTCAGACTATTAGCATGGGAAAGAACTTTAGAGATCACTATGGCTAATTCCATTATTTTACAGAAGAGGAGACAAAGGCCAAGAGAGGTGAAAATATTTACTCAGGGTCACACCAAGAAGCAATGACAAGAAGGACTCAAAGGCATGCCTTCTATTCTCAATGCCAGTGCTTTTTACACTATGCTGTGATTCTTCCTGTTAGCATTAATCCATTTAGGGGACCCTTTATACATTTAAAATCATATTTGAATGCACGAACATTCAAAGGGGACCCTTTAGATTTCTGAGAATTCTAGGCAAGCTCAGTCTGGACCATATATTGAATTGCTGCTAGGCAATTGAAAGAAAACGTAAGGTTTTCAGGGGCCAAGAAACTAACAGAAGCACAAGGATCCGTGGCAGGGTTTCCTGGTGTGGTGAGTTGGTTACACGCCACACAGCTGGCAAAAGCTGATAAGGAGCTTCCCTCCAGGTGGAAGAGGGCTTATTATATATCTTTGTGCTGTCCAAGTAAAGCATCCCCTTTGATCATGTATTTAAGACCCTGAGTGTTTCATTGAGTCAAAATAGAGCAGACTTTGAGTCTCAGCTGGAAACATAATTGGCTTAATTGATCAAGGTCTAGCCTAAAGACCTCCTGATTCATAAACAGCCCCAGAGAGCAAGGGAGCCACATGCTTTGGCCTCCAGGCAGTAGAATGGATAGCTACCAGATAGTAATATTGGGTACCAGGCCAGAATAGAGCAGGCAAGCACAGGCTCAGTGGGTTCCTCTGTAGAATCTATTAGGCCCTTCCATTTTACTGTTAGGACAGTGCCCGGTGGTTAAATTTATCATTGCCCTCTAGTGTGACCTGTGAGAATTCCAAGGATTGGGGGTCCTAAGTAACACCTACCTTGATGAAATTGGAGGTCATGGGGGTTAGGAGCTGCTATTCTATGGGTTTGAAGTTTTTTTAATCCCAATTAGCTGAGCCAGGTCTTGGAATCTCACTGCCATTCACAGCCCAGGTCACTGATAGGCAAGGGTCAGGGAGTGGATTGTGGCAGGCCACAACTTAATTTAAGCACAGCACAGCTGGCCATAGCTGATAAGGAACTTCCCCTAAGGTAGATAATCTGGGAAACAGACACAAGCTTTCAGATAGGAAGCCAGCTGGAGGGGAAAGGTCTGTCCAAGACGCATAAAAGGGCTATCCTGCCTCCCCTTTAAGAGGTCCTCAGACTTGACAGAAAGGACTCCATCTCTGTGTAGGTCACCTTTGCCCAGAGTTACTGAGCATGCTTTTGTAGACGATGAAACACATCAGGGGCTGGGCTTATCATGTACCTTTTGCCACTGTTTAATCTAAGCAACCATTTCTCATACACTTGTGACCCAGAATGCTTTATTTCATCGGAATAAAACAATATTAAGTCTAGGTCCAAGAAACCTTACTCTGATGAAAGAGGGAGCCTTTGGAGGCCACTAATGCAATTTGTTGATGTTGTTGAGTCGTTTTTCAATGTGTCTGACTCTTTGTGATACCATTTGTGGTTTTCTTGGCAATGATAATGGAATGATTTGCCATTTCCTTTTCCAGGTCACTTTACAGGTGAAGAAACTGAGGCAAACAGGGTTAAGTGACTTGCCCAGGGTCACACAACTAGTAAGTGACTGGGCCAGATTTTAACCCAGGAAGATGAGCTTTCCTGATTCCAGACCTGGCACTCTATCCACTGTACCACTTAGCTACCCTTCTAATGCAATTAGGAGAGCTTTATGGCCCACAATGAGTTTGTGAATTTAATACGGTAATAGATATGGAAATGATAAATAGAGTAGCAACTCTATTTGAAAGACATCCTAATTCAGTCCAGAAATGTACAAATAGAAAAGATAGCTGCTATAGTCTTCTGATAATAAGATTTTCACTGATAGAATTTTAAATTATTTTGTTACAATTACTAATATGTTAAATTCGATCCGAGGCTACAAAATATGAAGAGAAAGAACAATAAAAGCAGATTAAAAATTGGAAAATAAAATCGATAGGTGAGATTAAATAACTTGAGGCAATGTAACCTAGTGAAAAGGTCAAGGGTAGACAACTGCTTTTGAATGTACAAAGGGTTATTTATGGAACATAGTAACCAACTGTTCTTGTAATCACAGATTGTTAGAGTTGGAAAGAACCTTGGAGATCTGTGTTTTCCTAAATCCCTCTACAGTAAGATGGCAAAATCTCAAATCTGGGTTCAAATTCCAGCTTTGATGCCTACTATCTATGTATAGCCTTGGTTACATCATCTAACCTCCCTGGGTCTCCGTTTCCTAATCTGTAAAATGAGGAGATTATATTAGATGCTTTCTGAGATTTGTGAGCTCATTACATGTTTCTATGACTAGACCTCAATTAGCTAGGATCCAAAAAATCCAGTTATCGTTCATCAGAATTTCTTTTACATGTTTCTGATTTTGTTCTGAGGGTAAAAAACAAGAAAAGCTGATTTCAAGGATCTGTTATGCCAATAAAACCACTTCTAGGCTAAAGTCTGTATAGATTCAGCCTAGCCCTTGGCTTAATTTTTATCTAGCTTGAAAAAGTAGTGCTAAGGTGAGATCCCATTTGGGAAGGTGTAACAGGATTTTAAAAGTCTTAAAATACCATAGGATTGGGATGCTCCTCTATAAAAGGACTTTTCTCCTCTATGAATCCCACAGTGTTAGAGTTGGGGAGCACCTTAAATACCACCGTCTCACCATGTGCTCCATTGCAGATAACCTTGGTTTGTTTAGAACCAGGTTCTCCAGCTCTTGGGACAGCACCATACCTGCGATGCCTCTCTTCTCTAGAGATTAAAGGTAATTCACATTCTTCTCCTGCTTTTCCCCCAATAACCACTAGAGGTAGGTAACATTAAGTATTATTATGTCTTTTTTACAGATGAGAATGCTGAAGCTCAGAGGGATAAAGGGACTTGACCTAGGTCTTTTGACTAATTAAGCATCAGTACTGGGATTTGAACCTATGCCTCTTCTAATTCCAAGCACTCTTTCTCTATATTGTACTGCCTCTCTCAACAAAAGAAAATGAAGACATCCAATGGCAGAAGGAATTTTAGATGAGATATAAGGAAGTATTTCCTGACCATGAAGGTGGGTAAGTACTAGAAATCAGGACTATTGTAGCATGTCCTTCCTTGTTGATCCTTAAAACCAAGGTGATACCTTTCTCTCTGGTTATAAAGGGTAGTATTTTATTCAGTCAAGTAAAAAAGATCGGTGATGACTAATGGTTTCTAGGACATATAACAGAGTTACTAATTAATAAAAAAAAATAAAATTGTAATCATTATCAAACTGTTCATTAAGAACTCCTCTGCATTTTGGCATTCATGGTTAACCCTCTCCAAAGGGAGTTAAAATGCCTTAGGATGTGACTTCTTGGACTACAAAAACTAAGATAAGGATAAAAATTTAACTCCGATGACTATTCCCTCCAACTCTCCTCTCTAACATGAATTTGTTTTCTATCCAAAAAATTCCTCACCTTCATCACATATTCTAGTGGTTTTGTGAATTGTAAACCTCATTCAGTATAATTACAATCCAAGTGAAATTTTCATTGACTGCCATTTTGTTTTGAGGTCAAGGGCTGAACCACTAAATGAACTAAATGGCTTCTTTCAATATCTTTTAGTAGCATATCAAATTGTATTTAAAAAAAAAACTCTACTTCTTTGAAAAGGCATAGACATAGGCACAGTGAATAGAGCACCAGCCCTGGAGTTAGGAGGACCTGGGTTCAGATCTGGCCTCAGATACTTAACACAAAAAATAGCCGTGTGACCTGGGGCAAGTCACTTAACCCCAACTGCCCTCCAAAAAGCAAAGAAAAGGCACAGGCATGGAACATGCAAATATAAAATGTTGAACAATCTAGCAGAAATGGAGACCTCCTTTTGTCTACTTAGTGATTTGAATGTTGACATCTATGTGTTTATTAGCCAAAGGCTCCTAATCTGTCATCTGCACATATGCTCATGCTAATAACTATCTTAGATTGCTAACTCCTCAGTGGCAGGAGGAGTTACTTTTTTTTTTTTTACTACTCTGCATAACTTTCTGTAGATGGTATCTAGCATATTTCACCCCAGAACTACTTCGGATTAAATCAATTGGGTCACATCATGTAGTATATTGTTGGAAGACATTCCAGTTCAGGAAGCAAGGCCCCATTTTATTCAGCCTTTCAGGGCCAACATCATGTAACTGACTCCTCCCTGGGCAGGTACAACTGAGCCCACAAAGAACCGGGGTGGGGAATGTTGTCTAAGACTGATTTATGGTGGCTATAGTCAGGCCCAATTATAAAAACTAGTGCCTCCCCTGGAACTGATATTAGAGAATAAAGCTCACCAACTGAAAATTTCTATGATTTTCCATTTTCAGGGCACATAGAACAAGTTCACTTTCAGTCTTGTAAATTTTCACAGCTTAAATTCTATCAGTACCCAACCATTTCAATAGCATCCACAAACTTTTAAAACTAGAGGGAGATTAAAGAGATCATAAAATGGGAAAAGATGTGTACAAAAATATTTACAGCAGCTCTTTTTATGGTGGCCAAGAACAGGCAATTGAGGAGATGCCCATCAAATGGGGAATGGATGAACAAGTTGTGGTATATGAATGTAATGGAATACTATTGTTCTATAAGAAATGATCAGCAGGCAGACTCCAGAAAATCCTGGAAAGACTTAAATGAACTGATGCTGAGTGAAGTGAGCAGCACCAGGAGAACATTGTTCACAGAAATAGCCACAGTATGTGATGACTGATTTTGATAGACTTAGCCCTTCTCAGCAATGCAAGAACGTAAAACAATTCCAAAGGACTCGTGATGGAAAATGCCATTCACATAAAAAATTATGGAGTTGGAGTGCAGAGTGAAGCAAACTATCTTCTTTTTTGTTTTGCTTTTTTTTCTTTCTCATGCTTTTTCCCATTCTTCTCTGCAACAACAACTAATGTGAAAATGTGTTTAATAGGAATATATACGTAGAACACATATCAGATTGCATGCCATCTTGGGGAGGGAGAGAAAATTTAATACTTATGGAGGTGAATGTTGAAAACTAAAAATAAATAAATTGGAAAAAAAAACTAGAGGGAAATTTCTGCTGAATTGGATAGAGCCTCAGAGGAAAGTTTACTTTGGGATGCAGATGCACATGGAAAAGCACTACACAGGATGAAGCATGTGTAGGTTACAGTCTACTGGGGTACAAAATGATCATTAATCCATTTTAGCAAACAGAGCTATAACTAGTCATTCTGGGAGCCAGGGCAAGCAGCACAAACACTTTCAAATCAACTTTTTAAGACAAATTTCAGTGGAGGAGAGACCTTGGGACACAAGACCACAACCTGGGAAAGATTCTCCTTCCCTTCTCCAAGATACTGCTCCATGGGAGGCTAGGAAGACAAAGAGGACCCCATATTGGTACCTCAGAATACAGAGTTCATGAGGCCACTGCTGTGGAGGCCAAACCAAAAGGAGAAAGAGGAGAGGATCTGGGAGATAGGGAGAAAACACTGATTTTAACTAAAAATAACTCTTGCTAATAACTCAGGGTTAGGTTAGGCTCAGTTGTTTCTATCTGCTAAAGGAAGATAAATGCTATTAGCATCCTCTAAATGTTGGCATCTTAAGACAAATCCCAACAGTTCTATACTAGTTATGTCTCCAAAAAAGTAAGTAAAACTCCACTATACACATTTTCCTGTAATAGCAGCAGATTCTATGATGACAAATTTTTTTTTTTGCAAACATTATTTCATATAAAATTAAAGCTGGAAAGGACATACCCATCATCTAGCTAACCCCCATTTTATAAGAAAGCAAAGCCCAGGTAATTTGCCCACATTCATCTATAAAGACAGTTGCATAAGTAGTCATTCCAGCTTATCTAAACAGATACAAGGCAGAACTATCAAGTCTGTGATTTCTAAAAAGCATTTCAAATGGCTTGATATTTGATAAAACCTTAACAATAAACTAACTTCACCAGAGCCTTTAAATTACTCCTTTTCAACCAAAAATCAAAATGCAGGAATACAAGTTCTGATCATTCAACAATGAAATGTGATCTTGACAATGTGGAGAATCCCTCCAATGATACAGATTACACCTCTCCATGCCTGCCAATTCTAAGACACTCTTTTCAATGTCCTCTCATAAACCCTTCACAGGAGCATCCCCTGCACAATGGGTGAATCGATCAACCTAATAAGAACCTAAGGTCCTTGATTATGAAGGAATGATTAAAATGTATTCTCTTTACTGTATTTATTAAGTCAGGAAAGTACATCAATACATGTTAGAATGACTTTTAAATAATGAAGTCTTGAAAAAAAGCAGAAAATTCAATGAAGTAGAATATCCTATTCTGTGGGCTTTTCATTAGTTAAAGTTTAATATTGTATACAGTAACAGCATTATTGTTTTAAGAGTGACTTTGAGCAAATAAGTTATTTTGACTATTATAAATACTCAAATTAACTATAAAGGAATATGAAGATGCTATCTGCATCCAGAGAAAGAACTGATAAATAAAAATATATAGTTTTACATACATGCATACTCATATATATGTATATACACACACACCTATTTGTGTCTAATGGTAGCCATCTCTAGGACATGGGGGGAGGGAAAAATAAAAAGAAATTTACGTGATATTTGTTGTATATTTGAAAGAAATAGCAAGTTGTACATAGTAGGTTTATAGTTCCATATGAAATCATCTTTTTGTTGTACTATGTTATGGAAATGCTTGTTTTATAACAAATTAAAATAAACATTTTAAAAATGTTTAATGTAAAATGGTTTATAATATTTCTGGGACAATTTTTTGCTCTGTTTTGATTAAAAAAAAAAAAACCTGAAAGGCATTTGGATAGGGCTTATGATGTGACAAGTATTGACTTTGCTAATGGGAAGTAGGAGGTATACAGGGAGGGTCTAGGTATAATTGGTTCAGGTGGGTATTAGTGAGCTCCGGAGAGGGAACTAAGAAGTGCCACAGGCTCAAAAGGAATGAGACCAAGGCCAGCATACCATAAATATCCAGGGATGATATTGGGTAACTAATTCAAAGCAACCCTATCTCCCCCAACCTTAGGTTGTTGGCCTTAATGTATGTTTTAAGTCTCCCTCCAGATTTCAGAAACTACGCAAAACATTTCAGTTAAGGATCTCTGTGTGTCAGCAGCAGGAAATAAAGGTTTACTTTGGGGACTCCCTGCTAATAAAGAGGTAGGGGTCATCTCTGAGAACCATAGTTTTTCAAGCATTCCTTATTTTTACCAGATGTTTCCAGAGACAGGTCTTATGCACATTTTTTAAAAATGTGCTTATTTTATGGTACAAAAAGTCCTCTGCTAAAAAATACCGTACCATAAAGTGGAAAGCTCAAAACTCAAACCAAAATTGGCAGGGGAGAAGAAAAGGAAACAGCTTGGAAACACATAATTTAGGGAGGGATGTTTAAAAAATGATGCTAAAAGCATTTAATTATCTAGGTACATCAAAATTTCTGTGAAAAATAAAATTTGTTCTCAACAAATTTAGCCTCAAAGGCATGTGGTCTTCAAATCTAAGCAGAATCCTAAGGCAGAATTCATGTACTATACTGACCCAAATATAAGTAGTACCAGAGCCCTGTGATGATATCATTTTTGTCAAGACCTAAATTATATTCTCATTATTGCATTAATGAGCTGTGTGACCTTGAGCAGAATATTCTACCTCTCTGGGCCTCATTTTCATTAACCAGAAAGCAATAGCATTGGAGCAGATAATCTCTAAGGGTCTTTTCCAGTTCTAAAATTCTATGATTCTATCATCTTCTCTCTACTTATCCAGGTAGCACCTTCATTCATCTCAGGTTATATATGCTTGAAGTCTCCTTTATCAATACATCTCACTTCCACATCCAAGTTGTACCATAATGTCTGAAATATTCATTTCTTTTTTGTTCTCCTCCTAACCCCATCAGACAAAGGTCAATGGTCAATGGCTCCTAATACTAATTATATGAGCTTAGGCAACATGGTAAATGGCTCCTAAAATTCCACCTCTTCCACAGAGCTTTCCCAGAACGATGAGAAGAAAAGTAGCTGCTTCTTTCAGTCCTCCTTTACCTGGATATAGAGTTTGTATGCTTATACTGCTTACCACTTCCTTGTCCCTAAAATGTATTAACCCTTACAATGCATACAATTTATCACCAGAGGCTTAGCCACTAGGTCATAGATCACCAAAAGGTCCTTAGCTGTTACCTTAGACAGACATTCTACCTGATAGGTAAATAGACTCTCTACAACATCCCCAAAAGGTGATTATCCATCCACTGAATAAATAGCTTTAGTGGAATGGAAACTTTGGGATTGGAAGGATGGTTCATCCATAGCAACAATCCTATAGGACATGGAGTAATTTTTACCTATTACTATTTCCCATTTGGAAAGAATTCAAATTAAAATCAATTTGTAAGGAGTTCAAACTCTTGATTTTTATTGAACATGACTTGGTATTTCAATGAACTATAAAGAAAAGTGGGGTCCCTGGCAGTGTCTATTATCAGTGGCTAAGACTGAAGAATGGAAATTATTTTGGCCAAGATTTGCACATCAAAGTTTCTTCTGATCACTGACTAAACCTACTTTTTTTTCAGAACCTGAGAGTAGTGCAACTACTTGTTTAGGATTCATAATCAAACAGACTGCTGAAGAATAAGGAAATAATTTAGTACGTGGAAGTGTTCACTGCCACCTACAATAGCAGTTGCAATTCATCGAGCAGAATGGGGAGGCATGACCAGCACCAAACTCCTTGGCTCAAAAATGTAGCATGAACATCTCCATAGATCCAAGATTGATAGATTTGAAATATATCTTAGAGATCATGTTCAACCTCACGTTAATAGATGAAGAAACTAAGGTTAAATGACTTGTCTGAGGTCATGCAGCTGCTAATTTTAGTTTAGCCCCCTTGTTTAGCAGCTGATGGAAATGTCTATGGCTTTGAAGTCAAGCGAACTGCCTAAGCTCATATAATTAGTAAATAGTTTTCAATTGTTTTAGTCATGTCCCTGTTTGGGATTTTCTTGGCAAAGATACTGTAGTGATTTCTCATTTCCTTAGCCAGTTCACTCTACAGATGAGGAAATAGGCAAACAGGGTTAAGTGACTTGCCCAGAGTCACACAGCCAGTAATTTAACTCATCTTCCTGCCTTCAAGTCTAGTGCTTTATGCACTGCACCACCTAGTTGCCCTCCCTATGCTTATAAACTATTTTAAAAGCTTACTTACACTTACAAGTTGTCTATTTTATTATGAATAAATACAACCCTGTAAGCAAAAATGTTTGTTTTTTAAAAAGAAAAAACATACTTATTTAACTATCTGATGACTTAAACACTGAAGTAATTATGACACCTTCTGCTACCAATATCACATCTATACATTCTTACCTTTGGCCTAGATGCCTTTGTTATGATTGTCCTAGACCTGTGGTCTCATTAGCATAGGCCACTCCCAATGGTGAAACACCCTCAAATGATACAGACCAGTAACAAACAGTCTTAAAGAACAGCCTAAGGCATTGAGATTAAGTGACTTGTCTGAAATCAGTCCCTAGGATTCATGGATTTGAACTGCAGTCTTATGGGACTATTTGTGCCCAACCTGTGGTAGACCTTTCAGAGCTTGCATTGGTCTGATCAGTCACAATCAGACACACTGTATCCTGACCCTCTTCCCTCCCCCCCCCCAACAGAGTAATGTCATTTTGGTCCTCTTTGAGAATGAAAGACAACAACCAAACCAAGGTTGCCCTCTAGCCGCCACATCATCCTGCCTCTCAAGGATTCCATTAGTATGATAAAAAATCGACAAAGCATTTTGGATACTCATTCTAGAAGTAATTGGTTTTTTCTTTATATTCCATGTTACAAACTAGAATACATAGGGAAAGAACAATTTTCTATCTACATGTAGTTTGGGAGAGGTTAATGAATCACATAGAATCACACCCCCCCCCCCCCCCCAAATATATCTGGAAGTACCACTGCCCAAACTACTAAAAAACATTAGAAGAATAGGCATACCAAGATTTACATTTTTTAGTACTTTTGAATCATTATATTTTTAGAAAAGTTTTGTCATTCACCTTTCTTCAACTCAGAAAAGGAAGGAAGAAAAGAAGGAAGGAAGGAAGGAAGGAAGGAAGGAAGGAAGGAAGGAAGGAAGG
>NW_027187330.1:38629-95092 GCF_028583685.1 Petaurus breviceps papuanus
AGGAAGGAAGGAAGGAAGGAAGGAAGGAAGGAAGGAAGGAAGGAAGGAAGAAAAAGAGGGAGGGAGGAAGAAAAGAAGGAAGGAAGGAAGGAAGGAAGGAAGGAAGGAAGGAAGGAAGGAAGGAAGGAAGGAAGGAAGGAAGGAAGGAAGGAAGGAAGGAAAGAAGGAACGGAGGGAGGGAGGGAGGGAGGGAGGAAGGGAGAGAGGAAGAAGAAAGAGCCACAGATACAAAAGTCTGGTGGGCAAACAGTAGCATAGAATCTATCAGTGACAGCCAGCATACCTTGGGGAAAGTATCTGCAACAGAGGACTCTGGAGGCTATAGGAGGATGGATTTCAGTTCCCTGTAAGAGAATTAAAAAAAAAGAAAAAATTATACAAAGAGCTCACAATTATCTAGGCTTTGGTGGCTGCCAAACGCTTCATGTACATTAACCTTATTCTACTCTCATAACCACCCTGAAAACTAGGGAGCCATTTACTACCCAAAGTAGGAAACCTCCCACTGTTATAAGTTAGACTATGAGAGGAAACATAATAAAGTTAATTGTTTTTAAATAGGGGTAGAATTTAAGTCAGCAAACCTGGGTTCAAATTCCAACTGTTATACTTACTATGTGACCTTAAGCAAGTCACCTAACAGTATCTAAATCTCAATTTCCTCATCCGTGAAATGGGAATATTTACACTTTTCATTAAAGTGTATTCACACTCACAATTCAAGCTCACAGAATTGTTATAAGAGAAATATGTTATAAATCTTAAAGGATTGTGGACATTGCCAATGTACTGAAGATGAAGAATGTTACCCACCTCTGAACAAGAAAGTGGATGGATTCAGTATGCAGAATAAAATATCATTTCACACAGCTGATGTGGTGGAAATTTGTTGAAGCTTGACTATGAATACTTGTTATAAGGGTTTTGGTTTTTTGTTTGTTTTTCAGAGGGAGGAAATAGAAGAGAAAATAAATCCTTAATGAATTAAGGATTAATTTAAATTAATGAAATTAATTAATTTTTAAATTAAATTAAATTTTAATTTTATTAAAAGTTAAATGAAAAAAATTTAATTTTTAAAACTATGCTGTGAAAATGTGATGACCTAGCAAAGAGATCAAAGAAGGAGAAAAGGAACCCCTGTGTAAAAAAATACAGTGTGTGCCCAAAGTCTTAGAGTGGTTTAGAGCTGAAATCTGCACCAAGACTTTTGGGACCAACATACTAATAGCAGCTCTTTTTGTAGAGGCAAAAAAAACCCCAAACTAAACTGAACTAAAACTAGACACTAACAAGGTGCCTATCCATTAAGAAATGGCTTATAAAGTATGGTATATGAATATAATGAAATACTGCTATGCTGTAAGAAATGGTTAAAGACAGTTAAGGAGCCACCTGAGAAGACTTGTATGAACTGATGCAGAGTGAAGTGAGCAGAACCAGGGGAACGATTTATACAATAGTCACAAAGCTGTTAAGACCAACACTTTTGGAAGACTTAGGAGAGGTGATAGCCCAGGGAACAGAGTGAGACAAATGATTTACACACAGACAATTTTTAAACTTGGGCCCAGGGTAGGGAACCTGTGGCCTCAAGGCCACATGTGGCCCTCTAGGTCCTCAAGTGTGGCCTTTTAACTGAGTCCAAACTTCACAGAACAAATTCTTCTATTAAGGGGATTGTTCTGTGAAGTTTGGATTCAGTTAAAGGGCTGCACTTGAGGACCTAGAGGGCCACATGTGGTCTCAAGGCTGCAGGTTCCCTACCTTGTCTTGCTTGACTGCACATATTCATTATAAGAGTTTTCTTTTTCTTTTCCTTTTTTTCTTATTGAAGTGTGGAAGGCAGAAGGGAAAGAAATAGAATAAATAGATCATTAAAAATTTTTAAAAGAAATGTGAACTATTATGAAGCCAATTTTACAAATGAGCAAACTCAAGGTAAGAGGGTGAGTCTGTCCAAAGGTATTCAGCTAGTGAGTAGCAAAATCAAAACATGAACCTAGATCTCTGAGCTCTAAGTCCAGTGCCTGTTTACTACATCACACAACCAAGCTATAGCATGAATATAATGAAAATAATTTCTATTTATACAGGGTGTCCCCTAAGTCTCAGTGTGACCTGAAACCGACTTTGGGAATACCCCATACACCATTACAATTTACAAATGCTTTGCCTACATTATAATCTCATTTGAGCCTCATGATAGCTTTGTGAAATAGATACCACTATTATGATGATGATGCCCATTTTTACAGATGAGGAAACTGAGGCTATTATTATTATGTCTATTTTTACAGATGATA
Source organism: Petaurus breviceps papuanus (assembly GCF_028583685.1). Taxonomy (NCBI): domain Eukaryota; kingdom Metazoa; phylum Chordata; class Mammalia; order Diprotodontia; family Petauridae; genus Petaurus; species Petaurus breviceps. The sequence continues at coordinate 40,936 of NW_027187330.1, forward strand.
AAATGGAGGCTATTATTATGCCCATTTTTGCAGATGAGGAAACTGAGGCTATTATTCTTATACCCATTTTTACAGACAAGGAAACAGGCTAGCCCGTTACTTAGCTAATCAGTACTAGATGCAATATTTAACCTTGGGTCTTCCTGATCCCAAGGCCAGAGCTCCACTCACTGTAACATTCTGATTTTCATTGAATAAAGGCAAGAGGTGACATAGTTCAGCCTAATCATGCCAAGCCTGAAATAGAAATTAGTATGTCATTACAGTGCCATCAAAGGAACACATTCTCTCGTGTCCTGCAAAACATGACAGGAATCTTGCCTTGACAAATTTAAACAGGAGAATATTTTTTTAAACTTACTATTATTAGTTCCCATTTGCCTATGAATCAGCCTTCGTGATGCAGGAGCATCTAAGCCTCATCAGATGAAACCCAAGGCGACATCTCTGTTTATTATTTTGAAAAGAAAGCCCTGGTGCCAAGTTTCCTGCAACACCCAACTCAGACTATGAAATCTGGAGGACAGAACGTCCTGTTGCCAGGATTTGAAGACATGAATATATCCTGATCTAATAGATCAGCCCTACTTTTCTTTTGGCAACAGGAAGGAATTGAATTCCAAAGAGCAAATGGGGCTAGATACCAAGACACCTTTTGAGGTTCATGTGACATAATTTATATTTAACCCCTTCCATCTTCACCACCTTTAAAAATGGCTGAGAACAAAGCCATTTTATCTAAGGACGCATAAATAGGCAGCACTTGATTGGCACATGCAAGTGTTAACGAGATATTGCTACATCCCCTTCCATGCTGCTCCAGAAATGAAATTACCCAAGTGGGAATAAAAGCTTCAATATTTCAGTGGATCTGAGAGCTCATCGATGTGTGTGCATACACTCCAGCGGTGTCAGCCTTCTTATCCTCTCTGACTCTTCTCTGTAATCTTCCCATAAATCCTTCATAGACTTTTGGATATTTTCATAATCACGATGGCATTTCAGCTGTCCATTTGTTGTCCATTCTTCTCATTACCTAATTGACTGTTCCACTTTCTTTTTAGCTATAGTAAACATTTCCTGGAGAGAGTCTTTTATGGAATACCTTGCAGGTCCATCATCATTGGTAATATTCAGCCATATTCTGAAGCCTACATAATGCCTCCACACAGTAAGGAGTTCTTCGGGCCATCAGCGATTTTGAGTCTTTGGACATCATGGTATTTCTTGATATAGCATCAGCAAGAAAGTGCTGGAATTTTTTAAAATGGGCATTAGTCCAGAATTCTCCAACACCATTTGGTACAACTGTGACCTCCAATGACTCCAGTATCTTGTACCTTTTCTTGAGAACAGCAATGAAAAACCACAGAATGTTAGAACTGGAAAGGACCACAGAGTGACAGATTTGGAGTTAGAGGACTAGGTCCAACTTCTACTTTCTCACCAAATAATGATCTTGGGCAAATCACTTCCCCTCTCTGGGCCTCAGTTTCCTCATATGTAAAATAAGAGTGTTGGGCTATATGATCTCAAAAATCCTTTCCAGATTTAAATCTACAATCCTGTGATCATTATTTTCATTGGAAAATGCATTCTACTGAGGCAAAGTGACTAGCCTAAAATCCTACTGTGAGTAATCCACAGCGTTGGACCCAGGACCCAGGTTTCCCAATTCCCTGCCCAAGTGCTAATTCTACCACACCACACTGCTATGAGACATATTCTAAGACATCATGGTACCCTTCCAGGGATGGTAACAATTGGAACCAAAATGTTCCATTCAAAGCTCCATTCAGACTCCTCTGATGAGATTTCTATGTAACAGTGTGTTGATAGTTAAAAGAGAGTTAAGCTGAGGGCTAGCAGCAGGAAGAATACTGGAGCTGATGTCAGAAATCCACAAATGCTGTCAAATTGAATTAGCATCTGACTCTCAGCAAATCAATTAATTGCTATGAACCGCAGTTTTCCCTATTTGTAAAAGACAGCTATTACTACCTGCCCTGCCTTATATCACAGGAGTTTGTGAGGATCATGGGAGACAGTGAATGTGAATTACTTTGTAAACTGTACATTTGTTTAAAAATGTAAGGAATTAGGTAAAGTCACTTCCCTGTCCACATTCTCACAGTTGATGCTCTCTCTCTCCTCCCCCTCCATCACCACTGCTACTCAGGGATTATTAATGATAATCATAATAATGAAGATGAAAATAGTAATAGCAACAAGCATTTAAATAGTGTTTTAAGGTTTGCAAAGAACTTTTAAAATACTCTCTCATTTGATCCTCATAATAACCCAGGGATGTAGGTGTTATTATTATCACCATTTTACAGATGAGGAAACTGAGGCAGGTTAAGGTTAAATGACTTACCCAGGGTCACACAGATAGTAAGCATCTCAGGCTGGATTTGAACTCAGGTCTTCCTAACTCCAAGCCCAATACCCTATCCACTGTGCCACCTAACTTTAGTTTAAAAAAATTTTTTTAACTTGTCTCTAACTTCTACTTATCTGTGCATACGTTATGCCCCACTAGTAGAACACAAAAACCCTGAGGGCACAGATTATTTTGTTTCCGGCTCTGTGTCCCCATCACCTTGCATGGTGCCTGACACAGCACTTGTACCACACAACAGTGACTGAATGAAGCAATGATGGAGCCATCTCTATTCCCATCTGCACATATTCTTGTACCTTCTTTCTCATTTGCACTACAGCACATGGAAATTCTGGTTTGACCTGCAAGCCCTGGAGGAAGGAAGGTCTTCTCTTCTCCACACTAGCTCCACCCATCCCCATGACCCCAGAACACCAAGCCCAGAGCCCTCTCACACAGCAGGTGCTCCAGGATAGCTGCTGATGATGAGAGGAACAAAGGTCTTTAAAGGGCTGGGCTGGAGCTCTTATGGGAAACCCAGATTGCAACCTGGAAGAGAGAAGCCCTGAAGGGAAAAATTTCCTAATGATTTTCAAGTAAAACAACAGGGAATAATTGCAAGGAAAGGCATTCTCACTCAGTAAAACATCCGAGTTGATAGTCTAAAGAAATGCAATTTGAGTTCTTCCTCAGTAGACTCAGCAACTCAGTCAGCTTCCAAATGAGCCTCAGTAAAATGCCCAATCTGCTATTAATGAAGACTTCAGAAGAATTTTTAATTAGCACATTCATTGTTTGTATGCAAATGACTGTTGCTGAAAGTAGTTATGAAAGTGCTTGAAGACAGCTTTTCTGAAGTAAACAGCCTTCTGGCAATCTTATTTATACTTTATTTGCTGAGTCAATCTTTCTTTCCAAAATGAGGAAGACCTGAAATTGCCCATTAGAAAGGATAATGTTGTAGCCAGTGAGATCACTAAGACCCAGTTTCTAGTCCCAGGTCTATCAAGCAGTAGAAAGTCCCCATTCTTCTGGGGAACCTCAGTTTCCCCATCAGTAACATGAGAAGATTGAACTATTTAGTTCTTAATCAACAGTCTCTTCCACCTCTAACATCTATGATTCTATGTGTGAATGTCTAACTCATGAACTGGAGTCTGAATTAATTAGTTTTTGTTTAGGCTAATGTTTATTCTATAGAGAAACCCATAAACTAGGTTGAGACATTTCAGATGACTTAGTTTCATCTCAACAAAGCCAGGAGAGCTCACTCCTAGAGCTCACAGGGTGGTCCCAGCCAGAGGGAAATGGAGAAGTTACTAGGGTTGTCCTGGGTTATAAATCTGGGAGTTATCAGAAGAATCTTAAGGAAGCTTCCCTCAGCCCCCTTCCTTCAAATGACACCTCCCAAATGTTTCCTTATCCCAGGTACTCAAGCCCCTCTACTCCCTCCTTAAGCTCAGCTGCTGCCTGGTTCGTTTTTCCTGCTTATCAGTGGTATGGAATTCATTAGGTGATCTTGACTCCAAGGTCCTATTTTTCAGGGACCTGGAAAAGTCCCAGCCTCCAGCCTCCAATCAAGTTCATTCATAAAATCAGTCTTGGAGAGTGATGGAACCTTTGATAAGCCTGGCCCTCCTTCCAAAATTGCCAGTGACACCATGCCCAGTTCCTAATGATTTTAAATCATTTTTCAATTTTCAATGGGGAATAATTGCAGGGAAAGGCATTCTAAATCAGTGAAACATTTGTGCTGATGCCCTGTGTGCACAACTCATTGCTTATCACTTAAAATTAGTGTTTCTAGATTCATCACCTTTCATTCCTTTATTACTACTGCCTCCATGTTCTCTGATGCAGAATTCCAGTCCAGGAATTAAACATTCACACATAGAGCTCACATATTATATAGCTTTCTCAAAATTCTAGATCAGAAAGAGCAGACTTCCCTACCTAGTAGCTCATGCTGATCTGGGGCATGTCACAGAACCATCAAATCACAGAATTTCAGTGATGAAAAAAAAAGGACCACAGGGGCCATTTAGTCTAACACTGTCATTTTATACTTGAAAGAACCGAGACCAAGAGAAGTCAGATGACTGATTCTAAGCCACATATAGGTAGTAAGTAGGTGGCAGTCAGGATTAGAACCCAGAGCACAGAATTTGAGAGTTGGAAGAGATCTCAGAGTCCCTCTAATCCAACCCATGGAGGAATCCTCACTAGAACATGCTGGACAAGCGTCTGTTTGTCTGGCCTCTGCTCCAAAGAGACACCATTACCTCTCAAGGCAGCCCATCCCACTCAGTGACAGCTCAAATTTTTAGGATGTTTTTCCCCAACATCAAGTCGAAATTAGCCTTTTTGTAATTTCCACCCATTGCTCCTGGTTTGCCCTTTGGGGCCAAAAAGAACAAACTGAATCCTTCCTCCCTAGGACAGCCCTGAAAATACTCAAGACAGCTATCATGTCTTCCCTGACCTTTTCTCTAGGCTAAATGTGCCCACTGCATTGTGAGCTTGAGGGTGGAGACTGCCTTTTGCCTTTCTTTTTGATCACAGCACTCAGCAGTGCCTGGTACATTGCAAGCACTTAAAAAATGTTTATCAACTGACTAGTTTCTTCAAATAATCCTCAGATGTCATGGGCCCAAGGCCCTTCACCACTGTGGCTGCCTTCCTTTGGATACTCTCCACCAGTGGTGTCAAATTCAAATAGAAATCAGGGACCAGAAAACCCTAACAAAGATCTACGGGGCCATGTTTTGATTAAAAAAAAACACATATTAACATTATCTGTGTTCTATTGTATTTGTTTGCAGCAGGCACAAAGGAGTGTTGCTGGCATGTGGCCTTGGGTTTGAAACCTTTGCTCTCCACTTTACCAATATCTTTAAACTGAGGTGCCCAGAACTAAAACCAATACTCTGAAAGAAGATGGACAAAGGCAGAGCACTGTGGGATTACCGCATCTCTACTGCTGCAATCATTGCATCTCTTAAGGCAGCCCAAGATGCTCTGGCTGCCAGATCAGACTGCTGGCTCAGGTTAAGCTGACAGTTCATTAACACCCCAAAGTCTTTTTTAGAACTACTGTCTAACCAAGCTTCCCCCATCTTGTATTTATAAAGTTGAATATTTTTTGTAGCCAGGCACAAGACTTTCCATTTATCCCTATTGAATTCATCTTATTAGATATGCCAGCTTGTCAAAAATCTTTTGGGATTCTGACTATCATCCATTTCATTAACCATGCCATCCATCTCAGCTTTGGGTCCCCTGCAAATCTGATGAGCAAACCAAACCAACCCTGTCTCCATCCAAGGCACTGATGAAAATGTTAAAAGCACAGGGGCAAACACAGATTTGCTGGGCAGTATACTCCACTGACACTGAACCATGACATTAGCAACCACTGAGTGTGACAACTCAGTTGTGAATCCATGTGACTGTATTAGCACCTGATTCATTATCTTCATCTTCCCCACAAAACACTTCACCCAAAGTATTGAGGTAAGCCATGTCTGCCTCCATCCCTTATCTACCATATCCTCCAGCTCCAAATCTGGGACTCTTCCAACTCTGCCATTGTGTTACCAGGAACACATCATTTAACCCTTCGATGCCCCAGACAACTCTTCAAGACTGTAAATTACAAGTCAGTGGCTGATCTGCGTGGCTGAAGGGAGCTTTCTTGCAGTTCACTACACCAATAAAATCATAAGGATGGGCTATATTTTTTAAAATTCTTAGCCTAGTATAATTCCAGCTGCAATCAAAGCAGATAACTCTATAATCCAGCTGGCTCAGGCCTGGGGTTTTTTTTTTTCTATTACAAGACAGTAGGAAGAAGCCATAGACCAACAGGACCCCAACTCAGGGATTCAATTCAATATTTACTAAGGATCTAACCAGAGCAGAGCACTGTGCTAGGCAAAAGCAAAGACTGGAATAGTAAGATGGGGTAAGATTATAAAGGACTTTAAAAATCAGATGATTTTATATTTCATCATGGAGGTGATAGAGAAACCACTAGACTTGATTTAATAGGGGGCAACATAGTCAGACCTGCATTAGAAATATCACTTCAATATCTGAGTGGAAGATGGAGTGAAGTGGAGAGAGACTTGAGGTGGGAGAAGGAAAGAGTAATAAACCTTTACATAGCACCTACTATATGCTAAGCATTGTGCTAAGTACTTTAATAGATATTATCTCCTTTGATTCTCATAACAACCCTGCAAGGTAGGTGCTGTTACTGTTCTCATTTTATAGTTGAGAAAATTAAGCAGAGGAAGGTTAAAGGCACTTGCTCAGAATCACACAGTAATTAAGTGTTTAAGGCCAGATTTGAACTCAGGTCTGTCTGACTCCAGAATCATCCCTTCATACGCTGCTTCACCCAGTTGCCTCTAGGCTAAGGAGACCAACAAGAAGGTTATTGCAATAGTGCAAGCAGAAGGTTATGAGAGCCTATACTAGAGTGGTGACAGTATTAGAAGAGAGAAAAAAAGCAAATATAAGAGATATTATGAAGGTAAATTGACAAGACTTGGCAAGTGATTGGATACATGGGAGTGAGAGTGAAGAGTTGACATTGCCAGCCTCGATGGCTACAAGGATGATAGAAAGATAAGAAGAAGGAAAGGTTTGGGGGGTGGGAGAGGAAAATTAATTCCGTTTCAGACATGTTGTATTTAAGATATCCATGAGACATCCAGTTTCAGAACCCAATAATGTTTCACTCAATAATAACCTGCCTCATCTAAACAGTGATGGACATCCAAATCAGAACACCGGGCAATAGGAACCTGTCCCACCTGCATGGCCAGCCAGAGTCCAGTGTCAGTATTTCATGCCCATAGGTTTGCACTTGCCCTGCTATGTTTCCTTCTACTGCTTTAGTATTCTGCCCTCAGAGCAGCAGTAGGTAGTGGTTGTAGTTCTCCCAGTGATGTGTGAAGACCTATGGGAGTGACATGCTTTACGGAACACCAGTGTCCATACCAAGGAATCTCATGCTGAAGCTGTTAAGGCCCCAGGGCTGCTGCTACAAATCAAGTCTGATCACGTCTCTACCCTTCTCAAATACTGGTAGTGTCTCCTCACTGTCTAATAGATAAAATAGAGATGTCTTATCCTTTCTGGCATTCATGGCTCTTTGTAGTCTGGCTCCAATTTACTTTTCCAGCCATATTTTACACCACTCCCCTTCAGGCATTCCAGCCTCCCTGGACTACATGCTGGTCTCCACTTTCAACCTGTCAACTCCTGTATCAGAGCATTTGTGTACAAAGTCCCTCTCATTTGTAAAAATGAGGGGCTTAGAATAGAGATCTCTAAGGTTCCTTCCAGACCTAACCATCTATAATTCAAGCTTGCTATGATTCTCTTTCCCTTCCCTGAAAAAAAAAATTCTTAAGAACACATATAGAGCTCTCAGGTTTACAAAACTCTTCCCACACAACAACCTGGGAGTTAGGTGAAGCAAGGGCTGTCTTCACAGCAATGGTTCGTTGGACAGAGCTTTGCCCCGGACTCGGGAGAACCCTGAGCTTCAATCCTGGTTCTGACTTTGACTAGTTTTACAACCATGGACAAATCATGTCATCTCCCTGGTACTCAGGTTCCTCAGCTAAAAAAATGAGGATTAGATTTCTGTAGCATCTTCTTCACATAATTCAGGATGAAATGTGATTAAACAACTATAAATGTCAGCTACTGTCATTGCGGTTCTCATTTTAACAATGAGGGAAACCGAGGAGCAGAGAAGCTAAGGGTCACAACATAAATCGGTGTCAGAATGTGGCTTCAAGCCAAGGTCTTCTGTCTCCAAATTCCCCTGGTCATCCCACTACACCAAGCTGCCTCTCGTAGACATTTTAATCTTACCATAGTTACATCCTGATTCTAGATTCTCCCTTTTGGGATGTTCTTTCAATCAAGGAGAGACTCTTTTGTCTTTAAGGCTTCTCATTAATACCTGCTAATCTCTCTTTTAGCAGGTAGAGTATGCCAAGGGACTGGGAAGTCTTTAGATAGCAGCAGGGATGGGAGAAAGGGTGGAGGCTTTAACTGTTCAAAATTTCTAATCTTGGATTAGCTAATCCAGAGACCTTTCCATATTTACTTAGTAACAGTTACTGATACTCATCCCACAAAAGAAAACTGGGACAAACCAGGAAAAGGAAAAGGAAACAGTGAGGTAAGGGTGGTTGTATACTTGGCACCAAGCGGAGGAAAGATGCTTAATTGGCCAGGATATATTCTTCCTCTAAGAGAGGAATGAGATAACATATCATTGTAACTTCAAGCTATAATTGGTTGCTAAGAAGACAACAAACAGTCCCCATCTTTCCTTTCTATTGACTTTCACATAGTTAATAGTCAATCAATTCTCAGCAGACCTCCAATTTCATGCTGTAATCAGGGTGTAGGTAGGGGAGCCCGTGCCTTTAAATCCCTGCTCTCCTCACAAAGGGGGGAAATTAAATCAATCATTCATTGCCTCAGCCAAAGTGTTTATTAAACAGTGTACAAGAACAATAAAAGATAGGGTGCCTGTCCCCTTGAGTGATTCAAAATCCAATGTCACACACCGGGAAATGACCTAAAAGGAAGGTAATATATTCTTCACAAGTCCAAAATGACCTAGAGTTAACTGAGTCCACAAGAGCAGAGGAAATGCTGTACAGAATGGGAGTTCATGTAAACAACCAGAAAGAGGTAAGGACTTGACTGCACACACACACAAATTCAGAGATGCCCATTGAGAGAACTCCTTTTTCTCATTTCCATCACTGGTATTGGTTAGTCAACTAGTATTTAATTATGTACCTACTATGTTCCAGGCATTGTGCCAGATACTGTGAATACAAAGAACCAAACCCTTCCTAAATCTAATGATGGAGACAATGTGTAAACGGCTATGTAAGGAGGAGACATAGACAAGATACATTGGAGGCAGTCTCAAAGGCACTAGGTGTAAGGAGGACTGGGAAAGACTTCTTGCGGAAGGTGGGATGTTAGCTGAGACTTGAAGGAAGCCAGGAGGGAGAGAGGAGGAAGGGAGTTCCAGGCATGGGGGATAGCTAAGGAAAATGCTCCGAGTTGGGAGATGGAATATCCTGTGAGACTGAAAGCAAGACTCCAGTGTTACTGGATCTGAGTATGTGAAGGCATAAGAAGACTAGGGAGGAAGGAAGGAGCAAGGCTCTGAAGAGTTTTCAAAAGACAGAGGATTTTAAATCTGATCCAGGAAGCCATAGGGAGCCACTGGAATCTACTGAATGGAAGATGTGTGATGTGTGACAGGGTCAAAATTGTATTTTAGGAAGATCAATCTGATGGCCAAGCAAAGGATGGATTGGAGAGGGGGAGAAATTTGAGGCCAGGAAACCAAACGGTAGACTAGTAATGCAAGAGACCAGGCTTGAGGTAATGAGGTCCTACACCAAGGTGGTTATAGTGTCAGAAGAGATGGGAGTATATATGAGAGCTGTTACAAAGGTAAAAACAATGATTAGATACGGGTCTAAGAGACAGTAAGTAGTCAAGGATGACAGTCTGGGTATCCTGGCAAATGGTGGCAGGTACCCTCCAAAATAATAGGAAAATTAAAATAGGAGAAAGTTTTGGGGGAAAGATAACAAATTTGGTTTTGAATATGTTGGATTTAAGATGTCTACAGGACACCATTTGAGATGTCCAAAAGTCAATTGGAGACGCAAGAGGTCACCAGAGAGCGAGGTTAGAACTGTCAAGTTGATGAAAGAATCATATATGTGAAGGTGATCATTGAAACCACAGGATCTGATATACTCACCCAATGAAACAGTATAAGCAGAGAAGTGAAGAGGGCCCAAAATAGAGCCTTAGGGACCCACACAGTTAGCAGGCATGCCCTGGATAAAGATCTGGTGAGGGAGACAGAGGAGAGGTCAAACAGCTAAGAAGAGACAGGTAAAGAAGGAGAAAGCATTGCTATAAAAAACTAGAGAAAAGAGAGTATCCAGAAGAAGAAAATGATCAGGTGATTGTCAAAATCTGTGGAAAGGTCAAGAGGAATGTGAATCAAGAAAAGGCCATTAAATCTGGCAATTAAGAGATCATTAGTAACTTAGGAAAGAGCTGTTTCTGTTGAATGAGGAGGTCGGAAGTCAGACTACAAAGAAGTGTGTTATCTCTAGGAATGTAAATCTGTTACCTGAGACCTTAAACTGAGCACCTCTGAGGTTTAAACAGTATCTTCTAGACTAAACCAACACTGACTCCCACCCCCATGGATTAAAGTTATTTTTATTTTGTCTAAAATGTTATTGTTGCCTTTTCCCCCAAAAGATATAATACTTACATGGCCTGCTTCACAGATTCCTGTGAGGAAAACAGTCTGAAAATCTTAAAATGTTTTAGATATGAGTAATTATTGTCATGGGCAACTGTGATCTAGGTCAGATAAATGAAAGAAGGTGGCAAGTTTTTTCTTGAAGGAATAACCAGAGAAATATAGCTTTCCCCTAATCTCTTTCCCCTCTCAAGAACCAAGCTATCCCCTGCCCAGAAGAAAAGGGAAACCAAGTCAAGAGCAGAGCAATATCTCCCAATATACTACATCTCACCCCTTCCACTAAACCATACTCTGTAACAAAGAAAATAAGTAAAACCAACTAACCAAAGGACCATGTCTGACAAAGTAAATAACAACCTGCTCCCTTATTCCCCCACTTCTTTCCCAAGAACTGGAAAGAATCATAATTAATGGTTGCAATGAACACGAGTTCCTCAGCTTTCTAGTGTTGTTTACATTGTATTATTATGATCATTGTATATATTGTTTTCTTAATTCTTGCATTTATTTTTAATGTTCCTAAATGAAACTCTAGAGGAACTTCTGGGAACCCTATAAGATTAGGCCCTTGACATGACCAGATGTAACATTAGAAGAAAAAAATTTTTTCTCAAATGGGCCAATATATTATCACAAATATTATAAATTAGAAATTAGAATCCCTATTCCATTATGTCATTGACCCTTTTAACATATCTTAAATTAAAACTCTGAGTGTTTGTGTATAATTAAAAACATTCATTTCAGTGCAATGTGATTTTTTTTTAATGTGATTAAAAAAAAACCTTCATTGACTTTCTCTACTAGTGTTTAGATTTAGAAGGCCATGAGTGGTAATAAAACTGGGAAGAAACCTATGAAAGATAAAGTATAGTATGAAGACAGTATCACAGTATCATGGAATAAATGGAAGGGTAGCAGGATTTTAGGCTCATTTGCATAAAAATAATGGAAAATTGCAAAATAAACTAATAGTCATCCAAATTCTTTTTTTTCATTTTTCAAATGCTTTATTAACTTCTGATTTACATCATTAATTTCTGCCAGATTTTGAGTTGCAAATTTTCTCCCCTTTTTTCCCCTACCCACCACCCCAAAACAGCAGTCCCACAGGATATTCCCTCCTCAATCTGCTCTCTCCCATATCTTCTCCCATACCCACTTCGACTTTTCCAGTAGGGCATGGTGAATCTCTATGCCCCAGTGCCTGTATATCTTATTTCCCAATTACATATAAAATAGTATTAATAATAGTATATATATATTTTTTTTTAAACATTGGATTTTAAAACTTTGAATTCCATATTCATTCCCTTTCTCCCTTGTCACCCACCCTTACTGGGAAGATAAGCAATTCAGTACAGATTGTACATGTGTAGCTAATGCAAAACATTACTACAGTACATATATTGTAAAAGACTGACTATATTTCCCTCCCTCCTATCCCACCCCCCACTTGTTCTATTCTCTACTTTGATCCCGTCCTTTTTCAAAAGTGGGTGCTTCCAACTTCCCTCCCCCCCAGCCTGCCCTCCCTTCCATCATCTCCCCTCTCATCCCCTTCCCCCCTACTCTCCTGTAGGGTAAGATACCCTATTTAGTATGTATGTCATTCCCTCCCTAAGCCAAATTCAATGTGAATAAGGTTGACCCATTCCCTTTTGCCTTCCTATTCTTCCCATCCATTGTAACCATTTTCCCTTGCCTCTTCTATATGAGATACCGTGTTTCCCCGATAATAAGACCTATCCCGAAAATAAGCCCTCCCCTTACTGTATAAGATTCCTCTAAAATAAGCCCTCCCCCGAAAAAAAGCCCTATTAAGATTGCTACTGTAGTGAAGGTGATCCCCTGTGCTACACGCTACATTACAGTACCCTCTGTATGCGCCGTCCCCCCCCCCCGGGTGAAACGCACGCCGCGCTCCGAGCTGCATCCAATCAGAGCTGCATCAGTGAGCGTGTCATCCTGTTCTTCCCCAGTGATTTGCTTCTTGAATAAAGGTACATTTTTTTGTTCACATTTACCTGTTTATTAAAATTGCTGTCAATGTTCATTAAAATAAGCCCTCCCCTGAAAATAAGCCCTCTGGTGTTTTTCTGTCCAAAAAAATTAATAAGACAGTGTCTTATTATCGGGGAAACATGGTAATTTACCCCCATTCTGTCTCTCCCCACCTCCTCTCATTATATTCCTCTCTCATCTCTTAATTTCACCTTTTAAGTATCATCCCTTCCTATTAAATTGGTCCTGTGCTCTCTATCTATGTATACCTGTAAACATATATACACATATTCACATATGTATTCATATGCCCGTATACCCTCCAATATAAACATATATATACCGTGTTTCCCCGATAATAACACAGTGTCTTATTATTTTTTTTGGACAGAAAAACACCAAAGGGCTTATTTTCAGGGGAGGGCTTATTTTAATGAACATTGACAGCAATTTTAATAAACAGGTAAATGTGAACAAAAAAATGTACCTTTATTCAATAAGCAAATCACTGGGGAAGAACAGGATGACGCGCTCACTGCTGCAGCTCTGATTGGATGCAGCTCAGAGCGCAGCGTGCGTTTCACCGGGGGGGGGGGAGGACGGTGCATACAGAGGGTACCATAATGTAGCGTGTAGCGCAGGGGATCACCTTCACTACAGTAGCAATCTCAATAGGGCTTATTTTTGGGGGAGGGCTTATTTTAGAGGAATCTTACACAGTAAGGGGAGGGCTTATTTTCGGGATAGGTCTTATTATCGAGGAAACACGATATATATATATATATTTCTATTCCCTTCAACTATTTTCATACTGAGAAAAGTTTCATCAGTTACAATTATCATTTTTCCATGTAGGAATGTTAATAGTTCAACTTTGATAAATTCCTTATGATTTCTTTTCCCTGTTTACCTTCTCATGCTTCTCTTGTTTCTTGTATCTGAATGTCAGATTTTCTATTCAACTCTGGTTTTTTCATCAAGAATGCTTGAAAGTCCTCTATTCCACTGAATGACCATATTTTCCCCTGAAACATGATACTCAGTTTGCTGGGTAGGTGATTCTTGGTTTTAATCCCAGCTCCTTTGACCTCCGGAATATCATATTCCAAGCCCTTCGATCCCTCAGTGTAGAAAGTCATACAAATTCTTAACAGTTAGAGTTTTAATATGGATATACTTCGCATGATTACACATGTATAACCTGTGTTGAATTGCTTGCCTTCTCATTGGGGGGGGGGGAACATAGGGAGGGAGGGAGAAAATTTGGAATTCAAAGTTTCAAAAACAAATGTTACAAATTGTTTATACATGTAACTGGGGAAAAATAAAATACCAAAAGAGTTAAAGACTCAAGAGCAAAATTTTTAAATTTTCAGAAATTCTAAAACAATAGAAAATCCCAAAATTCTCAAGCACATTTAAATGAACCCCTTCTTAAACTATCTTTTGCAGATTTAAAGTCCATCAATATGTGAAAAGTGTTGCGTGTAATTTATTCATAAGTAAACTACTATGCTTTCCTGGCCTGTAATCAAAATGGTTTGATTGTCTAAGCCTTTTAATACGGAATCATACTAATGACTGATATGTAATGCCTTAAGGTTTACAAAGAGCTTTACATACATTATCTCATTTGCACTTCACAACAGCCCAGTGAGGAAGATAACATAAAATAATGGTCTAAGTGGAAAGACTCCTTACTTTATTGGGGTTTTATCTATTTTATCTATAGTTCGCATGTCAAATTTTCTCAACTAGTTGAACATGAGGCACATTATAAAACTTTAAAATTGCTGCCTTCCTTTCATGGTGGTCTTTGTAAAGCAACTCTATTGATTTGTATTAGTAGAGATTTCCTTTTCTGGGAAACTATCTGAAACTAGCAACATTGTACAATGCTTTGGACACTGTCTCTGGAGGTGGAAGACCTAGGCTCAAATCTCACTTCTGTTTGTATGACTTTGGAGAAGGAAAAAGAAGAGAAAAAGAATTTAGGAAATGCCTACACTGTTCCAGGCACTGGGCTAAGCACTTTACAAATATTGTCTCCTTTAATTCTCCTGACAATCCTAGAAGGTAAGTGCTGTTACCATCCCCATTTTCCTACTGAGGAAACCAAAGCAGACAGTTTACCAGTTGTCATCTAGCTATTACGTTTCTGAAGCTGGATTTGAACTCAGGTCTTCCTGACTCCAGGTCCAATGCTCTATTCACTGTCACGCAACTGCCAAGCTGGCTTACTTTGGGACAGTCATTTAACCTCGCTGGGTCTTGGGAAAAGGTGGGGGGTCAAACTAGACATAAGTCAGTCAATAAACATTTATTTAGTGCCAGGCTTAGTATTAAGTGCAAGGGATACAAAGAGAGGTAAAAGATAACCCCTGCTCTCCAGGAAGTCTCAGAAGTCCCTTCAGAGTTTTATCTATGAACCTTTTCACACTTTTATTCTTTGCTACAAAGTTCTAGGAACACATTGAAGAAAAAAATGACCAGGTGGGGCAGCTAAGTGGCACAGGGAATAGAGCACCAGCCCTGGAGTCAGGAGGACCTGAGATCAAATCTGACATCAGACACTTAACACAAAAACTAACCATGTGACCTTAGGCAAGTCACTTAATCCCAATTGCCCTCCAAAAAGAAAAAAAAAATGACCAGGTAGTTAATTGCTGTTAGACATAACCCACAAGTCATCATTTTCAATAAAATTAATATGTATAAGAAACAATAAAACGACACTATGTGATCTTATTCCGACTACAGAAAATAGAGGGGGGAATCCCCTACTTCCTGCTTATGCTATCAAAACAAATTATCATCTATAAATGAATTGTCAGGCAAGAACAGCAGCCAGCCCCACTGTGCTGCTGGAGGCATGTTGGATGAATCCTTCCCTGAGAAATCTGGAGGTACGATGGCTTTATTTGGATAATGAACTTTGGTGGTCATTATGAAAGTGCAGAACGATATGAGCGTTCCTTTGAGCCTACCTCGGCAGAAACGATATTTGATGAAAGCGTGATTGCACTCTTTAGACAAGAGAAATTCTTGTGGCATAAGATAAACAAAGAATGACTCATCTCTCTGCTGATGAAGGGATTTCATGATGAGAGCATGGCTGCAAAGCAGGCAGCTAATGATGCTGATGCCAAATTCATCAAATGTGACTATTGAGATGTCTTCTTCCTGTGAATGTGCTGTAATTGCTGGAGAGGATGTCGAGATAGCCCCTTGTTTTGGAGACAGCCTACAGTGGAACCAGGAAATTAGGGTGGGTGGAGGGGAAGAAAAATGTACTTTTCCCTCCCTAAATTATAGTTGCAAGAAGGAATAAAATATCTTATTTTTATATGCAATCAGTGGCTGTGATACAACAGCATGCTTGTTCAAAAAAGTCTTGGAGAAACTCCAAAGACCTATGACAGGCCATTGCTATACTGAATGATTTTGATTTGCCGTATGATTCAGTTGCTTTGGCAGGACAGCATTACCCCTTGGCCCCTAACAGTGCCTCGGGAAAGGAAGCCTTTATTTACACTCATCAATGCAACAGCTTCATAAGACCTGTCACAAGAGAAACTACATTGAGTTGCCACTTACTGAAACTGTCCTGGCAGAATCCCTTCCAAGGCTCTCAATGAATTCATCACTCATGTGACATCCAACAAGCCCTATAAATCGTGGCATTTTGTTTTGGAAGCCATCAAGAACCAAACTCACTCCCATTCTGACATCCAATCCACTTACTCTAAAGGCTCTCTCATAGTTTATTAACAGGTAGGGGCAGGAGGGTTTGAAATTTTCCACAGTGGCAGGCAAAACCAGGGACAATGAACAGGGTCCTAACTCCTAGAACCTCAGAGTTAGAAGGGACTTGAGGTCATCTAGTCCCAACTTGTACTTAAAGAAGAATCCCCTCATACAATGTAACATACATACATACATATATACATATACATAACATAACATACATATACACATATAATATACATATTTATCTAACACTTGCTTGGAGATCTCCAGTGAAGTTCTCCCTGAGGTTGCCAATTCCATTTTTCAATAACTCTAATTGTTAGGAATTTTTTCCATCGCCAAGCCCACATTTGCATCTTGGCAGTTACTACCCAATGCTTCCAGTTCTGCCCTCTAGGGTCGAGCAGGACAAGCCTAATCCTTGCTCCCTGAGACAGCCCTTCAACTACTTAAAGATAGTGGTCCTGGCCCGCTAAGTATTCTCTTCTCCAGGCTAAACATCTTCATGTCATTCCACACAGTCTCAGTCTCCTAAGGCCAATAGGCCTGACCTCTTCAGTTTATGAATGTTTCCTAAAATATGGCACCCAGGACTGAAAACAATGCCACAGATGTAGCTTTAAGCTGGCAGAATACAATGTACCCATCACCTCTCTTGTAGACACTGCTCCTCTCAAAGCAGTCTCAGATTGTATTGTCTTTTTTGGCTGTTATGTTGCCCTACTGACTCATGTTTTCATTTATCATTCACTAAAACTCCCTGGTTTTCCTCACTAAGACTCCAATCACATCTTGTACTTGGAAAGTGGATTTTTTTTAACCCAATTGTAGGACTCTATATTTATCTCTAGGGGCGACTAGGTGATGCAGTACATAGAGAGTGGGCCTAGAATCTCAAAGACCTGAGTTCAAATGCAGCATGAGATACTTATTACCTTGTGACCCTGGAAAACTCACTTAACTTTGCCTCAGTTTCCTCATCTGTAAAATGATTTAAAGAAGAAAATGGCAAACCACTCTAGTATCTAGCCAAGAAAACCCCAAATGCAGTCACAAAGAGTCATCCATGACTGAAAAATGACTGAAAATAACATTTATCTCTGTCAAATTTCATATTATTAGATTTAATGCAGCATTCTGGATTGTTATCCAGATATCTTTTTTTAGATCCTAAATCTGTTATACATATTAGCTATTTCTCTCTCAGCTCAATGTCACCTGTAAATTTGATAAACATATTTCATATGCCTTCATCCAAGCCACTGATAAAAAAAAAATTAAGGGAAAAAACTAAACCTGTGGAACAGCCTATGACCAAGGTCAGATTTACAGAGTATTCCACAAGACTCTCCTCTCCAAGGGGATGATGACCATTAAGGAACATTTTTTGCATCTAGACATTCAAACAACACCAAATCT
Organism: Petaurus breviceps papuanus; assembly: GCF_028583685.1. Lineage (NCBI taxonomy): Eukaryota > Metazoa > Chordata > Mammalia > Diprotodontia > Petauridae > Petaurus > Petaurus breviceps. The sequence continues at coordinate 58,839 of NW_027187330.1, forward strand.
ATGTAACCAGACTATCATCTACCTAGATCTCTGCATCCTATTTATAAGGATAACATAAAAGTCTTTGTCAAACACCTTTCTTAAATCCACCTATCTTATGTACACAACATTCCCCTGAAATACCAGCCTACCCAATTAATCCATCAGTATGTCAAGGATCTGTGATTTCTTGAGTAGAAATTCCCTTCACTAATGCTGATTGCAACTTACTGTCTTAGAGAATTGCTTGAGCTTCAGAGAGGTTAAGTGATTTGCTCATGGTCACACAATTAGCACAAAGGTCAGCCAGCACTCAGGTCTTCCTGATTCATGGATCAACAACTTGTCTGCTAGTCCATGTTGCTAGTCTCGTAACCCTGTCCATAAAATGAAATAGTCTGATATGATTATTCTTGACAAAGTCATGTTAGCTCTCAGTGATCCCTTCTTCCCTTTCTAAATTAATGTTTGTGATTGATCCCTTTAAAAGTATGTCCTAGAATGTTTTCAGGAACTGATGACAAATTCCCCGCCTCTAGTTTGCAAGCACTACACTCTTCTTAAAAAAAAATCTGGACAACATTTAACTGGTAGTAACCCATTCTTTCCTTCAATGAACCACATCCAGAATAGCTGTTATCTTCATCAACTCTTCCACATTTTGAAAAATTAAATCATCATGTTAATACCAGACTTTATCAGTGACTTTGCTTTTAACAGAACTGTTTTAAAGTCCCATCACTGCTGCCTGTTTCTGTGCAAGGTTTGTGCTCTGTTTTCTGAGAATCCCATCTACTTTTTCCTTCTAGCTGGGTACAGCTATGAATATGTGATTCTCACCAACTTCCCTGCTACTTTACCCTCAGACCAGAGATCATTCCCTCCCTGGAGGACTTAGCCCTTTCAGCTTTGGAACTCCCATTCTGGGTCTCAAGTTGTCTTAACTGACAAGTAACTCACATGTCCCACTCTATCTAGTCGGCCTCAGTCATGCTTCCCTTGGCATTTCTGCCATGATGTGGCCATCCACCCTACCACCTCAATCAAGCTTTCTATTCTTCATCTCTTCTTCCAGCTCCAAAAACATAAACAAATCAATACTGCCATTGTTACAATCTCCTCCCCCAAAGCTCATTATAATCACTGTTAGTGATTTTCCCAACCAAAATACTCCTCCCTGGTCTATAATTCCCTATAAATATAGCAAGTTCCTTGAGGGGAGGGCCTGTCTTATGTTTATACTTATATTCTCAGAATTGAAAACAGCTACACAGCAAGAATGTGTTTTCTCATTCGTTCATTCATCCATCCATTCCCTCATTCATTCATACCCTTCTCTGGTTTATGGATTTCTGCACATGAGCATAATTTTTTTTCATTTCAATATCATCCAACCACTCCCTTTATATAAATAAATCTGCTCCTTTTGAATAAGGTATTCTCTTACAGAGGCACATTCCAATCAAGAGTCCCATTTTGCCCAGTCTCAGAAGTTAAATATTCCTCCTTGAATTAAGATAGCTATTTTGCTTTCTTTATATGACATTTGTTGTTATTGTTCAGCCATTTTTCAGCCATCTCTAACTCTTTGTGTCCCTATTTGGGGTTTTCTTGGCAAAGATACTAGAGTGATTTGCCATTTCCTTCTCCAGCTCATTTTACAGATGAGGAAACTGAGGCAAATAGGGTTAAGTGACTTGCCGAGAGTCACACAGCTAGCCAGTGAGTGTCTGAGGTCAGATTTAAACTCAGAAAGATGAGTCTTCCTGCCTCCAGACCTGGTGCTCTATCCACTTTGCCACCTAGCTTGTACATTTGTATATAGACATTTGAGAGCAGAAAGATATTATCTCCAATGAATTACTGTTCCTCTCTACTGTTATTCATTTTCTGTAGTATCCAGCTTGACAGATACATATAAACAATTAGTCCCTCATTTTCCATTTACAGTTAAAAACCTTCTTGATTAGATTCATAGGACTCTAAGCAAAAAAAAAAATTATCAGGATTTTGATGCACTTCATCTATGGCCAAGAACTCATTATTCCCGTTATCTTAAGTGTTGGTCCAGAAATACAAGTCTCACCCTCAGATACCATCTTTTAAACCAGCTGTTGACTTCCTAAATCTGCTTTTCTCTTCTGAAGCCCTCCACTTTCAATACATGGACCTCCTCAGTAAGGAATGACCAACTTCCACTGTTTTTCTGCTTTCCAGTACTGGACATTCTATCCTTCGGTGGCACCTGTGGCTCTGCATTATCATTTTGTGCATGATCATTATCAAATTATCTTCTCTTCTGTGAATACACCTATAACCATCTCTGAGAAGAGTTTCAAATTTATTATGTAATTCCACTGGTCCACTGGTCCTTTTTTTTTACCTTCTCTGTACCACATTCTTCCTTCCTGTAAATTCCTAATAGAGGTCAGGATCTCTGTCTGCACTTTTGCTTTCATAATCCTTTGAAGCCTTTAATTCTTTACTAGAACATTTCATTCTCCTTAATATACTGGAAAATAAAGGCATGTTCCTCTAGTCTTTTCACCTTCTCCTCTCATGATGAGACCAATCTGTACTCTGTGCATACACCACTATGACTTGTCACTGACAGAAACAACACACCCTCTGTGGGTTACTACAAAATCTTGCTAGAAGGGAGACCCTCAGTCCTCTACCATTCTTCTTGGTAACTCTCATGGCAAAATGTCTATCCCATGTGTTCATATCACTAGAAGCTCTTGGGAAAGACTTTACTCATTTATTTACTTATTTACTTCCTGCCTTTTCTCATCATAAGACCTTGGCTAATCAAAGCCCTAGTCCATGACAAATGATCTTATCCAGCTAATCCAAAATCAGTCTTTTGCAATAATCACAAATCCTAGAGCAGTCAATGATTCCTTTAACACTCTAGATAACTGAGTCAGAGACAAAATATGTCTAGTTTCCAGATATCTATCATTCTAGAGTCTCTTAACTTATTACCTTGTGTCTGGTCACAAAAATCTCATGGCTAATATGAGAAAGTTGAACTGCCTATCATACTGAAACTTGTGCCCCAGGAGGACTTCAAATCTCTCTAATGAATAAATTTAGCCAAAACATATTTGAATGGTGTATTTTTTTTCTTTTAAACTATTTCTTCCCAGTAAAAGAGTGGAGACATGTATCAGAATATTAAAATTGATGGACTCCACTATGATCACAGAAGCTAATCCTCTCATTTTACAGATGAAAAAACTGAGAGAACCTTGGTAACTTGCCCAAAGTCACAATGCTAGTTAGGGTCATAAATGAAGCTAGAGTGAGATGACTCCTAGTTGGTGAGTGACTTGATGGCCTTTAATCAAAAGCTGATAAAAAAAAGTCGACTTCATCATTCATGAAGTAACTTCTTCCAACTCTAAGATTCCAAATCCTGGATAATGACTCAACAAACATTTGTGTAAGCACACGGCACATACAAAACACCTACGAGGTGGTGAGGGGAATACAGAGTTTAGGTTTTATTTTGTTGTTGTTGTTTTCAGTGGGAGTTAGAAGAAGACACTAGCAGATTGGATCCTTAAAGGGTTCATCAATATTCTCCAACAATTCTTTTGATACGGAGTATCCCTGGGCAGCTAGATGGTGTAGTAGATAGAGCACTGGGGTTGGAGTCAGGAAGATCTGAGTTCAAATCCAATCTCAGATACTTACAAGCTATGTGACTCTGGGCAAGACACTTAATCCTTATTTGCCTCAGTTCCTCATCTGTAAAATGGGTACATACCAGAGAAGGAAAAGCCATTCCAGTATCTTTGCCAAGAAAACTCCATGGACAAAATCCATGATGTCACATGGAGTCGGACACAACTAAATTATAACAATCTCCTTGTTAAGTATTTTAAGATCCACTTCTAAACCTGTGATTAATGTTCCCTCTATTTTTTTCAACTGTAAGTAGATAATCAAAGCAAAAAATTAAGACCAAGATTACAAGTGTAAGGTTTCAAGCTGAAATTAAATAAAACTAACCAAGTTAACCTAGTATATATGTAATGCTATGCATCCCCACCAAATTGTAAGCAGCCACAGAAGAGCTTCCCACCAGATGGACAGGCTAGATAGATAGATAGGTTGCAAACTATCTCTGGAAGGACAAGCCACATCAGTGATACCACAGGTCCCCTGAGGCCATACAGTACATATGTTCATTATCATACCCATGTGTTATCTGTTTACATGTTGTACCTCCTCCCTCTGTACCCCTAAATAGAATGTAAACTCTTTGAGAGCAGGGTCTATTTAATTTTGGTCTTTACCTTTAACACAGAAGGAGCTTAATAAATGCTTGTTGGATTAGATTAGATGGGGGAATTAAGCAGAAATGATTTGGAAGGCCCCAGATCTGCTTTACCTACTTGACAGTTTGACCCCAAGTCCATACCTGCTGAAGGCAACACCATTCTGAGCTCCCCCAATTCCCAAGGGCCAAATCTCCTCATGTAATAGGAGCCATCATAGGCACAGATGTACCCTAGAATACTGAATTGAAGCCTAGGGGGATAAAAACCTAAAATCAAGGTCATCAAGTGAGAGACTAATCAAATCCCAAGAGATTGGTTCCAAATCCCAACATGGGGAGGATTATGGAATGGGAGAGGAATTCTGGTAGAGAATACCAAGGTCTAAGAGAAGACCAGAGGCACTGATTACCTTCAGAGGGCTATCATAGCCCAGGCATTCTGGGGGCAGACTCTCCCAGTCGACCAGTAACTACAACCTCAGGTGGGGAAAGCAAAAACAAGGCAGATGATTTGGTCAAAGAGTTAAGCTTTTTACTACAGTGGCCAACTGGAGAAAGGTGATATTTTTGTCTCCCTCAGCCCTCCAAAACACTTTCCCCTAAATTAAAAGTGCAAAGTTTTCAGAAAGGACCTACAATTCATCAAACAGCTCTAAATTCCTTTACACATTCTAATTCTGGCCTCAGAGCACATCATGATTAGAGGAGTTTTTTACCTCCATAAATTGTCATAGAAACAGGACCAAACCTCTACTGCGAAGAACAATTAAGTAGCTCTCTGGGGAGGAGGGCATTTGTTAATTGTGAATTTACCTAATCTCAAATAAAGGGGAAGGTAATTGTGAAGTGTAGTTTAATTAATCTTTCAAGAGAAAATCTCTTCCTTTGAAATAACAGCTGGCGTGGGTTGGAGAAAAGAGAAAATGAGGGGAAACAGTAGCTAGCATTTATATACTGCAAAGTGTACCACATTTGATACTTACAATGATTAATAATAATAATAATTGATAATAATAATTTATATAGCACTTAGTAAATACTAGGCACAATTATTATCTGATTTGACAACCATATGATTGAACTATATGATTGATGTTGGTGTCATTTTCATGCCCATTTTACTGATGAGAAAATTAAGGATGAGAAATATTAAATGACTTGCCCAGAGTCACAGAGCTAGTATCTGAGGTAGAATTTGAACTCAGTTCTTCCTGGCTCCAAATCCAACCTGGATTTTAAGAATCAGAAGAGCTGGGCACTAATCTCAGTAGTCACCTATTAGGTGTGTCATCTTTGGCATATCGCTTTATTTCTCCAAGCCTTGGTTTTCTAAACTGTAGAATAAAGACAATAATTACACTCACTTTTTGCTTCCCAGAACTGTTCTAAGGAAAACATTTTTACCAACCTAAAATCCCTACACAGAGTGAGTTAGTTACAGTGGTTACTCTTAGTGGTCATGGTCATAACTGGCACCTTGATAGAGTGAAAAACCCAGGGAGCCTTGAGTTGATAAAGACCTGGGTCCAGGCCACACCTCTGACCCATACTGGTTGTGTGTCCCCAGACAACTCTTCCCTTTGCAGAGAAGGTGCTGGTCTCCACTGGTCAAGAGAATTCCCTTCCCAGGGAGCTCCCTGTACCAATGACATAACAGGGCCAGTTTCATTCTGATAATTTAAGCCCAGCCCTCCTCCCTGTCTTGGAGTTAAGTATTAACATTTTATATTCTTACAGCACTTCATATTTTTCAAAACACTTTCACATACTATTTTCAGGCTCAAAATAATACTGTGAAGTAAGCACAATAGGTACTAGCTTCAGTTTACAGATGGGAAAGTTGTAGCTCTGAGAGTTAAAGTGCTCACACACCAAGCAGTGGTAAGACATAGTGCCCAGCCCCCTGATGCCTCATGCAGTGCTTCTTCTTTTGTATCATGTGACTCAAACAGCATGTCAAACCAGGCAAAGAGACAGCCTGAAGAAAAATAACCCAAGAAAGATTGGGGCACTTCCCAGCAGAAACGTTTGGAAAATAAAACCTACCAATGGGTAGAGGTGATGATAAGAGACATCGGGACTGAAGTCCTGAGCAGAGCGGGTACAAACTTCTCTGGACTCAGCTCCTAAAATTAAAACACATAAACACAGAATAAGTCATCACAACACTTGTTACTTTTCCCAGGCATAATTCAGATGCCACATTCTGCTTAAGTTTTTTTAAAAAAGGATGCTGGAGTTTGACAACAAAGAAAGCTGACAATGGTAACAAAACTCTTCACAAAACCCACATTTTGATTAAGAATTTGTATTTCCATACAGATTCGTTGGTAAAAATGGAAATAAGCGACTTTCTACATACTCAAGGGAAGGTTCCCCATTCACACAAACTTGGGTATTTGCTTAACCCAAGAACAAGAAGTTTCTTGCTATACCTATCAGAATATAAGCTCCTTGAGGGCAGGGTCTTTCACTTTTTTCCAATGTATCCCTAGCACTTAACAAAGCGCCTAGCACATAGTAAGCATTTAATAAATGCTTGTTGATTAAAGGATCTTTGGGGGGCACATATCTGAAAATAGAATCTGCCTTGATTCATTATCCCCTGTAATTTGAAAACTGCATGTGTCTCTCAAGTCATTTGATAGTAAAGACCAACATAGACAGGTTCACCTTGATCCCAGTTTGTATGCTTAGGGCAAAAGATTGTGGGGATTGCACCTTTTCCCTATGAATCTCCCACTATCCGCACCCTCCCCCCCGCCCCGGTCTCTTTCCTTGCCTTCTCCTCACAGCTCACACTATCTTTTGCTATACCTTCAGGAGAATATAAAATCATTTATTTAGCAAGACCCAGGAACAGAGACAGTAAAGTATTGTCACATAGAGGAAAAAGTCAGAGGATTCTACCTCTGATACTTCCATCATGTTTGACCTTGGACAAATCACTTAACTTCCCTGGGCCTCAGTTTCCACATCTGTAAAATGAGGCTATTAGATTACATGTCCTCTTCCAACATATTGGCCTGGACCCATGTTGCTATGGGAGAGAGAAGACACTTTGGTGGTATCTATGTTTATTTCTTTATAACTTTATATCTGCATCACTGATACTCACAGATGGTCCTGTGCATAGGCTATAAAGGACCTTTAAAGATCATCCAATCTAATGCCTTCATTTTAGAGGTGAGAAAACCCTGGCCCCAAATGGACAACTTACCCAACGATCAAACATCTGGTTTGTCCAGAAACCAGAGAGAAATAGGTGGTAGGACCCAGTATTTTTTCTACCTGATACTAGTCTGGATACTATGGAAAACTGGCATAACCATACTAAACTTCATAGGGTCTTTTATCAAAAAGGAAATATAATACGCTTCAGGTGTCCAACCTACTTTCTCATACATATTCTATAATATTTTCTTCAGATGGAAAACCAGATCCCCATTGGAAAAGCTAAGTAAATTATTATGAGTTTTCCTGAAGGTTTGCTTCTTAACAAGAAGCTTTCCATGAATCCCTCAATTTAAGCATAGTAATGGTTCAAAAATCTTCCAAACTTGAAATTGGATTAAAATACTTTGGTCAAATTTTCACACTAATTTTTCCACATTCTTTGTTGCCATCTGGTCCACTGAATTCTGGTGTTAAATCAATTATCAGGTCCCCAAGCCCCCACCCCAAAAGGAAAAACATTTGCAAATGGTGTAGAAATCACAGAAAATGAGATTACTCATCATTTGCATCTAGAAGGAAACTCAGACATCATTTACTCCAAAGCCTCTCATTTTACAGAGGATAAAATGAAATGTGAAGAAGGTTGTCTGGGGCCACATAGGTACGAGGTATTTTTGTTGTTGTTGCTGTTTAGTTAATTAGTCTAACCAACTTCTTATGATCCCATTTGAGATTTCTTGGCAAAGAAACAGGAGTGATTTGCCATTTCCTTCTCCAGCTCATTTGACAGATGAGAAAAATCGAGGCAAAGAGGATTGTGTGACTTGCCCAGGGTCACAAAGCTAGTAAGTGTCTAAGACTGGATTTGAACTCAAGTCCTCCTGGTCCAGGGCCAGAGCTTAATCCACTGTGCCACCTAGCTGCCCAAGAGGTATCAGAGCTAGGTTTTGAACTTAGAGTTAGCACTACTCCTACTGTACCAATGATGAAGCCACCACCCAAGGTCATAGGATCATAGATTTAGGACTCAGAAGGACTTAGAAATGATTTAGTCTCTGCCCCCTCCCTCATTTTATGGCTAAGGAAACAAGTTAAGGTTACTTCCCAAGGTCATATGAGCAGAAATGAACACCCACACTCTTTCCATTGCACCCCATTGAGATGAACTCTAAAGAACGTCAGGTGTTGCAAACCAAGGTAGTTTTGCTTTAGGTAAAGGTATGGATCTTCCTTTCAGTGATCTCAGTCCTCCCACCACTTATAGCCCTTCTCTTACTCCTGCAGACCTACCCAGACCCATGATTTCTCCAATATCACTTTAACAGTAGACTAGACACATGGCAGTGGTTGCCCAATCAGGAAAGGTTCCTTTTTTTCCAAACTTAGACTCAAAGGATCCCTTAGAGCCTATCCAGGTCAATATTTCACTAAGATTCTGCATGAGGCCTTTCCTGACCTCAGACAAAGAGCCACACAGTTGGAAACTGCTCACCCAATGAAAAGATTACTAAAAGAAAGCCAAATTTTGAGTATTAAAAATTTTCTAAATTAAATTACTAAAAGGAAGCCAAATTTTGAGTATTAAAAATTAAATTTTTTAAAAAAAATAATTGTTCCAGAGAACAGATAATGAAATATACCTCCCTCTCTTGGCAGAGAATTGGGAGAAGGGCACGATGATTAGGGCAAAATGTCTCATACCTTGTCATTGTTTTTCCTTAGTTGTTTTGTTATTATTATTGTTATAAGGAAGGGTTGTGGAAAAAGGGGAGAGAGACAGGGTATATATCCATAAAGCAGGAAGGAAGGAGGAAAGGAAGGGAGAAGGGAGGGAAGGAGGAAAGAAATGGAAAGAAGGAGGTAGGGAAGGAAGGAGGGAAAAAGGAGGGCAGGAAGGAAGGAGGGAGAGAACTGATGCCTAGATGATATGGTGGCATGAACCCGGTTACCCATGCCATGTCCCATGTATTCAAAGACCTGCTACAGAGTCACATCTCCAAAGTGGCACTGTAGGCACAATGGTAGTCAGTGGTTATCCTGAACTCTGTAGCTGACTTTCAAGAACCCAATGGGATGAAGCAAGGCAATGTTTTCAGATTAGATGGGGACCAAGCTCTGATTACAAAAGATGAGCTCATCCTGATGACCACACTTGTACTGAGGAATCAGGACATGTTGCTGCTACTTATCCAGAAGAACAGGTTAGGAAAATGGGACAAGCTCTACCCCGACTGAATTAACAGAAGTTCAATCAAGGCCACCAAGGCATACCTTCATCCATCTTGCCAGGGGGGTGAAACCCAAGATCAGCCATGACAGATTCTAGGGCTTCATTCAATTTCATGAACCTCAAGTGGGCCCCAAACCCTGGAAGTGCCTATATATTGCAAAATTCTCTCCAATTCCCCATCCCTTGCAGAAACAACTGGAGAAACTTATTCCCACATCCGCTTTGATTACTCATGAGACTTTGCTATTATTGGTCATGCTACAGCCCCCCACAACTCACTGTGAACAGAACTGAGAGGCAACATAATATAATAAAAGGAACCCTGAATTTCAACTCCAAGAAAATGGTTTCTCCATAGGATCATACACAGATCTGGAGTTGAAAGGGAACTCAAAGTCCATCTAATCAACTCCCTTCCCCCATCTTACAGGTGAAGAAACTAAAGTCAAAATTCAAACCCTGGCTCTGCCATTTGATCCCCATATGTCCTTGGACAAGTTGCTATACCTCTCTGGACCTCACTCTGTTCATGTGTAAAATGCAGGTTGGACTAGTTGGTGTCTAAGGTCACAATTAACTCTAAATTCTGTGATATGATGGGATGATGATGATGATGAACTGTAGTCAATAGAAGACCAAATTTCTCTTTGGTCTGCTAAACAGCTTGTCTTCTAGCAGCAGCCCAATGTAACTCAGATAATTGCACCAGATTAGCACCAGCTGACACCCAGCAGTGCCCCTCCACTGATCCTTCGAAGGAGAAACACAGAGCCAGACAAAACCCTGCAGTTGCCTATAAGACACTGTAGTCTCCAGGAAGTCATCCAAAAAAAGAGGGGGAACCAAGACTATTACCTGAACTGGCCATATGACTGCCCAGACTATCCATATGGTACTCAGAGTTTTCTTAGCCAGATCTACTGTCTCTTAGCCATTGGTTTGAAAGTGTCAGGGGAGTTACTCTTTGAAAAATGCAACTTAATTTTTAAAGGTTTATTCTTCCTGTTGGAATCCCTAATTGGGGCTCCCATTTTCTTTTGCTAACAAAAAAAAAATATATAGGACAACACCATTGCACCAAATTCCAGAGTCCTTCATTAGTCTGCAGTAGCTGATAACAGTCCTTTGGATTTCATCCTAGAACAATTTAAACTGTTTCAAAGTATACAAGGTTCACAAAATTTGATTTCTAAAGAATTTCTAACTCAATGAAGGGGGGGGGGGATGTCTTTCCATTATATCACACTGTTGTCATTGCTGAGTTGTTTTTCAGTCATGTCTGACTCTTCATGACCCCATTTATGGTTTTCTTGGCAAGTATACTGGAGTGGTTTGCCATTTCCTTCTCCAGCTTACTTTACAAATGAGGAATTGAGGCAAACAGGGTTAAGTGATTTGCCTAGGGTCACATGGTGAATAAGTGTCTGAGGGCAGATTTGAACTCAGGAAGAAGAGGCTTCCTGACTCCAGGCTCAGTGCTCTATCCACTGTACCATCTAGCGGCCTCCTGCCAAAAATCTAAGAGTTTAAACATTAATAGAGAAACATGATTTTCAGGTTGTATTTTTTTTATTAAAATTTTAGCATTTTAAAAAATTTGAGTTCCAAATTTTCTCCTTCCATCCTCTCCTTGAGATGGCAAGCTATTTGATATAGCAATTTGATTATACATGTGTAGTCATGCAAAACATATTTCCATATTAGCCATGTTAAAAAAGAAAACAAGACCAGGAAGAAAAAAAGAAAGAAAATTTTTTTAAAAGTATGCTGCATTCAGATTCCATCAGTTCTTTCTCTGGAGGTAGATAGCATTTTTCATCATAAGTCTTTCAGAATTGTCCTGACTCATTGCATTGCTGAGAATAGCTAAGTCATTTACAGTTGATCATTGCATAGTATTGCTGTTACTTTATACAATTTTCTCCTAGTTCTGCTCACTTCACTTTGCATCAGTTCATGTAAGTCTTTCCAGATTTTTCTGAAAGGACCTAGCTCATCATTTCTTATAGCACAATAGTATTCCTTCACAATTAAATATCACAATTTGTTCAGCCATTCCCCAATTGATGAGCATCTCTTCACTTTCTAATTCTTTGCTACCACAAAAAGAGCTGCTATGAATATTTTTGTACATATATGTCCTTTTCCTTTTCCCTTGATTTCTTTGGATACAGACCTAGTGCTGGTATTGCTGGGTCAAAAAATATGCACAATTTTATAGTCCTTTGGGAATAGTTCCAAATTGTTTTCCAGAATGGTTAAATCAGTTCACAACCCCACCAACAGTGCGTTAGTTTCCCAATTTTTCCACATCCCCACCAACATTTGTCACTTTCTTTTCTTTTTTTATCATTTATATTTATTTGTTTGTTATTTATTAACCTTTTATTTTATTAGCCAATCTGATAGGTGTTAAGTGGTCCCTCAGAGTTGTTTGAATTTGCATTTCTCTAATCAGTAGTGACTTAGAACATTTTTTCATATGACTATAGAGAACTTTGATTTCTTCTTCTGAAAAATATATTCATATTCTTTGACCATTTATCAACTGGGGAATAAAATTCTTATATATTTGACTCAGTTACCTATAAGAAATGAGGCTTTTGTCAAAGAAACTTGTTATAAAAATATTTTCCCAGTTTTCTACTGTCCTCCTAATCTTAGCTGCATTGGTTTTGTTTGTGCAAACACTTTTTAATTTAATGAATCAAAATTATCCGCTCTATATACCATAATATTCTCTATATCTTGTTTGGTTACAAATTCTTCCCTTATCCACAGATCTGACAGGTAAAATTTTCCTTTCTCCCCTGATTTGCTTATAATATTATCCTTTATGTCTAAACCACATACCCATTTTGACTTTTTTCTGGTATATGGTGTGAATGTTGGTCTATATCTTGTTTCTGCCAAATTGCTTTCCAGTTTTGTCAAATAGTGAGTTCTTATCCCAAAAGTTTGCATCTCTGGGTTTATTAAACACTAGATTGCCATGGTCATTTACTATTGTTTATTGTATACCTAATCTATTCCACTGATCCACCACTGTATTTCTTTGCCAGTACCAGGTTGTTTTAATAATTACCACTTTGTAATACAGTTTGAGATCTGGTACTTCTAGACTACCTTTCTTCATTGGGTTATAGTATTTACAAAAAAAAAAAAAGGATATTACAAACAATGGCAGCCTTGTGACATAGACAAATGGCCTTAGAGTCGGAAGACCTGAGTTTTGTCTCTTCTGTTTGCTGCCTATATAATCTCAGCTAAGTCATTCGACCTCTCTGGGTCTCAGTTTCCTGAGGGAACTGAACGAGATGATCTCTAAGGTCCTTTCCTAATCTAAATCAATTTCTCAAGGTTAGAAATTTACTTGGCCTGTTAATAATGAAGAAGCCTGTAAGTCCCATTTGTGCTTAATAAAAAAAAATTCAATGTTAAGCCATAAGACATATGGTGTAATAAATGCTATACACATTTATTAAGACCTCATTAAAACACTGCCCTTGGAACTTATGCTTCGGGATTACTTTATAAAGAAAATGATTTGGCATTTCTTTAAAAAGCAATTTTTTAAATGAGCATAAACAATGAGTAGAAAACATCCTTTTACATGAAATATTGGGATTTTGAGAAAGCATATGAACTTTGCAATACTCTATCCATGTCTATACTTTGTCAATGATGACTTCTAGAGCTGTGATTATTTACAGTCCCATATTTATTTTAATAAATTTTAAATGTTCTGGTAAACCCTACAGAGTAGCCTTATTATCCAGCTTCTTATCCAATAGCATCATATGCTTGGCCTCTATGCACCAAGGCATGTCATAAAGGGCCCTATAGTACAAGATCTGCCTGGACGATCAGGACAAGAAGTCAAGCTGGACTGGTTGAAAATGACTCTGCCAGATGCAGATAATGGACACTGGGGAGAAGCAAATTCACATCAAAAGAGGAAGATATGATCACTGTCAGACCTGAGCATGAAGGAGTTAAACCGAACCAGTCCTCACTAACAAGCCACAGGTCCAGAGACCAAGTATATGGGCTGAGGTTGGTGCCCAACGATCCCAGTCAAGCAGGACGCACAAGGAAAGAAAAGTCTTAGGATGCAGGCACTGAATTAGAATTTAGGTTTCAGGGGAGGCTAGGTGGCGCAGTGAATAGAGCTCCAGCCCTGGAGTCAGGAGGACCTGAGTTAAAATACGGCCTCAGACACTTGATGCACTTACTAGCCATGTGACCTTGGGCAAGTCACTTAAGCCCAACTGCCCTCCCTTCCCCTCTCCAAAGGAAAAAAAAAAAGAACTGAGGTTTCAGGCCAGTCCTGAAGAAAGTCACAAGGAATGAAAATCGGAGTCAAAGATATAGAAAACTGTCTCAGGTGTGGGGAAAAGAACGGCATACTTAGGATGCTTTCTGATCCAGAAACAAGGCTATCTTCCCTCTGCCTTGGTTTTAAGCATCTTTTCTGTTGTGAGCATCTAAAAGCCCAGTAAACCTGTACTGTTCCCAAGAGAGAAGAAAGGTTCTGTAGTGCTAGTCATTAAGTAGAAATCTGAGTATCCTAGAAAGTTCTCATAATCTTAAGACTATTCCATATTGAGGTATATGTGTGTATGTGTGTATACATATTTATATACATATATACATAAATATATATATTAAAACAAGAAGAAATGGAATTCCTTGCAGCTCTCCCAAGGGATTCAAAATGCACATAGATAAGATACTGGTTATCACTAATATGGCAGCCTCAACAGAGACCCAAAGGAAGTTAATGATTTTTAGGAGTTTACAACTTGTCATTGTTATGAAGGCTTCTTCTGTCATTATCATTCCTATGATACACCTGACATGCTAGCTACATTACCTTGACAAGTTACTTGCCCTCTCTGTGCCTCAGTCTCCTCATCTGTAAAATAAGAGATGCTTTCAGCAGTTTCTACAAAGATTTGGCTTGAGCAGATGAAGGTCTGCTTTTTAAGCAGCTGGGTCTCTGATTAAGACCCTGGCCCACCCTGACTCAACCCAATATCTTGTAGAGGTCAATGTTTTCAGCCAAAGAACTGGGACTATCCTGTCTCAGTGCCAGGGTCCAACCACTTATGGCACCATCTTCTATTCATGGCAGTTAATACTAAAAAAACAAAACTACAATATTTGGGACCAGGAATGCTTAACCATCAAAGTAGCCTTCAAGGAATAGCTCAAAAGCAGCTGACACCCCATCTACCACAAACTGGAACACTTCGGATCAATATTATGCCTGAAACCTGGCCAAGCTCTGCTGGCTACTTTTTTTTTTCTTTTTCCATTTCCATCTTGTGGTTACTTATCTGCTCAGGGTGCCAATGAGGCATGAAGTAGATATGTTATTTCAAGAAGATGAGCAAACATACTGTTGACAAAACCAGAACCAGCCCCCGGGTAGCCTTGGATGACTTCCTACCCAGAAAAGTCAGCAACATGTCATTTTCTCACATCAAACCTTCCCTTGATGAGGCCTATTACACAGAGCAACATTTGACGGATCTACAGGGATCAGAGCTAGAAATGTCTGACTTTGCAGTCTAACAGAGATATAGTCTGCCAGGGCCCAGCAGCCCAGATGGCCATTATGGCTACAGTTCGACATTGTCACAACAACTCATTGGTGGGATACTGGGGATTTTAAGAAATACTAACTCACCCCTTCTGGCCCCTCTTAATTCATCAGGCTATTGACTATACATGTGGTTCTCTGCTGTCTGAGCTTGAAACCAGACCCCCTGAAAGACACCATAAGGGCTGCTGTAGTCACCACAAAAAGCTTTCAGCCATGTCCCCTTGAGTTATTATTAACCTCCCTCCAGCCCCCACCCCCAGGATACACTATAATCTTCACTGTAATAGATAACCTGAATTAAAATGATTCCTTTATTCCCAAAAGTCTTGTCTTTTTACAACTAAGATTTCCAATATAAATCCTGGATCACATTTAATGCCTCTCCAACCTAATCAGGGGGCCCAACTAACCTTAAAATTAACTTTAGGCCTTGCTACTGCCCTTGTACATGGAACTTCATGTTTCCATAATAAACCATCCAGTCAAATGGCCAAACTAAGCCTGTCAATCAAATTCTGGTGCAGCAACCTCAAATGCCTCCTAAAAAAATCAAAACAAACATTTACTGATTATTTACTTTGTACGAAGTATTGTGTTAGTCACTGTAAGAGATTTTTAAAAGTATTAGATGTGGTGTGGGTATCTAGGTGGCACAGTGGATAGAGCACCAGGCCTGAACTCATCTTTCTGAGTTCAAATCTGGCCTCATATACTTACTAGCTGTGTGACCCTGTACAAGTCACCTAAACCTGTTTGCCTCAGCTTCCTCATCTGTAAAATGAGCTAGAGAAGGAAACAGCAAACCACTCCAGTATCTTTGCCAAGAAAACCCCAAATGGTGTCACTAAGAGTCAGATGTGACTGAAAATGACTGAACAACAAAGACATGGTGCCAATTTTCAAGGTGCTTATAATCTGAATGAAGAGTTCTTAACCTTTTTGGTGTTGTGGACTTCTATGGAAGACTGGTGTAGTCTATGGACCACTTCTCAGGCTAACTTTTTTTTAACTGCATAAAATAAAATACCTAGAATTACAAAGGAAATCAAATATTTTGAAATGCAGTTATGAAAATATTTTAAAATATAAATCAACAACCCCCATTAAGAAGTAGATGCTCTCTAATCATCTATAATTTTATGGCTAATGAGCAAATGTCCCAATGCCCATGAGACACTCCAGATTTCAGAGAAATGGATCAGAATAATGAGAAGTGTTGGTTTCAACTTTTCCCAATTTCTTTTTTTTTAATCTTGTATTTTGCCTAATTTTCAAGAAAAGATGCATCTTTTACATTCTGATGTACAAAATGAGCCCTTCTTTGGACTTGAAAACAATCTCCCCACATTCCCAGAACAAATTCCAGTACAAAGCCTTCCCTAGACACACCATTGCGTGATTATGAAACTATATCCCCTATGACCTGACGTAGTCATTGTTGAATCAAGTACGGCCCTAGTTGCTGTGCCACCTTATTTTCCAGAAAGTGTCACCTGCTTCTTCTCTGGACTTCAATCTGTCAGCCCTTTCACACTCACATCAGTGGATGGTCAAGTTGGATTGGGTGTAAGCTGAAAGATTGTTGCAGACCTCTCTTTAAGGCAGCTTGCACTCATAGATAAAGTGCTTTGGTTATAGATCACCCCAAAGTCTGAAAATTGTTCTCCCTCTGAATTTGAAAATTCTTCCTTCTGTGTGACACTGTCCAAGAGTGGCTTTTTATCTACCTTGCCTACCCTAGTCTTGGCTCTGTCCCCACTGCATCAGCTTTAAAAATTAAAGTCATCTCCTACAAAAGCCCGCTGAAGATACTTCATGGTGACCCGGACTTTTTTTATTATTATCTTTACAAACGTTAACCATGATTTTGGGGAACAAAACCAGGGAAAGCCAGACATCCACAGTCATAAATCTGGGTAACATTTTTGCACTGGATTCCTCCATTTCAAACGAGTCATTTTTTCATTCAACACAAATACAATGGATGCAGATGGCCTAGTGGTTGGTGCAACCCCATTGGATCACGCCTATAATGGAAAGCATTTGGTATCTAACCCAAGGAGTTCCAGCCATTCCGTTCCTCAGCTCTAAAATTCATCTCTGTACCAACCTATGTCTATCTTGGACTCAAGAAAAGAGAGACTCTAGAGTGAGAAAATGAAAATATCTTCCAGAATATTATGCTCTTATCTTTGATACACATTTAAGACTGCATTCTCTTGCTTTGAGTCATAGAATGTTTGGGCTCAAAGGGAATTAAGAGGTCATCTACTTCAACCTTCTTCACTTTTCAGAGGAGGAAATTGAGGCTCAGAGAGGCCAAATGATTTCCTGAAGCTGATTTCTTTTCCATCAGTGGAAAACTTCAGTTTGAAGTCATGGCATGGTATCTTCCCACTGAGTCTGAGAACACTCTTTAATTTTTTTTAAAGGTATTCAATCACATGAATCTGGACATGGTGAGGGTACAGCAAAAGGTCAAGATACGTGCACCTGTGACACACCCTAGTGCTGGTGCTACTCTTCACAGAACAATTCTGTGAAGTTCGGATTCAGTCAAAAGGTCACACTTGAGGACCTGGAGGGCCACATGTGACCTTGAGACTGCAGGTTCCCCGCCCCTGCCTAGGTCATTTCCCCCACATCTCCCTATCTTCCTGGGCTTACTTCCCCATCACGGGCTGGTCTTTCTCCCCGAGAAGGCCAGACTTACTGGGTAGGCAGGAGGGATGAGGAATTCCACAGGCAAAGGTGATTGATGGACCTACGTGTCCATTTTCTGCAAGAAAACCTTCCTGATTCATTTTAGTTTACCTTCACGTTATTCTCTAGGTATCTTGTTTGTACATAATTAATTGTTTTCGTGTTTTTTCCTCCATTATATTGTGGCCTCCTTGAAAGCAGGAGCACTTTTTACCTTTCTTTGTACCCCACAGTACAATGCCTGGCACAGAGTCAGCATTTGATAAACGCATGTTGACTTGACTTGTCTCAGTCCTGGACTCCGCCCTCCACCTCTGGACCCATCATTTGTACCTGGTAAGACCTTTGTTTAGACCCTTTGTCCTAGATAAGTTTCTAAGAAATAGCTTTGTCATTCTACTTCCCACCCCAACCCAATAGTATATAACTAGTTCACATCCTGATTGGGCAAATTCAGCTGCAGGTCCACATCCCCTTCTGAAAATTAGGACCAAAATGTAAGAGGAGACGCAATCCTCAAGTCCCAGGATGCAACGAAATTCCAACTTGGTGCTTAATTCTTGCAATCTGGGGTTATGGGAGCCTAAGGATTTAGAAACATCTTGTCTAACCTCAATAAGCTCTCCTCTGTCCCAGATTAAAAGAATTTCCCACCACCAAGGACATACTCAACCATAATCTCCCCCACCAAGAGAAGCCAGGTATTTTGGTTTGCTTGGCACTGTGAACAACAGAGGTCAGAATCCTAGACAAAAAGACAACTCACAGGGCTTAGGGCTGGGAAAACCCTTAGAGATTATCTCATTCAAGCCTTTCACTTTATCAAATAAAGGAACTGAGTCTCAGAAAGGAGAAACCATTTGCCAAAGGTCGCAGAGGAAATAAAACGCCAGAGTCAGGATCCACACCCAGGTCACCTGATGACAAATCCTGTGCTCTTTTCAGCACCTGTGCTCCTGAGGACCAAAGAGATGGAAGAAGTCCTGCCTAGGAAAACAAGGGACCTGTGTTCTAGTCTTAACTCTACCACTAACCAGCCACTGAGCAAATGACTGACTGTTTCTGAACATCAATGCTGTCCTTCAAAAAGGCATTAATTGCTAACCTACTTCACAGTGCTGTGATCAGAATGTATATAAAAGTAAGTCATGCAAACCAATAGATCAATCAATCAATCAACTAGTACACAGTCTGAGTTTGGATTTGAACTCAGGTTTTCCTGACTCTGGACCCTGTACCTTATCTGCATCACCTACCTGCCCTAAATGTACCTCTTTGTTGTTGTTTAGTCGTGTCTGACTTTTCACTATCCCATTTGGAGTTTCCTTGGCAAAGACACTGGAGTGGTTTGCAGTTTCCTTCTCCAGCTCATTTTACAGATGAGGAAGTTGACACAAACAGGGTTAAGTGACTTGTCCAGGGTCATATAGCTAGGAAGTATTTGAACTCAGATCTTGCCTCCAGACCTGGAGCTCTATCCACTATACCAACTAGCTGCATAAATAAATGTGTGTGTGCTCGTGCACATGAACACACACACACACACACACACATATATGTTTGCTGTTGTTCAGTCATTTTCAGTGGTAACTGACTCTTCTATGCACTTACTATTTGTATAGCCTGGCATGTAGCAGGGTGCTTAATAAATGATTGTTGATTGATTTCTATAGAACTTTAAGGTTTGAAAAGTGTGATCTCATTTGCTCCTCACATTTCATTCAACCCCAAACTAAAACATGAACTATTTACAACATAAAATCTGTCTCCAAGAATCCATCCTAGATTGTACATCTTTCTTTTAAGCCCTCATTCATGAATGGATTGGTGTTGACAGAATTTGCATGGCAGTTATTTGAAATTCAGAATGCACTTGGAATGATAAGTTAGGAGGGGAAAGATCTTGTAAAAATCGTTTGCCAACTCCATAATTCTGAGAAGCAGAGCCAATGGACAAGCAACATGGGGCTGAATTGCCAGCTGATAAATTGTGATCAGTAAGCACAGGATCTATCTCGTGGTGGTAAGGTTTAAAGGGCCTTGAGGGATTATCCAGTCCAAACCCCTCATTTTACAGAGAAGAAAGAGAGAGGGATGTGACTTCCCCAAGGTCACAGAGGGAACAAGCAGCTTCTATGCTCAGGTCACAGCAGATAAAGAAGAGTCTGCACCCCTGAAAATCAGTTTGTCTCCAAAAATAAAATATTCATCTGAGAAAAGCCATATCAGACTTACTCATCTTGTCAAAGAATATGAAAAGCAAACAGGTGGGGCCGTGGACAGAGGACTGGTCTTGGAGTCAGGAAGACCTGCCTTCAAATCCTGCCTCAGATATTTAGCTGGCTATCTGATCCTGGGCAAATCAATTAGCCTGTTAGCCTGTTTTCCTCATCTGTAAAATGGGAATAATGATGGCACTTACTTCACAGGGCTGTTGGGAGGACCAAAAGAGATACCATATGTAAAATGCTTTGAAAACCTTAAAGTGTTACGTAAGTGCTAGCTATCATTATTGTTTATTATTATTATTAAAATGACAACAATGAGAGATACAGTAGAGATCCAGCCCTGGGATCAGAGTTGGATTTCCACCTCTGACACACACTACCTGCCCAACCCAACACACATCAGTTAACCTCTTGGTGGTTCAGGCACTTTTTTTTAACTTTTACGTATTATTTTTAGTATTCTTTTCTTTTTAAATTTTGAGTTCCAAATTCTCCCCCTCCCTCCCACACTTTTTCCCACTCACTGAAAAGGCAAGAAATACATCAATTTTACACGTGAAATCATGCAAAATATTTCCATATTGCTTTAAGACAAAAAGTTGCATAATAGTTATCAATCTGCATGATAGAAGGAGTTCCTTCCCTCACCTGAAACTTCCTACATTAATGAAATCACAGTTCAGAAAAAGAAATTGATGATGTCAGTGCTTCCATCTCTAGCAAGGATATACTCCTTTTATCCCTGACTAGAGTCTGGGAAAATGCAGTGGGGGCTCCTCCCACTCATCTGGGGGAGGAGTTTAAAAATGCTATCGGGATGGGAGTGGAATGAGAGTTCTACAAGATGTGGAATGTCCTGTAGGTCACCAAAACTACAGCTCTAAACATCTAAGGGACATTCATGCTCTACATGTCCAAGAACTTGTGATTTGAGGGTAATCATAACAACTCACATTTACACAGAATTTTAAGTTTGAAATGTGATTTCCTCAGCATGACTCTGTAAAGTAGTAGGTAGTATAAGATTATCTCTATATGAAAGAGCAGGAAACTGAGGCTCAGGGAGGATGGATGCCTTGTCTATGGCCACACTGGAAGGAAGTTGGAATTTGAACTCAGCTTTCACAACTCTAACTACACAGCACTTTTTACTCTACAATGAAACAGTAAACAAAGTAGACCTAATTCCTAGATTTCACTAGAGGAGATGTGGTGATTTCTGCCCAGACCACTGCTTCCTACAACCTGGTTCTCCCCTACTCAAAGTGGAGCTATCCAGAGTCCTTACCTTTCCCCCAGAGCTTCTAATACCATGAAGCTGCTCATTGTCCTCAACCAGCAAAGGTTCCAAAGCTATGGGGCAGCTAGGTGGTGCAGTGAATAGAGCACTGGCCCTGGAGTCAGGAGGACCTGAGTTCAAATCCGGCCTCAGACACTTAACACACAAAAACTAGCCATGTGACCTTGGGCAAGTCACTTAACCCCAATCGCCCTACCTCCCCCCCTCCAAAAAGGGTGCAGGGAAGGTTCCAAAGCTATGGCTTTATTCCTGCCCCTATTGCTATTACTACTAAAACATTAGTTGAGGGGAATTGCTATTAAGAAATGACCCTTTTTTTTTTTTTTGCTATTGGTGGTAAACTATATTTAATCATCATTTAGGCGGAGCTCTTAATTGGCATAGGGGATGATGGAAAGTGTAATTTTCCCAGCTAGAAGAAGGGACTGAAGGGGCATGGGAAATAGAAGTTGAGGGGGACTAGGAAGGTCTAGGAAATTTTGAGCCCAGAGCATTTATTAGAGGTGCACCAGTGGCCAGTTAATTCCAAGTGAAGGTCACTGCTACCCTTAATTGAATATGATCACTAGCAATTAGAGCCTTGTCTGGCTCACTGACCTACTTAAGGAATGATCTGCCTGGAAAGAATTTTGTAATTTTCCCCTACTGTTGGCTGCTGTTGGGACCTGGTGAATTTATCCCCTCTATATTTCCTCCTCCTCCCCTGTCCCATCACCATCTGATAAACTGGCATCACTTACACTCAATCAGGGGTTTCCTGTTCTTTTCAAACTTTTTCTAAAATTTGTAACATGTGCTTTTATAATATGTTTTGTCCCCACATAAAGATAAGCTGATCTTTATTGCATTCTGAGATAGTGTTTCCTGTAAAGGAGTAGACCATAGAAGGACAAAAAGGAATAGACCAATATCCCTAGATTTCACTTTGAGCCTGAACTGAAGCTCACAGTTAAGTATTGAGGCTCACAGTTAAGCTACTAAGACAGTTAGGTGGCAGGAAGTCTTGAATTCAAATCCAGCCTCAGACCTTTACTAGCTGTGTGTGTGATCCTGGCTCTGCCTTCATTGTCTCAATTATAAAATGGGGATAATAACACCTACTTCGAGACTCAAATGAGTTAATATTTATAAAAAAAAGTATTTAGCAGATTTAAGTTCTATATCAATACTAGCTATCATTATTAAAGCATTCTTTCTGTGCCTCTCTGTCTCTTTCTTCTATCTGTTTCTCTCTCTCCCTCCCTCCATAAAAGGAGACCTCAGCTATATGTCCTATAACTTCAAGGTGAAAATCCTTGGATGTTTCTCTAGAAACTAAATTCATTCTTGAGAGGTGGGTGGAACTATGTTAATATGGAAGACTCATGTGGAATAGATAACATAATCCCCACAAGTTTGGACCCCAGATGCATGGGAAATGCCAATAGCTTCCCTGTGGCCTGATGGGAGATGGGGGAAAAGTCATTTGGGGACTAACTAGTGGGGTGATCATATGCCCAGGGATGGCAGAAGCTCCACAGGGAGCCAGGCCAGAGGCCAAAGAAATAGGAGTACGCTAGTTTAGTCTCTGCAGTTTCATACTATTCAATCTATGTCCAGATTCAGGGATTTTAGGATAGGGTTCCTGAGTTCTGTAACTCAATCATTCTGAAACTCTCTGTAAGTCTGTTGTTATGCTTCTTTACCTCTTTTTCTTAAATGACAATAAAAGCCCTTGTAAAGTCCCCTGCTGGCTCTGAGTAAGCTAAGGGAATGCAGAAAGTACCCATACAGAGAAGTCTCAGCAGTAGTGGGTGAGAAAGGGGGGACACATAGACATGGGGGAAGAGGAGCTAGTATGCTTTGGTGGGATTCATCATGGGCCATGTATCTTTCCTGCTCAGATTCCTTTCCTTTTAGTCATAGATTTAGATTTACAACTAAGATTTTGACAGATGTTGGACCTGAGGTCCAGAAAACCTATATAACTTACACAAAATCACACAGTTCATGACAGAGTAGAATTTGAACTCAGACCTTCTGACACCAAAGTCATTCCTCCTTCCACTGTATCACATGAACTCTGAGGGTTCACAATATTAATGACAGACTTTTTTGTGGACTTGTTTATTCCCTGGGCAGCTCAGATCTTCCCATTTCAAGAGAACTATTAGACTCAGCCTCCCCACTACCTGGGATTATAGAAATTCACTATCATACCTAGCATCAACCCTTTCACTTAACAGATGAGAAAACTGAGAGAGAGAGATGAAATTATTTGTTCAAAGTTACACAGGAATAGGTCACTAAATCAGGATTTGAACTCAGGCCCAATGACTCCCAAACCAGTGCTCTTTCCATTACACCTCAATATCTTCACATTGGTTCATTTGGAAGTTCTGGAAGCACTAACAAGAGGCTAAAAGGAATCAAAGCACTGGACTCACAGATTGGTATATGCTTTCCTGGGAACATAAAAGCATGGAATGTCAGAGCTGGAAGGAATCATGAAAGGTGTTCAAGTTCCAAACCTGAGACTGGAAAAGGAGAAATCCAAATATAAACCCCATCTTTCAAACTGTAAGTCCATCTCTTCAGTCTGTCCCCAGAGCCCCCAGGGCAGGGATCAAGGGTGGGCAAACAACCATCAAAAATACAAGCACAAATGGGCAGGTCTTCTAGCTTTCAAAGTTCTAAAGAGAGGGAGAATTGGATGGTCACCCAAGTCTGGCCACCCCTGAGCTAGGAAGTTTAGACCCAGATGATCAAAAATGTGCTCCACCCACTTAAACAATGCTCACTCTTTCAGTATCAAAAAGTCTAGCATTTCAAACAAGTATTTTAAAAAACAACGTGAAGAAAACAGCTCTAATGTGTTTTTTGGCACCAATGAGCAACTGGTCCCTGGTGCGTTTCCAGGATAGAATTTCAAGAGAGACTGTAATTATTTCTCCTGTCACTGATACTGTTCTATTGGACTCCAATAAATCAAAATCATAATTAAAAGAAAAACAAAGATTAATCCTACTGGCAATACGCTAAGCACTCTAAACACTGTATTGAGCGTTTCCCTTCTCCCTGTACAGCTGCCCCATAAAACCATTTTTATCCCCCTTTATCCTGGGACAATTAGAAAAGCAATTGGTTGGTGAACTTCCACAGAATGCACCAGTTTCTTGGAGGGTGAAGGGTAAGGAGGAATGGTTAAAAGATAGAAGAAAAGGATTTTGGAGCAAATACAATAGGTAACAGAAAACTAACCAAGGAAATGTTTGTCATGTATAGCTGAATTTTTCAGAGGTTCACTCCCACCCACCCACCCAGCAAAGAGACGTGTCTTGTCATCCTGAAGCAACAAAAAAATTTCTAACAATTAAAACTACCCCAAAGTGAAATGTGATGCCTTGGGATATGGTGGGTTATGCCTCACTGCAGGTACTGAAGCAAAACTTGGGTGATCATGTATTGGGCATGTTGTAGAGGGGATTATCTGCAGGTATCAGTAGGATTAGATGGCTTGTGGGGGTCTCTTCTCAACTTGGTGATTCTGTTCTTTTTAGATCAACTTCCTGGAAAATTATATAGTTATGATACAATGGAAAGAACTTCAATAGAACTGGTTGTTTTGGTTCCAGCAGCTGATCTGTCCCTCACTTGCCTTGGCCAAGTCACCTCATCTCTCTGGGACTCAGTTTCCTCATTTGTAAAATGGACTAGATGCTTTCTAAAGACCCCCCCCCCCCAACTCAAACATCCAGGAACACATAAAAGCAGGGAGGAGTCTACTTTCATGGAACAGCATTCCAATTTTATGGTCTTTTAAGACAACTGTCTCCAAGACTTTTAATGGTATGTCATATTTTTCCATATCTTATCTTAACCAGGACATCTTACCAGACCTTTGGCTTCCTCCAGGGACACAGATTATGGTCTGTAATTTATAGTCTTAAAGAGCTGTCTAAGACTCAGAGAATCTGAGTGACTTGGCCAACATCACATAATTTGTTTGCACATGTTGGGTGCAGGACCAGAAGACCCTGTCTTTGTTCCTCCAAAGAAGGCTAGCCCTCTATCAACTACATCATGTTGCCTCTCATTAGGCCCATATATAAAAAATTATTAATTTAGTGGTCAGGCTGAATCTATGTTGACTCTAGCAGATCTTCTAAACAGGTGTACTTAACTAGGGTTCCATGGATAGATTGTGTGTGTGTGTGGAGGGGGGTGTTATAAACTTGAATGGGGAAAAAAATGCATCATTATTTTCACTAACCTCCAACTAAAATTTACTATTTCCTCAAATTATGAATGTAAACAAGAAACTATCATCCAATAAAAAGTCTATAGACTTCACCAGACTCTCAAAGGGGTCTATGACATACAAAAAAAAGATAAAGAACTCCTTTTCTAGAAACACTCATGTTTTTCTTTTCTATACTTTGTTGCCCATAATAAAAGTTAAGTATGGAAAAAAAAAGTTTTGGTTATTTGAGGGCTGATTTCTAGTTCATTGAAATTGTACTCAGGGCTCTCAGGAAGGTCCTGGTTGTATGATGACTATAGGCAAGTTCCTGAAAGGACACTGCTTCTGCTTCTTTTTAATTGGAGACCCCAAAGGCTGGAGAGTTAAATAGTACATGTCTCAAGATATTGTCTCTTTCTCCCAGATAGTTTAAACAAACAGTACTTAGCTAGGAAGCCCTGAGCATGTCCACTATATGGTCTCCTCTTCACTTAGTTCCCCAAAGCCTGCTTACTCCTTAAACTGCTCTCAGATTCCTTGCCTGGTTTCATAGCATTGCTCTGAGCTTATCCTCTTGTCTCTGACATGTGACTGCCACCTCCACCCCTTTGGCCTCTATTTATGGCCTTTGTTATCTGTGCTCTTCTAGAAATGCCTTATTGGGACTGTGTAAATGACCTCATCTTCTCATTTTCCATGGCGATGAGGGAAGGTCACTATAGCCCCCTTGGTGATATGCTGGGTCATGATGGCTTCTGTCAGAAGAGACATAAGTGGGCTCTCTTCCTTATCTCAGAGCTCATATCTAGGCCCACTGTGAGTGGACTCCTTGTGATCTGACCTCAATGGGATGTATCTGTTACCACTAATGCCAAGAGAAGGTCATAGCTAAATGTCCTTAGACGACTTCTTGTTAGATGCATAGACAGTAGGGTGCCACTTCGAGAATCAACTGTTATCACTTCTTCTCTTATCTCATTCCTGACTTTCTTCTTCCCTAAAGGCTGCCGCATCTGTCCTATGCTGACAAGTATCTTCTCCTGGAAGGACAGTTTGTTGATCCCATGATTTAACTATCCCTTACATCTACAGTGAAGAAAGCAGTAGGAAGAAGGAGTATTTAATCCTTTCCTCATTTTTAAAATACTACAGACTTAGAATTGAATGAGGTCATCTTTAACTCTCTCACTTTACAGATGAGGAAACTGAGGCCCAGAGAGAAGAAATGGACAGACTGAAAACTAGAACCAGAACTAGTTCAGGCCAATGTTCTTGCCATTATGCAACAACTATTTCTCATTCCAGTGTCTGATATATAGTAAGGATTGTAAGACCCTTATTTTTGGTACAACTAAACCATATAAAAGTACAACTACATGAGAAACATATTTTATCTAGCTTTCTCACTCCCCTACCTCCTTTCTTTGTTCTAAAGTAGTCCTATAGAAGTGATGTCAGAAATGCAAAAGACAGACAGTAGAAAACTAAGGAACAAAAAGCACAATTTTTAGGAATCCCAGAGACAAGGGCAAAATGGAACAAGAGATAGAAAGGTCCACAACTCTGACTCTTAGCTCATTTCTCTTTTTTCTGTCTCTATCATGGCCAATGACCTTCAGACTAGGAGATATAGAACAAAATTACTCAGCAAGGAATTAAAACAAAATAAGTTAGGAGATAGTAAGAAAATACGTAGCAGCCTTCAATGAGTTCAGGTCACCAAGCAAGAACCAACTACATCCCAGGGTGCTAAAAGAACCTGCAGATATGATTGCCAAGCAGCTATTTGGAAATTTTTTTTAAAAATCAAAAAGAAAGAGATACTCACTATAGAACTGGAGGTGAGCAAATATCTCTGTTCTGAACATTGGGAAATACATACATTTTTCACACTAAAGGGCAATGACTTTAGCTTTGATTCTTGGTGAAACTGTAAAATGTAGTGTGATAGGCAAGACCTGTAAGTAGGTAGAAAGGGAAGGAACTGATTACAATGAACTCTAAACAAGTTACATGGATTCCATTTCAAGATAACACAATAGAAGGCTATGAAGGAGTTGAACTCTTGATGTTTTCCTTTAAAAAAAAAAACATTAATGGGTGGCTAGGTGGCGCAATGAACAGAGCACTGGCCCTAGAGTCAGGAGGACCTAAGTTCAAATCCAGACTCAGACACAATACTTTTTTTTTTTAAAAGCAATTGGGGTTAAATAACTTGCTCAAGGTTATACGGCCAGTTATTTCTGGGTGTGGTGCTAAGTATCTGAGCCCGGATTTGATCCCACGTCATCCCGACTCTGGGGCCGGTGCTCTTATTCGCTGTGCCACCTGGCCACCCCCAGACACTTAATACTTACTAGCAGTGTGACCTTAAGTAAGTCGCTTAACCCCAATTGCCCTCAAAAAAAGCAAAAAAAAAGGAAAGGTACTTAAAACAATTTACTCTTTTAAATTAAAATAAACCAAATGATAACTAGATGTAATACCTTTTAAAGTTATTTTATTAACTAAATGGTTAAAAATTTCAGAAATGAACAAGAGAAAAAACACTGTAAAATGGAAATAATATAATGGAAAAGGGTGACTACATTGACTCTTTAAATAAAAGAAACTAGCTCAGTTGATAGTATAACATATGGGAATCTTAATTAGGGTAGGTGTGAATCTGTGTTAAGAAAAATATAAGTACAAGAAATAAATTCCTTTTCAATAAATTAAATAATAATATAACAAAATTTAGTAGAAAAAAGACTTTAACAATTATAATACTAAGTAGGCAAAATTATCCAATAGAAAGTTTATAAAATGTATTTTTAAAACTGGTTATGCTGTTTACAAGAAAATACATTTAATCAGAAAAAAATGTACATAAGTTCAAACTGAATAAGTAGTCTCTCCCTAGATCACAAAAAGCTAGGAGTGACTGGATGATTCCAGACAAAATTGAATTAAAATAATAAAACATTAGGAAAATTATAAACAAGGTCTTAATATAACATGAAAAGAAATGAACTAATTTACACAGTGAATAGAGCACTGGCCCTGGAGTCAGGAGGACCTGAGTTCAAATCTGGCCTCAGACACTTAACACTTACTACCATGTGACCTTGGGCAAGTAATTTAACCCCAATTGTCCTTCCAAAAAGCAAAAAAGGAAGGAAGGAAGAAAGGAAGGAAGGAAGGAAGGAAGGAAGGAAGGAAGGAAGGAAGGAAGGAAGGAAGGAAGGAAGGAAGGAAGGAAGGAAGGAAGGAAGGAAGGAAGGAAAAAAGGAAGGAAGAAAACAGGGATGTAACTAGGGCACTAGACTTAAGAGTTAGGAAGACAAAGTGAATTTGAATCCTGCCTCAGACACTCTGTGTGTAACCCTGATCAATTCACTTCATTTTTCTGTGACTCAGTCTCATCATTTGTAAAATTAAGGGGTTAGACTCTATGTCCTCTAAGGCTTCTTAGAACTCTTTAGTCTATGATCCTATCATATAAAGAACTGAACAACCTGATATCAGCATATGATAAATCCAACAAAATGATTTTTAAAAAATTATGACTGAATACAGTATTAAAAAAACACCCTAGATCTAACATGCACACACATTCATATATGTGTAATGGCAATCCATAACTACATGTCAAAAGTTATATGACAGAGGTCCCAGACGCAATTTATAACCCTAAATGCTTATATCAGTAAGGAGAAACAAAAATGGGACTTTAAATTTTCAGAAAGGGAACGAAGTAATACATCAAACAGATCTGAAATAGCCGAAAAGGAAAGAGGAATAAGAATGCAAACAAGAAAACAAAACTGAAATGACAAATAAATCAAAGAGCTACTTTTTGAAAAGGTCAACAAAGTTGATAAACAATTAAGATGTAATCAAAAAAAGAAGGGGGAGGGGAGGGAAGAACAAGTTACCAAAATTGGAAATGTGAAAGGAGAGATCACAATGAGGGCAAAAGAAATTTTTTCTAATCATCAGAGACCTCTACACATAGTTCTTTGCTAACAGATCTAACAACACAAAAGAAATAAATTATTACAGAATAAGCAGTATTCAAATTAACTAAAAAAGCAGTGAATAACCTAGCTCCATCTCAAAAGGAAAAATGAGACAGATATTTCAAGGGTTGCCCTGAAAAAAAGGCACCAGAATCAGACTGATTTGCCAGTGAATTCTATTAGGTTTTTATGAACTAAATAATTCCAATAGCACATAAATAGTTTGTAAATGTAGATAAAAATATTGGGCTACACAATTCCATCTGAAGCAAATATAATTCTGATCCCTAAAACTGACAAAGAGAAGGTCTAAAAAGAAAATTAAAGGCCAGTATAATTAGAATACAGTAATACACCAAAAAAAAATATCCATTACAACCAAGTGGTACTTTTAACCAAAATGTAAACATAGTAATGTAACAAGTTATATCAAGAAAGAAATAAAAAATAATATAATTATATCACTAGATGTAGAGAAAACCTTCAATAAAATGCAGCAATTAGTATAAAAATGAAAAAATATAGGAAAAGAAAGACTCTCCTGGTTATGATAAAAATCTGATACCAGGAGTGCCTTTATATTATATAGAGTCGAGAAACAGAAGTATTCCTTCTTAGAACAGTTATAAAACAGGGCCAACCATTTCTATTTGACAGTTTTAGAAATTTAGCTACGTAATAAGACATCAAAGAGAAATGAAAGGAAAAATCTATGACAATAAAAAAGTTTAAATAGCCCTATCTTGCAGGCAACATGATTGCATATCTAGAAAGCTCAGCACAACGAAAAGATTGAAGTAATAACTTTAGCAAAGTAACAGGGTATTATAAAATAATCCATATCATGCTCATTCAATTCCATACAGAAAAAAATTTATTAAGCACCTACTAAGTGCAAGGAATACTGCTAGGGATGGGGAGTACAACAAAATCAAAACAAATGACAAACAATGACAAAATCAAAAAACTCTCCTTGCCCTCAAGATTACTGAAGAATAAATGTGCCAATGCAACTGAGAAAGGAGAGAACACTCAGTGGGGAGACCAGAAAAAGCTTCCTCTAGGATGATAATAATGCCAGAGAAGTGAAAGAAGTGCATTCTGGTGCAGAGAATGTCAATTTTGTGGAGCCCAGGATTTGCTAATTGTAGAATATAAACACAGCATTCCAAAGTAAGGCTGAAAAAGGAGATGGAAGGTGGTACATGAAGATGCCAGGCTAAGGAGAATGAATTTTATCCTAAAGGCAATAGGGAGCCATTGAAAATTAAAGTATAAGGGAGGCTAGGTGTCGCAGTGAGTAAAGCACTGGCCCCATAGTCAGGAGGACCTGAGTTCGGTTCTGGCCCCAGACACTTAACACCCACACAAAAAAAACTAGCTGTGTAACCTTGGGCAAATTACTTAAGCCCAACTGCCCTCCAAAAGGCAAAAAAAAAAAGTTAAAATTTAAAAATTTTAAAAAAATTAAAGTATAGGTTTGCATCTTATAAAGATCATTTTGGGATCTGTGAGAAGGATGGAAAGGGCAGACACTGGAAACTGGGAGAGCAATCTGAAGACCATAGAATAAATTAATGAATAAGTGAATGAAAAAACATTTAGTAACCATTTACTATATGTCAAACATTTTGCAGAGTGCTGCAGCTTTAAATACAAAAAGTAAGAGTCCCTGCTCTCAAGGAATTTACATTCTAATGGGAAAAGACAATACATATAGGGGAGTAATGACCACATAGGGGAGTAATTGGGAAGTCACTGGGATGGTGGTGAATGGAATCATAGGACAGTTTTTTTTTTTTGCAGGGGGGAAGGCAGGGTAATTGGGGTTAAGTAACTTGCCCAAGGTCACACAGCTAGTAAGTGTTGAGTGTCAGGCCAAGTTTGAACTCAGGTCCACCTGACTCCAGGGCCAGTGCTCTGTTCAATGCACCATTTAGCCATCCCTGTCACAGGGCAATCTACTAACATTTCCTTTCTAGGAAAAAAGGTGTTTATTGATCAATATTCTCAGACCAATGCAGGCAAAATGTGATAAGGACCTGGGCTGTATGAGTGAAAAGAGAGAGATGTGAGAGATGTTAGGGGGAGGGAGTGGTGAGAAAGAGGGGAGGAAGAAGAGGAGGAGGAGGAGGAGGAGGAAGAGGAGGAGGAGGAGGAGAAGAAGATGATGATGATGAAGAATTTTGGCAAAGGAGCTAGTTGTGGGGCTATTAAAACTGTATATAAACATTTGAGAGTCACATATATGTGTGTGTGTGTGTGTGTGTGTGTGTGTGTGTGTGTGTGTATATATATATATCTAGAGAGAGAGAGAGAGAGACTATAAATGAATATATGAGAGCTGCTGAGATTTCCAAGGAAAAGAAGGTAGAGAGAAAAGAAGAAGGCCTGGAACAAAGCCCACAGGGAAAGAAGAGATAGAGAATGAGTTAACAAAGGGGAAAAAAACCTAGAATAAGAAGAGAGTAGTGTCAAAAAAGCTAAGAGCAGAGAAGATAGTGACCAACACAAGAAAGTGCTCAACAGTATCAAAATCTGTGGAGGAGTCAATGAGGATAAATACCGAAGGAATGCCATTGGATTTGGTAGTTTAGAGATTCCTGGTAATCTTGGAGAGAACAGTTTCCATCACATGGTGGGGTCAGAAGCAAGCTTCTAAAGGGCTGAGAACTGAGTGGGTGGTGAAGAAGTGGAAGCAGTTAGCTTACAGGATTCTCTCTTGGAGTCTGGAAACAAAAGGAAGAAGATACATGATAATAGCTTAAGGGGAAGCGAGAATAAAATGAAGATTTTGTTTTGTTTTGTTTTTTAGGGATGGATTTGAATTGAGTATATCTGTAGGCAGTAAGAAAAATGATTGAACATGGGAGCAAGTGAAAAAGGGACAGATTAATAGTCATTTGAAAGAGAAAATGAGAAGTAATGGATAGAGGGAATGACTTTGGCAAGGAAAAGAGCCACCTCTTCTTTAGAAAAAAGAGTAAAAGAGAAGAGAAAGGTTGAAGATTGAGTAGAGTTTTGGAGGGAGCAACAAAATTCAACATGGTTGGCCTCAAATGTTTCACATGCCACACACATAACCAGAAGCAGGTAAAACAACCTGCTTCTGACAAAGACAGCCACTGAGTGAAGGAATAGGGGAAGGCGAAGGTGGTTTCTTGACACTGGAATGGAATGGGCTGCCCTTGGAACTATTGTGTTCCCACTCACTAAAGTTCTTTCAAGCAAACACTGGACGATCACTTGACTTGTATAAACTGTAGAAGAGATTTTTTTGTCTAAATAAATAAAGATTGGACTACATGGTCTTTGAAGCCTTAGATTTTATGATTCTGTGAACACTGGTCTGGGCACAAAGCATGGTGTGCCCCTCTCTCTTTTGGTTTTATTTGGAGAAGCAATGAAGATTTCAGAAGAGAGCAAATTTAAACTAGCTAATAAAGGGAGTGGGAGACAGATTCAATCAAGGGGGACAAAA
Organism: Petaurus breviceps papuanus; assembly: GCF_028583685.1. Classification (NCBI taxonomy): domain Eukaryota; kingdom Metazoa; phylum Chordata; class Mammalia; order Diprotodontia; family Petauridae; genus Petaurus; species Petaurus breviceps. The sequence goes on from NW_027187330.1 coordinate 92,062, forward strand.
GTTTTGTTATGAAATAATAAGGTCCAAATTGAGATTAGAAAACATAAATTTGCAATATAGCTATTTGTTATTGGAGTGAAACTTCTAGAATCATTCAGCAACTCAGTATTATGAATAAAGAAGATCTAGGGTTGAGGATTGACCAAGTACAATCAGACAAGGAAGACAAGATTGGAGAGTGACACACATAGTTGAATTGGTCAACAACAGTGTCAGACTGTTAAAGGAAGAAAGTGGGGCTGGAAAAGGAATAATGGAGTGGGAGAACAAGAAGGAATTAGAGGAATGAAAAGTTTCAGTGAGGATGAATAAAGAGTTGGTTAAGGAAGAGCAAAGTAGAGAGACAGAAGAAATGAAGAGGGACCTCTGCCTGGATATCCCATAGGCTTCTCAAACTCCACATATGTAAAACAGAACTCATTAACTGCCCACATTTTAACCTGATCCTCCAAGCTGGAAATATTATTTATGATAACACATTTTTTTTAAATATCATGCCAGATTAATTAAATTTTATTTTGACAGGATTACTAGATTTCAAGAATACTAGAGACATAATATGTATCTGGATATAAGCTAGCCATTTGACATGTTATTCACAATATCCTTGTGAATAAGATAAATTTTGTCTAGTTAATAATAGAGTTAGGCAGTTAGAGAGAGTTAGTTAGAAGAGCAGTGGATTTGGAGTCGAAGGACCTGAGCTCAAATCCTGCCTCAGTAACTTACTATCCTGTGTGACTCTCTGGGCTTCAGTTTTCTCATCTGCAAAATGAAAAGGAAAGACTAGATCATCTCTAGAGCCTCCTTCAAGCTCTAAATCTATGATCCTCTCAAGAAGACCCAAAGAGGAGTGATTAATGTAAGAATCTCAAAATGGAGGACAAAGATCAAGCAGCAGTAGTTTTGTCCTAAACCTAGTTCTATTTGACATTTTTAACAATGATTTGAATGAAGACATAGATTGATTCCTCTCAAGTTTTCAGATAACAAAATCCTCAGAGGGACAGTCTATGCTTTGTGCGACCGAATCCGGATCCAATAGGACCCTAATAGGCTAGAACAATGAAGGAAATCCAAGGAGATGAAATTTAATAGACGTAAGATGTGAACAGACTCAGTTAAATCACCCCACTCCACCTGAGATAAGTTACAAGGATGACCAAAGGATTTAGACTTTTTCATCAGTATCTAGTAGTGTCCTCAAAACAGCAACAGCTAATGACAATGTCTGTAGCAGGAACCAAGAATAATCTGGATGCAATAAGCCTTTGCCAAGGCTCTACCAGTAGCTCTACAGAAAAGGACATCATAATTAATTGAAATATTTTGAGAACACTAGCAAAACTCTAGCAAAAGAGAAGAGAAAGGTTGAAGATTGAGTAGAGTTTTGGAGGGAGTTATCCCTTTGCCACATGCTGTCTTCAAGTTTGAGCCCACTTTCCTCTGGATTCTTTCTGTACTAGTGAGAATGTGTGTCATGGATTTGGGAGAGAGATATTTTATATCAACTCTGTCGCTGTAATAATACCCATTTCTGAAAGTTAACTAACTTTGGTTAACTGTTTAAACAGATAATATAGGAGGTAAACACAATAGTGAGAGTTCATGAGCTTACGCATCAGATAACTACCCTCAACCCCACAGGGCTACCACTAGACACTGAAAGGATACGAAGTAACCTCCAGAGCTCTGGAGATCAAACCTTCCAGAGTTAGGATGGGTTGGGAAAATAGCCCCCACATCTATATGTGCTACATAAAGTCACATGCTAGTGTTTGAGAAAAACCAACTGCATAAGTTTTGGTGGTGGTGATATTGTTAGACAATAATTCATCATGAAAACCTAGAGGTTTTGGTGAATTGCAGATCCTTTCAGGCAAGAGTAGCATGGAAGTGTTTGTTTGTTTGTTTTAAGTCATTATTCAACATCATTTGGATATGTTGTTCAAACAGCTACAAATACCCTTAACAATCAAGACCATAATCAACCTCCTTACCTACACGGAGTTAATCATGGGAGATTTTGGCAAATGCTTCACCAAAATCAATATGCATTTCCAATGATCTACCAACCTAGCAACCCTACTATGGATTACTAATATGGATTCCATGTCCTAATATGGAAAGCAATTGAGTACTATGGGCTCCTAGTGATCAGTGCATTGTTTTATAGATTTACAAAAAATCATCTGCATATAATCATTTAGAAAAGCCAAGGAGACCAGAAGAGGGATGCCTACTGTCCCTGAGCTTGTCACTAAGACAGAATGGAATCACCTGCCCTCAAATGTAGCTAGTAATTTCCAAGTAATGCATTTTGTACATGTAACACATTTAGCCAGAAGCACATTAAGAAGAAAAAGGGAAGAGACAGGCCATTACTGATAAAAATTGAGGGGGAAAACGTAATCTTTGGACAGTTTTTAAACAGAGGCAAGGGTTCCATCTGGAGTTGCTTCAAACCTGTGTGTGGGCTGGTTTTAGAAATAAACAAAACTCTTCTTGTATAACAGAGATTATAGTGTAGCTAAAATGGTGGTGATTCAGGGAGAAAAACTATGCTCCTATCACCTGAACCTAAAAAGATCAGCAGGAGCTTTTTTTTTCTCTACCAGCTTTTGGCTCCACCAAAATTGGGCATTGGTACCCATGGACATGTGTGTTCAAGGTAGAATTTAACCCAAACCTGAGCTAGGGATTTTTTTTTTCAAACTCCACCACAACACACAAAATTCTGGACCCCAGGATTGAATGAGCACCCACAGGTGGCTCTGGGAACCAGAATGTTCCTGAACAACAATCAATCAGACACAAATCATGGGTGGTGCAGCTGCTCAGTCCTCCAAGATAACAGTGTTGACTTTGCCAATTTTGGACAAATGTTTTCACAGCCAGTATTGTTTCTGGAGCATTTTGAAATGTAAGCTGAATGCTAATGTTATTGTGCAGATTTTTTAATACAACCTACCCAATTTTTACCAGCCAACTCATCCACACTTACGACATTTCTAGCTGCCTATTCAAAATC
>NW_027187330.1:95102-145227 GCF_028583685.1 Petaurus breviceps papuanus
GAAACAGAAAACCAAACCAGCAAGTTTGAGAAACGAAAACCTCCACAGTAGAAACAGTACTGGACAAGGCATCAGAAAACCTCACTTCTTGTCTCTACTCTGCCCTTCTATGCCCTTGAGCCACTCTAGATCATCATCTTTCATATTTTTAAGTGACCAGATGGCTTCTAACATCCCCTACTACTCAAATGTTCTATGGTTCTGTTTGATCACACGATCTCTCTAAGCTGAAACAGAACAAGGCAATGAAATGCCATAATCATGTCATAGGGACCTGGCATTCCATCTCATCAGTGAGCCAGGCTAGAAATAGCCATTTAAGAAAAATACTGGTCGCTTGCCCAAGACCGTTTGACAGCTGGATTCTTGGGTTGTTTCCTGAGCTTTTCCACAATCTTCAACTTTTTTTTTAAACTGAATCTGATACAGTTAAAGAAAAAGGGAAAGAAATATCCCAGGAACCAGAGAAAGAAGAATGCATTATGAAATTTGAAATTCTCTCTATGTGTGACTTTCTCTGTCTCTTCCTCTTTCTGTATCTGTGTCTCACACACACTCACATTCTGTTTCTCTCTGTCTCTGTGTCTCTCTGTCTCTGTCTCTCTGTCTCTGTGTCTCTCTGTCTCTGTCTGTCTGTCTGTCTGTCTGTCTGTCTCTCTCTCACACACACACACACACACACACACAGTCCGATGACTAAGTTGCTGGCATGGTAACCAGTACTCAGCTATTTCCATTATAACTACCAACCTTTGCCAACCATTGATGTAAGGAATAAAATCGTTGTTTGACTTTCTCCATTCCTTAAAGCTAGCCTATTGGCTTCAGATTAGGCCTAGTCTTATCTTGGGCTCCCCCCAAGGGTTGTCCTTATCTAGGAACCCCTTGGCTCAGGATCAGAACTAAAGGTCCTATGATGCAGAAGACTTTGGGATAAATTAAGTCAATAATAGAATCAGCATGCAAAACACACACACACACACACACACACACACATACACACAGCATTGCTTGGATTCATTGGTTTGTGGGTCTGGTAGGGGACATCCTAAGTCAGAAGCCTTATGTTAAAACCTATTAAACAACAAATATTTTTTGAATACTCTATTAGCATGGCCCCCACCATTTGAGGCCCTGAAACTGGGGATAAAGAAGCATGGGATGCGGCCTGTACCTTCAAAAAGCTCACAATCTATTTGGAGGCAAGACTCACCTCCAGGAAACAAGAACATTCAAGGCAAAATAGAATTAAATGCCAAGTTCTATGTTTCTTGTCAGAGCTCAGAGTATGAAGACCAGTATGAACTGAAGGAGGTACCTGAGGTAAGTCTTGAAGTCTGGGTAGGGTCTGGAAGGGCAGAAGAGGCACTTAAAATACTACACAGACATAAGAAATTATCATTTTGACCTCTCATATATAATTAAACATATGATTCAAGAACTGGGGGTGGGAGTGGCAAGGAAAAGACAAAGACACTTAGGCTTACATTGAGACTAAATTTGTTTTAATGCAACCCAACTGAAATTTAACTGGAATCTACAGCAATCTACAGTTTTCCCATATAAAGAGTGAAACAGGGGAAGTACCAGGAAGAAGTGGCCCAGATGGGTTGAAGAGATTCCCTGGTCCTACAAGTTCAGAGATCAGACAGGAACCAAGCTGTTGGTATTATGAAAATAGGTAAAAGCCAGGACTTGGCACCTTTTGTGAAGCATAGTATAGGGGAGAGAGAAGGAGAGAGACAGATAGACAGAGACAGAGAGGCAGAGAGAGACAGAGAGAGAGATGAGAGGGGGGGAGAGAGACAGACAGACAGAGAATGAATGAATGCATGCTAGGCACAGAGACAAAAAGATCTGCATTTGAACCTTGCCTCAGAAATCTACTAGCCGACTTTATGCAAATCCCTCACAAACTCTGAACCTCAATTTTCTCCATTTTATGAAATGGGGTTGTTGTTGGGGGCAGCTAGGTGGCTCAGTGAATAGAGCACCGGCCCTGGAGTCAGGAGGACCTGAGTTCAAATCCGACCTCAGACACTTAACACTTACTAGCTGTGTGACCTTGGGCAAGTCACTTAACCCCAATTGCCCTCCAAAAAAAAAAAGAAAGAAATGGGGTTGTTGTGAGGGTCAAACAAGATGATACCTCTAAAGTCCTTTGAAGACTTTAAAGAGCTGAGTATATCACAGTTCTTCTTATTAATACTATTAGGAAGGGGACCTTAGCTTAGCTCCATATCATGGGGAAATGGGTGACCCTGGACACTTGAATTTCCTGATAGTGAAGAAACAGCAGCTCAGGTCACTCCAACTACTACCCAACAGAAGATAAAATGAAATGAATTCACTGTGAATGAAAGAGAAAGGCAAGAGGAGAGCTGTAAGCTGGTGTAGATCAGCCCCCAAATCTCCTCTCAGCTCCAAATCAGCCTTCTATGGACTGTGTTCAGGAAAAGTGACTTTAACATCTGAACCAAGATGAGTAACAGTAACAGCTTACTGAAGCAACAGAAGGCCGTTTATCTGCTTGTGACAGTCTCCTTATCCTTGGCGCCTACATCATTGTAACTAAGCAATCCTACATCATTGTAACTAAGTAAGGCATTTACTACAGAGCCTCTTCTACAGACAAAGCCATACAAGGTTAAAAATGACTAAGATGATGTAATTCCTGGTGGCAATAAGGCCAACCACTGAGTATGTACAGACTAAGTGACCAATTCCAGTTATATTGCAACAGGAAAAATCAATTAACTAAAAGCAAAGGTCAGATTGAGGCTTGCTGGAGGGGGAAATTTCCTGATGATTAGTTACAGCTAGCCAGAAGGGGAAATGGACTACCTTAAGGACTCCCCACTAACTTTGGAGAGGTTGTTTTTATTTTTATTTTTTTTTATACATTGAGTCTCCCTGTCTAATTCAGGATGGAAGTGGAACAGCATTTCATTGTCCTGATCCTGCTGCTGATTGGTAGGGGAGCTTTGATCTGCTCCATTTCCCATCTGGGCCAATCCATCTCTCCTTAGGTCCCCCACTCCGAAGGGGCTCACCATGTTGGTGCCAAACTTACCACATCCACCCCAATCACCTTAGCCTATTACAACTCAGAATTCATAGGCTTGACTGATCCAGCAGCCTCAGCCTCACCATAATGGGGTGCACCACACCATCCCCTAGAGATTTTTATGTAAGGGCTGGATGACCATTTGTAGAGCATTTTGTAAAAAGTCTGAATGTTTAAGTACAAACTGGACTAGACGGTGTCTGAGGTTCTTTTCGGCTCTGGAGTTCTGTGTTTTTATGTATTTTAACCCTATGGTGTTGGGGTTGAACATTAAGTCAGAGGTTATGAGTTTGAATCCTGCCATGGCCACTTATTATCTATGTGACTTTTAAAGTCATTTAACTTCTCTCAAACCCAGGTTCTTTTTTTATTTATTTATGATATTCTTTCCTTTTTAAAGTTTGAGTTTCAGATTCTCTTCCTTCCTCCTATCCCTCTCCCACCCACTGAGAAGGCAAAGAATATGATATCAATTATACATGTGAAATCATACATAACATATTTCCACATCAGTCAAATCATAATACAAAGCAAAAAAAATAAGATAAAAATTAAAAAGCAAGAAAATTATACTTCAAATTGCACTCAGAGTTCATCAGTTCTTTGTCTCTGGAGATGGATAGCATTTTTCATCATGAAATTGTGTTAGATCATTGTATTGATCAGCGTAGCCAAGTCTTTCACAGTTGTTCATTAGTACATTGCTGTTACTGTGCACAATGATTCCCTGGTTCTTTCTAGTTTGCTTTGCATCAGTTCATATAAGCCTGACCATGTTGTTTTTTTCTTTCCTGAAACCACCCCCTCATCATTTCCTATAACACAATAGTATTCCATCATAGTCATATGCCACAAGTTGTTCAGCTGTTCTCCAATTGAGGAATATCCCCTTCATTTCCAATTCTTTTCTACCACAAAAAGAGCTGCTAGAATTACTTTTGTATACATACATCTTTTTTTCCTTTTTCTTTGATCTCTTTGGGTACAGACCTAGTAGTGGTATTGCTGGATTAAAGGGTAGGTACTGTTTTATAGTTGTTTGAGAATAGCTCCAAATTGTTCTCCAGAATGGTTAGACCTCGGTTCTTCATCCATAAAATAAGAGGATGACTCTAAATGCCCTATAAGGTCTTTTCTCAATCTCTATACACTATCACCCATGCCCAACTTGGGATGCTGTGATTTTCAGTTGCATGCAGGCTTGACCAATATCACCAATGAAAGTCACTACCCACAATTGTCTCCCATCACAAGAACCAAAATACAGTCCCCAGTCTTCCTTCCATACCCAGCCCAACTCTGACTCACTCTGGGCACACTAAAAGAATAGAGATCACCAGCTGGGTGTCCTCCTTACAAAAGGCCACTGACTCCTGACTCAAAGCTTTTTTTTTTACTTCACTAATTTATCCATGTCATCAGAAAGGTTATAACTTTCTTTGCAAAGAAAAGTTTAAGAATATCACTGTGAATTAACTCTGGCTTCATAAGAAACAAGCCGTGATTCAGGTATTTGACCACACACTAGGGATTGTTTGATTTTTTATAGTTGTATCTTCAGTGTCCAATGCAGTATTTGGCACACAGCAAGTATTTATTATATATGCTTGATCAATATAACTTCTGTCCTATGTATTCACATATACTACAATTAGGAGTAGAGTCCTCTTTTCCCCCCATGTAATATCACTGATCCATAGAAAATTTTTTAAAAAATTAAACAGCCATATAAAAATAAGAAGCAATGTTTCTTCCTTAGAAAAATATAAAAGTCAGCTTATCTGCTTTTAAAATTTCACATTTTACCTAATAAATATAACAAATACTTTTGGCTCCACACTATAGGTAGTTATTTGAAGACAAATGAGGAGAAAGCAGCACAGGGGAAGCAGGATAGACTTGGAGGATTTGAATGAGAGAGACAGAGTGTGCAAATTATTCTCCACCTACTTTTTTCACACACTGCTATTCATTTTGGACTTTATTGCATGTTATCACTGTCTTCTACACTGTTAATTAGCTAATTAATCATTATTTACAGCTTCTCAACTGTTCTTGCCATAACACTTTCAGAAGCTCTACATTAAATGTCAAGTCTGCAACATGCCACTGAGAAATTATTTTCTAGACTGTAATTTCAGTAGCCATAGCAGTAATACCAATCCTAGGCCCTAGAGGACCCAGGCCAAGATCACAACCAGCCAGGGGTTCCTCACTCCCAGTAAGAATCATCTTATGATATAAATTGAGACTACAAGGTCTGTTTTGCCTTTCTTCCATCAAGTCTGAGGTAAGAGTCTTTTGTAATACAAATACATAAAACAAGGGTAACTATTGTTCAAAGCAGTCAGTAGAGTCAATGGACCAACAGAGAAAGGGCTAGATATGGGTTATCTAAGAGTGTATCAAGAAATATCTAAAGGAAAACCCCTAACCTGCTTAAAACTGACAATTATTTTAATGTATGCAGCAAAATGTAGGGTAAGATTGCCACATTTTTTTTTAAGCAGTTGGGGTTAAGTAACTTGCTCAAGGTTACACGACCAGTTATTTTTTGTGTGAATGCCAAGTATCTAAGGCCAGAATGGATCCCGGATCTCCCGGTGCTGGGGCCAGCGCTCTTACTCACTGTGCCACCTGGCTGCCCCAAGATTGCCACATGTTACTTTGCAAAATGTTCCTGTAAATTATCCTTAGGGTTTGAAGGAAGAATGTCTACCATATGGCCAGATGACTCCTATAACCATTTATGCAGAGGTTAAGAGAATAAAGGAAGAAGAATAGAGAAAAGGGAGAGAAAAAAATGGTAGTGAGAATTAAAGGGAAAACAAAAGGAAAAGTTCAGGTATTTGTCACACCTTGAAATTGACTTGGAATTGCCAAGTTCATCTCTCACTCCCACCAGGGGCAACTACTTAAAGCGCAGTATTTTCTTTGGGAAAAGGTTTCATAACAATGAAATAAATGATACTGCCAAAAGCAACCTTCAGGAATTTAAGAGGACTAAAATTGCTAAAGTATTTCATCTCATGGTGTTTTGTTCTCCTTACCGCACATAGAAAATCAGGCATGACTAAACCAACCTCACTTAGCCAGCAGCTGCTCAATTTCCCAAAGAACAAAAATAAAAGAAATTGATATCTTTCAAATGTTCAGGGACCAATCATCTCCTCAATTCGGAGGTATGTAAATTGAAGACATCTCCAAGTTAAAATAAGTTAAAATAAATTCCTAAAAGTCCAATCTTATCTAGGCAGACACTTCAGAATTTTGTTGGAAATCAACTTCAAAGTTTATTTTTGAAATCAAAGTTTAAGATAAAAGAAGAGCTGTCCACAGACTTTCAGAGAGAGTGAAAGAGAGAGAGAGTTGCAGATATAAGCATGATGTAGTGCAAAGGGAATTGGATTTAGAATCATAAGATCTAGGTTCAAACCCTGACTCTGCTACTTACTAGCTATGTAAACCTGAACGAGTTGCTTAATATTTCTGAGCCTCAGTTTCTAGAGCTGTACAATAAGAGGGTAAGATTTGGTAGTATCTAAAAACTCTTCCAGCTGTAAGTCTATGCTCTTATAAAATAAACCGACAAGCTCATCAGAATTTGAAAAGACTAGACCACACACAAAGATCTGATCCATGGAATTATGTAAACGGGTTTGAAGCAATTTAACTGAGACTAATTTATGTTCATCTTTTATAGATTTTTGAAATTTCTGAAGAAGGGAAAAGGGTAAAGTATTTTTCAAAACTCAGGAAGACCACTTGACACTGCTTTTCTGCTTTATCCACAGAGATACAATAAAGGAACATAAATAAGTACCGTGTTTCCCCGACAATAAGACCTATCCTGAAAATAAGCCCTCCCCTTACTGTGTAAGATTCCTCTAAAATAAGCCCTCCCCCGAAAATAAGCCCTATTGAGATTGCTGCTGTAGTGAAGGTGATCCCCTGCGCTACACGCTACATTACGGTACCCTCCGTATGCACCATCTCCCCCGGGTGAAACGCACACCGTGCTCCAAGCTGCATCCAATCAGAGCTGCAGCAGTGAGCGCGTCATCCTGTTCTTCCCCAGTGATTTGCTTGCTGGCGCCATTGAGAGCAGTGCCGCGGAGGAGAGCTGAGGCAGGACAACATAAGCCCTCCCCTGAAAATAAGCCCTCTGGTGTTTTTCTTTCCAAAAAATTTAATAAGACAGTGTCTTATTATCAGGGAAACACGGTACTTCATTTGTACCATTTCTAAGAATCCAATGTCACAATACCACAGATGATTCCTACACAGTACTGCCTGTTTCTCTTAGGACTAAAAAAAAAAATAACCAACTTAAATTAATTCAGACTATTCCCTGAAAGGTCTAAAGCTGAAGCTTAAATATTTTGGCTACATAATGAAAAGACAGGACTCATTGAGAAAGACCTTGGTGTTGGGAAAGGTTGAAAGTAAAAGGACAAAAGAAAGGAAAAAGAAAAAAGGGACAGCAGAGGAGATGGACAGTGTCACAGAAGTAATGAATATGAGCTTGGACAGACTTTAGTGGATAGGGGAGGACAGAAGGGTTTGGCCACCATGAGATCACATGACTGAATGAATGACTGAACAACAAATGGTTAACCAAAAGAGCAGCAAAATTTGCCTTGTTCTCTCAAAGGGGGTAAACTATACAGTCTTATACAGGTTAAACAGTAATAAAATGAAATTAACAGTCACTGTTCTTAGACTGCAACTCAACATTGGGAATCTAGAGAAGCAGAAAAAAGTGAGAAGAGTGAGAGATACTTCTGATGGTATCATTGGAGTGAATGAACCTTTAACAATCTATATCCATATGGAGATATATAGAGAGATAGAAAGATAGATAGATAGATAGATAGACAGACAGAGAAAGAGATACACACATCTATGTATATCTATATGCAGATATATGTATAAATATTTTCTTTGATAGACAGTGACTACCTGTTTGTTGACTAATTTCTTAACCTTCTTTCCCCAATATCAAGTCAATCTTTTGCTGTCTTCTTTTCATGCTCCTCTGAAAAGGGTCAGGATTACATTCTTTCCTGACATCTTTACTTCTGGGTTCCTCCCATAACCTTGGAACAACTGCACAAATCAGCACTTGGAATATCATGAGCCCTATTCTTCAATGACCTTTTATGCCTATTGCGTAAAATAAATATTTTCAGTGAAAGTCAAATATTATTTTGTAATTTAGGTTGTTTGTCAAGCTACAACTAAGCATTTGATTTCCTTTATCATAACAGTATAAGGAATAGTAGTGGGGAATGCATTTTCCCCTAATACCTGAACCTTAGAGTAGGAAAGAAATCTTCATGGGTCATCTAGTCCAATGTTTGCCTGAAGCATGGGTCCCATCTACCACAGTCTTGACAAATGATCACCCAACTTGGAGATTTCTCATGACAGGGAGCTTACTATCCCTGGAGGTAATTCATTCTATTTTCAAAGAACTCTTAAGTTTTCCTTATACTGGGCTATCATCTGCTTTCCTCCAACTTAATAGTTCTTTCTTTTGAGGTTAAGCTAAGTCAGTCTAATCCTTTTACTCTGACATGTCTTCAAATATTTGATGAGCATGAAAATACTTTAATGAGCTTACAGGAGCCTATTTGCATGATTGTGGTGAATTATGTATACAGGGTTATAAACTCCATTTGAGTACATGTAGAGCAAGAGCTGGTTCATTCTGCCATTCTCCCTAGGCTACATAAAGGAAGGCTGATTCAAGATTTATGCTGATTGAGAGCTAGAATCAGAGAGGCTGGGAATGGATGGACCAATATGGCACCTGTGTTACAATGCCAAAACTAGCACACAGCAATGACTGTATGTGGGCACCAGTCTAATTTTCCCACTTCCCTCTCAGCTCTGGTTAGAGAGGAGCCAAATGAGCCTTACAAAAATGGCGATGGTGGAGTCATATCCTAAGAGCACAGCCTCAGAGATGAAAGGGGCTTCAGAAGCCATCTTTCATCCCCATTTTGCAGGGAGAATTTCAAGCCCAGAGAAGTTAATTTTGATTAAGTTTGATTTGCCCAAAGTCAAGCAAGGTTCCAAGTATCAGAGCTAGGATCCAAACTCAAGTCTTCTCTCTTAATGTCTAAGAAAAAAAACTTTTTTGACTGTTCCTCCAGCATTCAGTCCCTTTTGTATAGGCATGTGAGCAGGCATAAAGGAAAAGAGAAGATGGAGGTTTAGAGTAGGCAGTGATCTATACAAAGGTGATCCTGATACTATATTCTCAACAATACCTAACTTTACCTTAAATAAATGAAGAATAACTTACATTGGTACAAACACTTTGTAGCTTACACGAATTCCCACCTAACTGACTTCCCATAAGATTCAGCTTATATCCTACCTACTCCAGGAGAATTTTCCCATTGCCTTCTGCATTCAAGTTCATGCTCTGCTTTTTAGTAATTTATGCCTACTTTCTCTTACTTTACACATTTTTACATTCTCATCATTAGCCTGTTCCAATTCACATTTGTCACCACTTTGCTGGATTTATGGCCCTTTTTTCTGTATCCCTTCAATTATCAATTCATTTTATTTCATTTTCATTTTGGTATTTTAGTCACTTTCAATGCCCTAAAAATTCAGGCAGAATAAGTGAAAAATCCTTTTTTTTCCCCATCACATTCTCAGCCATATTCAACTCTTTGACTGGCTAGAACTGGATTCTCTCAAGTTAAAGCTCAGTAGGTTGGATGGCAGTGCCATCCCTTGATTGCTCAGTCTATATTTCCAGAGCTAAGAAATAGACCTTGGGAAAGACTAGATGGGAATGAAGGTTATCAGATAAGTGTCCCTATAAAGGGCTTAACAGTATTGTTTAAATGGGAAAACATGAACAGAGAAAAGACAGTAGGAATGCTTACAAGAAGCTAGCACCACTCAATTATACATAAAATCTGGTAAATTTGATGAATGCTTATTATTAACTTCCCAGAAGGCCAATTTCTTCCTTGGTAATAGAAATATGAAATTAAAGCAAAAGTCTCATTAGAGAAATTGAGCAGGAAGCGAACTGGTCTGCTTCCACACTGTAAGGCCCAGATCAAATGCCACTACATCTTTTCTGATGACTCCAGTCATCACCTCTTCCTTTCTCAGAAACTTTGGTACATGTTGTGTGACACCATTAGTTATTTTTATATACACATGGTCTCAATCACTATTTGATGCATGTGGATCTTCTCTCCAGTGGGACTATACAACTCAAGATTCGATGGTAGAGGCATTAAGAAGAGTGGAACCGGGGCGGTTAGGTGGCACAATGAATAAAGCACCAGCCCTGGAGTCAAGAGGACCTGAGTTCAAATCCAGCTTCAGATACTTAACACAAAAACCGTGTGACCTTGGGCAAGTCACTTAACCCCAACTGCCCTCCAAAAAGCAAAAAAAAAAAAAAATCAAGCAGAAGAGTGGAACCATAACAAAGAAGGAAGGAGAAAATGAAAGATACCAGAAAAGTGGAAAACAAAGGTAGCAGAAATGCCAGCTAGTGCAGTGAGAAACCACACTGATAATGGACAGATGTTAAAAGGAGCAAAGGTTGATTTGATGAGTATCATCAGGATGGCAATACAGCTGAATTGTAGAGACAGATTAGGGATACTTGTGGTCAGTACTTCTGACAATTGCACCAGCCTCTTTCCTATGGCCAACATGTAAAAACTAGAAGAAAGCTTCAACCCTAGTTGGTAGGGCACCTCCTTCCAAATGAACTCTTCAGATCTGATGGAAATGGCAGTGAAATTAAATGACCACCTCAAAAGAAGGGAAGTCAGATTCATGATTAAGATGAGTCAGATCCAAACAAGTTCATGAATGAATTTATTACATCCTTTAAAAAGAAAAGAAACTCTGTGTAATGGAAATGTGCAGTTTCCTGTACAATCCTCTCCTTCTATTCTACAAGGAAAAGAAATTTTTCTTTTTATTTGGTATTTGTCAAGTTCAGAATAAAAAACAATTTTTTAATGAACACAATGAAGCCCTGCTGCTCTCCTCTTGCCTAAGGACTTTTCATCTGGAGTCCATAGTTAAGATATGTCTGGTTAGGGGTAGCTAGGTGGTGCAGTGAGTAGAGCACCAGCCCTGGAGTCAGGAGGACCTGAATTCAAATCTGACCTCAGACATTTAACACAAAAACTAGTTCATGTGACCTTGGGCAAGTCATTTAACCCCAATTGTCCTCCAAAAAAAATAAAGTTAAAATTAATATTTTTTTAAAAAAAGGATATGTCAGGTTAGTGGATGGATTTCAGGGGGTCCATGAACTTAGATGAGAAAAGAACACATCTTTATTTTTACTAACTAAATAAAGTTAAACTTAACTAAAATGTAGCCTTTCCTTCAATTATGAATTTAAAAAAATATTCCTAAAAAGGGGCCTATAGGCTTTACCAGACAAGACTCCTTAACACAAAAAGGTTATGAACCCCTTATTTGGAGGTTAGCCAAAGATGGCAGTCTTCTGCGAATCAACAGTTATTGGCTACATATAGCTTTCAGTGCTAAGGATGCAGGGATGAAAAATAAATGGTAGGGGCAGCTAGGTGGCGCAGTGAATAAAGCACTGGCCCTGGAGTCAGGAGGACCTGAGTTCAAATCCAGTCTCAGACACTTGACACACTTACTAGCTGTGTGACTTTGGGCAAGTCACAACCCCAATTGCCCTCCAAAAAAGAAAAAGAAATGGTAGCTTTTAGGAAGGCAAGACAACCCTAATACTGAGTAAATGGGTCTAGCAAGAGATGTTGACATACAAAGATATAAGCACACTAAAGTTATCAAAACCATGCTTCCTAGGTACCTGGTCTGGGACAATAGGTAGCATTTTATGAGGGATGGGAAAGAGTCTAAGAGAAGCAAGGAAAAAAAGCCTTGAGGCTTTAGAGAATAGATCTAACATGGTCTGCTTTTAGAAAGGGTTTTCATAGGGTGAGGATTAAGGTCCAAATGGTCAGGTTTAGGTCTTAATTCAGAGATCACAAGATGACTAGATTCTTGATTGCTAGAAAATTGACCCATTACTTTAGCAGATGGGGGAAGGGGAACACTCAGGCCAGAAAGTATTAGAAGTGGTTAAATCAGCTAAGACAGAAGCCATTTTGGGGCTACAATGCTCCAGGCAATACAGTCCCTACCAAGACTGGGGCTCATTGAGTCAGTTTACTTTTTAGGCTCACCTAAGAAACTCAAGTCCCTTCAGGAGATGATTTTAGCATCGCCTCCCTTCAGGTAAGACTAAG
The DNA here is from genome assembly GCF_028583685.1 of Petaurus breviceps papuanus. Taxonomy (NCBI): domain Eukaryota; kingdom Metazoa; phylum Chordata; class Mammalia; order Diprotodontia; family Petauridae; genus Petaurus; species Petaurus breviceps. The sequence continues at coordinate 107,460 of NW_027187330.1, forward strand.
CAATTGGCTTCTCAGAGGAGGAGACCTGACAAGGGTAATGTGGACCTGTATCCTCTTCCTCAAAGCAAGATTATCCAAAACAAATAAATGAATAAAACCACTGAACTGAGCAAAAAAAAAAAAAAAAGCTTAAGTTTTTTCCCTCAGCCATCCTTCACAAATAAGAAGACAAAGATTCAGGAGTGTCCAGAGCACCCTTCTTGGCAAAAGTCTAGGAATATATGTAGGTAGACTAGAGTGGCCCCTGGTTTGGCCTTCTCTGAACAGAAGGAGGGGGGAAGCCAAGGGAAGAAATAGAAGTAAGGGGCAAAGTCACCCCGAGCTGACTTTGCTGCCATAGCAGCAAAAAAATATACCACATGTACAGAGTGTGCTTGGTAAGGGAGGATTACGTGATTGCTTTATAGGCTACAAGCCTGTGGACCAGACAAAGCAAGGGTTCTTTGCTGACCAACAATGACCCACCCCATTCAATACACACATGAGCACCACTACCCCTCCCATGCCTTTCCTTAAGTGAGGCTAAGGCTTTTGTTCCTTTTTAACCTTGATACTTGATTGGCCCAGGGGACTAACAGCTTAGGCTGTTGACCTCACTTCCTAGTTACCTGGGCACAAAACAGCCATGAGAAGCTCCAAACACTCTCAGAAGCTTAGCTGGAAGACAAGCTGAGCAACTCAGAGGCAGGGGAGTCCTGCCAAGCTGAATCAGCTCAATGCTTATACTTGTTGAGTTTCATTCTCCCGCAATGGCTAAGTAAATCTTCTGTTAACTGGTGAATAACCTACTTGTGAGTCTCTCATTTCATTGCAATATTGAACATAAACTACCAGGGCACTGGCCTGAGTCAGGCCCAGTCAGAATATGAATTAAATGCTTTTTCTAGTCTATCCCACTGGAGGTCTTTAAATAAAGACTGGAAGATTACTTCTCAGGTATATTGGAGTGGGAATTCCTTTCTGAGCTTGTGTTGGACTAGAAGCATGATGAGAGTCTCTTCCAATCCTGAAATTCTTTGATTCTATAAAATCATACCAACATAAAATGATTTTTTAAAAATGGAACTATTAAATTGGCAACTCAGGGAATTGCAGTAGGCATAGTGTACCTTAATTCCAACAAAACATTTGGTGAATACTCACAAGAAATCCTGGTAGATAAGATGGCAAAATATGAGCTAGATTCACAAAGTTATTGAATAACACAACCCAAAAAAGATTGATTAATGGGGCAAAGCCAGCCTGGAAAGGGCATTCAAGTAGACTCTGTCTTTGGCCATTTCATCCAAATTCTAAATAATATATAACTGGGAGGAACATCTAATACCACAGTCAATAGTATGAAGGTTTAAAATTATTTTGACAGTCTAAAATGCTAGGCCAAAACTCAAAAAAATTAAATTTGATGGGGAATAATGTAAAGGCCAACATTTAATTTGTGAGAAAAAAAATCACTGGTGTTAAGTACAAGTTAGGGGACAGCTCTGAAACTGTGTCAGAGACCTGGCTTGGCAACAGTTCATAGGAAATAGATCAGAGCATTTTAGTAGACCACAGGCTTAACATGGGAGAGTGGTGCCAAAGGGTAATGCAATCTTAGACTGAATTAATAGTGGTATAATATCCAGGTCAGGGAAAGCAATAATCCTACCATACTTTGGTCTATTCAGACTACACTTGAAGTGTTCGGTACTGGACAACACATTTTAAGAGGTTATGGACGGCAAACTATAGTATATTCATCAGGGTGGTCAGGGAGGGGAGAGGTCTGAAAATTGCAAAACATTAGGAACGTTTGAACTTCCCTGGAGCATGGTGGGAAGAACATTAGATATGAAGTCAGAAACCTGGGTTCAAATCTTGGTTCTGACACAAACTAGCTATGTCACTTTGGGAAACGTGCTTTACTTACCTGATCCTCCAATTCCTCATCTGTAAAATGGAATTAACACTATTTGCATTGTCAGCCCCACAGAGCCAAGCAAGGAAAACCCTTCATAAACTGTAAAGTACCTATAAATGTAAGTTTGCAATTATTAATAGTAAAAAGGATAACTAACATTTACATAGCACTTTAAGGTTTGTAAAACACAAATTCTCCTATTTGATCTTCACAACAACCCTGAGAGGTAGGTGTTATTATAATCTTCATTTTACAGATGAGGAAACTGAGGCTCACAGAGGTTGTGATTCATCCATGGTCACACAATTAATAAGTATCTGAAACAGGATTTGAACTCAGGTCTGGCACTCTATCCATTGCACCACCTAGGCACCTCCTAACTGCCTCATTATCTTCCCAAACCCTCATTTCATATCAGGGGATACTGAGGCCCAGAAAAGCAAAAAGGACTTGCCATTTAAGAGGGTTTCAGATCCAAGGGATAAGAAATTTTATAAACTCTTTTTGGAGTTATATACAGCATTTATTTACTTACTTTGCTAAATTGTACCTCAAGACACAACATGAACATGAGAACACATAAAAGTATTACCACAACAGCTATTAAAACATTGTGAACCTCCCTTCTGACCTTATAAACAAGGTCTGGTGGGAACCAAAGTGGAAATTCAGCCTGTTAAGTAAGAGTTGAGTATATGTAGATCCCATAACAGATTGCAAGTCATCTTCGGGATGGAGGAGGGAAGAGTGGGAGAGAAAATTTAAAACTTATGAAGTGAATATTGAAAACTAAAAATAAAAAATTAACTTAAAAAAATAAAGATGAACTGAAAGATTTTGCTCTTAAATTAGACAATGGAAACACCTCTCCTCCAAGTACGAGATTATAAGCAATAATGACTCAGAAGAAGGCCAGAGACATGCTGAAGACCCAGGAATAAAAAGCTATGAAGCGTTTGCTCTAACCCAGAAAGTGTTTCTGGCAGCCTCATACCTGAGCTGCATGTTTATAAAGGTTTTTTTCTTCCTTAAGGAACATCAATGGTAACCCAAGGAATGGACTGAGTGAGTTGTAAGCTCATGTGAAGACACTGCCAAGAAATGCTATTGGCAAAGTCATGGAAGGCCCCAATGTGGAGTCTAACCCTGCAAAGAAATGAACAGTGTGTTTCCAGTTCAGGTAAGGATATGGAGTTCACTTGCAGAAGACAGCCTTTGGGATTTATGTTTCTGTAACCGACCGCTGGATACCCCCAGGCGATTTTCCTTTGAACTTCTTACCCATATATAGTCAAGGCTGATGTTTTGGAAGGCCTCAGCTCTTATCATTTAATATTTTAAATCATCTCACCAATGTTAGGTTGGCTATTTAGTGGGATTGCAGCCAAAATTAGACAACTAAGGTTGGGAAATATGAAGGAAACAGAAATATGGCTATGTTTTCCTGATTGGTGAGAGGCCAATGGGCAGTTAGGTGGCTCAGTGAATAGAGTGCTGGAAGTCAGGAAGGCTTATCTTCCTGAGCTCAAATCTTGCCTCAAGACACTTACTAGCTGTGTGAACCTGGGCAAGTCACTTAAACCTGTTTGCCAACCACTTGCACCATTCTATTGCTACAGCCAATATCTCCTTACTGCCTTACTTTGTACCTCTGGCTCTAAGAACAGTAACCAATCTCTAAAAACAATAAGTAATCAACACTAGTAGTCCTAGAAAAGGCATGTCAATCAATTGTCCTGTGGTTCCACTCACCATCCCTTAGATTTCCCATGTTAAAGTACCCATCCCTGGTACCCACTCCTCCAATATATGTTCTCTTCCCCCGTTGGAATGTAAGCTCCTTGAAATCAGGGCCAACACTTAGCAAAGTGTTTAAAACATATTAAAAGCTTAATAAATACTCCTTATTCTTTCATTTATTCAGGGGGGGTGGCAGAATAGTACCCCAAAAATAATGGGGCTTCCATTTACAGCTTACAAAGCACTTCACTCCCAACAACCCTGAGGAGTAGATGGCGCAAGTAAAATTTTTCCATTTTGATAATGATTATGCTTGGGGTCATTAAAATTGAGTCAAAGAGAATGCTAGGAAATAGTGGAGTGGGATTAGAACTCAGGTCCATTAGAGCATGAATCCAGAATAGATTAGCTGCTTGGAGCTGGAAGGACAAGAGTTTCAAAGTCAATTTTCATGATATGGGAAGAAATCAGTCTCAGCTGACCTTGCCATCCTCAAATATAAGAGTGAGTAGGCACTACCCACTGAGAATGAACATTCTCTGCTTTGGAGAGTCAAGTCTAAACTTCAACTAGCCTCAACTAGGCCAAGAGAAGGAATTCCATGTCCCATAGTGATGTGTATCCCATTCCTACTCATCATTCAAATCCCAGCTCTGGTGCCCTTTTCTTCATCTTCTCAGATACACACAGCTGGAAATGAACTCTCTTCTCTGTGGCCCCTGGAAAAGTGTCCCTCTATTGGACTCAATACTCCATCTCACTCCCTCCTTCCCCTGTGCATTCCTAACAAGCTATGCCCAAGTCATGGAATGAACCCAACCAGTCAACATGAATTTATTTGGCACCTGACTCAGGGCCTGGGTTAGCTATTTCTTCCTCATCTCAATCTCTCATAATTCTTTTCTTTCTCTAGTTTAATTCAGGTGCTACCACCTCCATGATACCAGCCCAAGAAAGTAGCCCCTTTCTGTTAATGTTCTCTTTGGCTTCCATTTTCCTTGTAGTAAGGGTATACATGTTATATCTCCCCAATAAAATATAAGCAAGGAATTTTATTTTATTTTTTGTATCCACAGGCCTAGTGCTGGTGCTCTTAAAATAGTATGTGCTTTCAATAAATGTCTGTTGAATTGAATTACATTTTAAGTTATGTTTTCTTATAAATAATACCAAAATCTGACATTCAAATAAGTAAAATTTCCCAAAGAAATCTGACCTAAAACTATCAATTTTAACTACCTATAACTTTTTTTTCAAGTAAAAGGAACACATTAAAATAGATCAATTCTCTCCAGTTATAATTTTCCATTCTACCTTGCATGTCTTATCTTAAGAATCAACATGGTACAATGCAAAAAATACTGGATATGGGAGACTGAAGAGGACTCAATTCTCAGTTCCACCCCTTTCTTACAAGCCAGAGAATGAACAGTCAAAGCATTTAATTGTATAGACTTCTGTTTCCTTATCTGCCAAGTGGAGAAAATATTTGTATTACCTACCTTATAAGGTCGTGGTAACCGATCCAATGAAGTAATATATGTGAATGTCATTTGTGACCAAAAGGATTGTAAACCATCATTATTATCTCCCCTGTTGGACTGTAACCTCCCTGAGGACAGGGATTGGTACCATTCATCTTTGTACATAAGGAATATGTTTAAAAAAGACTCACGATGAAAGAACCTGAGTAATTCCAAAAGGACTCCAGCAGCTTCAGGCATGAGACAAAAGGATCCATGCCAAAACATTTGAGCAACTTCTTCCCTTCCCTTTGTAAGACATAAAAGAAAGTTGAAAGCTCTTGGTTTGTTTTTGTTGTTGCTGCTGTTCTTTGGTTTATTTGTTTTTGTTTGTTTGTTTTTCAGGGAGGGCAAATGGGGTTAAGTGACTTGTCCAAGACCACACGGCTAGTTTCGTGTTAAGTGTCTGAGGCCATATTTGAACTCAGGTCCTCCTGACTCCAGGGCTTGTGCTCTATTCACTGCACCGCCTAGCTGCCCAGAAGGCACACTCTTGTTACTCAGTCACGTCAGTTGTGTCCAACTCTTTACAGCTCCATTTGGAGTTTTCTTGGCAAAAATACTGGAGCGGTTTGTCATGTCCTTCTCCAGCTCATTTGAAAGATGAGGAAACTGAGGCAAACAGGGTTAAGTGACTTGCCCAGGGTCACACAGGGAGTAGGTGTCTGAGGCCAGATTTGAACTCAGGAAGATGAGTCTTTCTGACTCCTGGCACAGCACTCTATCCACTATGCCTCCTAGCTGCCCAAAAGACACACTAGGTAAAAGGAAAATGGTGTTTCTGGGTAGAGGAGGCCATGAGGAACATGGGGACTGTTAAAGGAAAACACCATTATGCTGGGGAAATACATTAACAAACATTTATCAATTAGCATTTATGAAGCTTACTATGTACTAGGCATGTGCTAAACTCTGGGAATGGAAAGTCCCTGCTCTTAAAGTGTTTATATTCCAATAGGAAAAGATAACACATAAAAGGCATTTGAAAGAGGGTGGCAAGGAAGGACACAAAGGTGCCCAATATGGCGTTCATGTTAGAAAAACGATATCCAATATGGGGTTCATGGCTACTGTGCAGCCTGGAGGGGAATGAGGAAATTCTGGGGCCAATTAATCAATAAACATTTTTAAAGTACCTATTATGGGCCAGGAATTGTGCTAAACTGGGGATATTTCAAAAAGAGGCAAAGTATAGTCCCTGCCCTCAGGGAGCTTGCAGTTTAAGAATGCTAATGCTAGGATGTGCTTACCTATCTGAGTGACCAAATCACTTCCTTCACCAGTAAAATAAGGGGCTGGACTAGGTAACCTTTCAATTCCCTCCTAGTTCTAAATGTATCAGCTTATGATTTAATGAACAACTGGGGCCAGGGTTCAGAGCATCGTAGGAGCTGCAAGACTAGGCTAAGAGGCAGGAACACACAGCAACAAAGGAGGCCAGGAGCAACAGCCAAGCTCCAGACATGAGAATCAGCAAGAGAATCTGAAGAAACCAGGGGAAGGAAGGAAGAAGGGAGATGAAAATGCTGCCACTTCACCCAAAGCCAGCAATTTGACTCACATAGCTCTCCCACTCTGACTAGGTGTGGGAAAGGGAGGAAGAATTCACCTGAAAGAGGGCTGGGGAGAGAGGTGGTGCTATGATTACTGGCTTGGTAAAAGAGGCTCATGGGAGAGTTCCTTCCCTGGTCCACAGTCAAGCTTTTATGAAGAGTTTACTATGTGCCAGGCACTGTTCTTTGAATAATGTTTTTGTTACTCTCAGTGCTTGCAGGGGGCACTGAGCCTCAGGGACATGAGCCAGATTCTGATGTTTTTAGGGGGACTCATTTTAGGATGTTTTTAGGAAGAACCCAATGAGCCATAGAGATTATTAGTGAGAAAGATTCCCAAGATTCAACCCAAGGGACCTGTTAGAAGTCAGGCTTAGTAACTTGAGGCACATTTGCTGTCCCTGAAGTGTCTAGCATGATACTACCTTGTACATGGTGTGTGTTCAATAAATATTTCTCAAATGAATGAATGGAGAAGGCAAGAAAATGGTTACCAGAAGAAAAGTCTTTCTGATGCCCTCTTAAGAGAGATGCTGACAAGGGAATCAAGAAACTCAGGTTCTAGCACAGCCAGCAGAAAGGAAGCTCGATTAAAACAGAGAAACTAACCCCTGGAGAGGATGAGAAGGCAGCCACCCAAATTAGAAAGGCTTTTAGGCAGTCATTTACATGACAAACTGGATTCCCAACATGCACTAGGAGAAAAGTCAATGAGACAAAAAAAAAATTCTTCTTCAACATCTTGCTAATGGTCACAACTTGGGCATAGTTTACAGGTGCTTTTCCTATGTGGATGCCATTTTTCTCCCCTGTTAGTATGGTGTATTTCCTCTTTAAATATCCAATCTAGTCCACAGTATCACCTTGTCATCATAACTCAGTTTTAAGGACTGCATGGACGACCACTTGTCCAGTATGATCCCACCAGGATTCTTTGTCAGGTACCAGTTGGACTAATTGGTCTCTGAGATCCCTTCCAATTCTGAAGTTCTGTGATTCAAGGTCCAATTCAAATCTCAATGATCTCTACTTCAATTTAATTTTTTAAAATCCCATTTGTTAAGCACTGGGAAGTCACGGAGGTTAAAAAGATGAAAAACAACACAGACCCACCTTCAAGGAATTTACAGGTATAACACCCACAATTCCACACAATGGAATAAACATTGGCTCTATGGCAGGGGGTTCATGAATTTGGTTTTTAATAGTTTGATGACTGTATTTCAATATACAGATGGTTCTCAATTTACATAAATTCACATTACACAAAATCAACTTTATATAAAGAATTCTGAAAGAAATCCACTTTCCAAAAATACATCTCTGGTAACTTTACTGTACCATACTTCTACATTTCTTTGTAGCTTCAATATTTAGCACAGCACCTGGGACATATTAGGCAGTTAAATAAACATTTATTGACTGACTCACCAGACTTCCAAAGAGGTCCACAACACAAGGTCAAGAACCTCTGCTTTAAAGACATACACCTTGGGTTTGGGTCCCACCTCTGATCCTTACTACATGTGTGCCCTTAGGTAAGTCCCCTAACCTCTTTGGGCCTCAGTTTCTTAATCTATAAAATAAAGAAATTGGATTACATATCTACTGAGGTCCCATCCACACTTAGATTTATGAGCCTATCCTATGAAATAAGTGTGATACAAGGTAGAATGGCATAGGGGCTCTTATTGTTGGCACTACAAGAACCAAGTGAATTTGCACTGCTCCCTTGGCACCTATTTACCACCTCTGTAGTGGTCATTATTTTTTCTTCTGTGTGTGAATGTGTGACTTTCTCCTGTTTGATTACCAAAATACATTCCCAAGATGATTTCAATCAGGCAACTAGGCCACGGAGTAGAAGGGTAGCCACTAAAAATGTTTCCCATATATCAGTTAGAGAAATATTTTAAGGTCATTCTTTTCTTTGCTTTAAAGAGTCTAATCCAGTGCTTTCCCTTTCACAGTCTTTCAGGCAGATCTCCAATCCTCAGAACTCTGTCTACAAATCAGAGCTAGTGACCCATGAAAGAGTGGCAGATTATTTTAACCCATTCGTCAACTCCTTTTGGAGGCAAAGCTGTGGGTTTGAATAGCTTCTGCTCATTGCAGGAAGATAAGCACTCTCCAGTTGATCCTGTCCTCCACAGTGGTTTTCACACCTGATATCCGATTTCTTTTGGGGGACTACAACTGACTTTTTGTGGCATTCACACTAACCTTTGCAATAAACTTGGTTCTCCATTTAGTGGCTCATAGAAACTTTTTTGTACTGAAAAGAAAGCTTAAAAATAACTTAATCCCACCTTCTTGTTTTACAAATGAGGAAATGACTTGTCCAAATCCATACTAGTTAAATCAGTTTTGTGTATTGTCTTCCCTCCTTAGAATGCAAACCCTTAAGAAGGTAAGGGATTGTCTTTCTTTTTGCTTTTATTAGCATCCCCAGCACTTAGTACAAAGCCTAACACTTAGTAAATACTTAAGAAGTGCCTTGTCTCTCTTTAATGGCTCTCAATTGCCTACTAAATGAAGAAGAAACTCCTGATTCTGACATTCAATGCCTTCTACCTAGTTATGTCTGGCATACCCTTTCTAGCTTTATCTCCAACTACTCCCCATCACCTATGTTCCAACCAAACTGGATTATTTTCCATACCTCAATTTTGTGCTTCCCATTACTGTCTTGCCTGCTTGACACACATCGTTATCCATTTCTGAAGGAACTCCTGCCTTCATTGTCCTTTTTATTGAAGTGCCTCCTTTCTTTCAAAGTTCCAAATAGGTACCTCCTCTTCACTCTCTTATTTGCCAAACACACCCCTGACACCAGGTATGAGTGATCTCTGCCTCCGTTCAGGTATTCTTTCTTTTATCAGTTATTTTTATACATTTCTCCCCTTTAGATTGTAGGTTTCTTGAAGGAATTGTCTGTGTTACATCCCCAGCACCTAGTGTAGTGCCTTGTATACAGTAAGTACTTAATGAATGTTTGTTAAATAAATGAATGAATCTTAGAGTTGAGAGGAACTTCAGAGGAGCTACCCAGTGTCTTATGGCATTCCTGATTCATATCATTTTTAAGAATCCATTTCTGAAACTTCTTTTTTTGATGATGCTGATTTCCTTCAAATTCTAAATTCTATCAATTGGGGACCATAGCTACAATAAGAAGGGCAGTAAGGTGTAAAGCAGTGAATTTTAGGGACTAAGGAAGAAACCTTGAATCCTGTAACATGAGTAACTGTTGTCAATGTCTTTAATAATTCAGAGTTCTCTACTCCCTCTGCTAATACAGATCCCAGCCCCTCTCTAGCTCAGTAAGTAGCCTATCTAGGCAGCTTCTCTATAAAACCTGGAGATGGCCATGGCTCAAAAAATTTGTCCCCCTGAAGCCACCCTGGTGATGAAGCTCTATGAACTCAACAAGTCAAGTCCTCAGAACACAACAATACAGTCTATCAGCAAGTCTGTAGGTGAAGCCTTTACAGCTTGGTAGGACCTGCTGGAGTCAACTTTCCAGTAGCATAAGCTTCAAAAACCCAAGACCACAACTCATTGAGGCACTGGAGGAAGACTTAAGCAGAAGATCTAGCTTATCAATCAAACATTATCAAGTGCTCATAAGGGGAGCTGCAAGATTCCAAATAAAAAGAGAAGCTCATAGCTACTTAAGCATGCAGACCTCATAGAAGGTCTTCAGGATGCACTTTTAAAGATAAGAGGTAATGTGTACAGCAAATGGAATAAATGACCTTGGAGTCAGGAAGAACTAGACCTAAATCCTGCCTCCAAAACTTACTAGCTGTGTGATCCTGGACAAGTTACTAACCTTTTATGAGTCAGTTTCCTCATCTGTAAAACGAGGGGGTTGGATTCCATGGCCCCTTAAATCCTTCTAGCTTCAAATCTATGATCCTACAGCAAATGCCATTAAGTTGCAAGGAGAGGGAGCAGGAATGAGCAGATATTATCCTACTGCTCCCATGTGATTGATAGGACATACAAAATTAGACCATGAGCACTTTGAAAGGTTTAATATGCTTTTTGTGATGCCACCCACTGATCTTTAAGCTTTAAATCAATCACTGGAGGTTGAATGGCTTCACATGATTCTACATATAAAACAAAATAGGACTTCAATGCTGGAAGAAACCTCCTGGATCATACAGTCCTATCCCCTCATTTAACAAAATAAGGAAAATGAAACCCAGGGTAGTAAATTGACTCCCCCAAGATTCTACAGTTAGGTCATAGCTGAGCCAAGATAAGAATCCAATTTTTTTCTAAACTAGGAATCAAGTGAATGCAGAACCTACTAGGAAAAATATACCATAAGTCAAGGATTCTTAAACTGGGGTCTATAAACTTGCTTTTTAAAAAATATTTTGATAACTACATTTCAATATGATTGGTTTCCTTTGTGGTCCTAAGTATTTTATTTTATGCACTTAAAAACATTATTCTTAAGAACCTCTGTTATAAAGGAATAATTGTCTAAGCTATGTAATATTCAGTTAAAAAATAGAAGATCTGATTACTGGAATAGAACTTGTAATATCAAAACAGACCAAATGTATACAGGAGGATAATTTTTTATTAATCTAGTATTATAAAACACTGGAGAAAAGACTTAATATTTGAAAAGTGGACAAAATTCTTAATAATCACTTGAAAAATTGTCTGAACTACCTAATGAAAAGTTTGCAAAGAAATGCAACATAAAAAAGATATCATTTTATACTTATCAAATTGGAAAGAATAGTTTAAAATGACTAAAATTCAATAACTATCAAACTCTAAGGAAGCGAGCATTTTATTACATCATTGGTAGAACTGTAAATTGATAGAATGTTCTTGGAAAACCATCTGAAATGCAAAATAAGAGATTTTAAGGGATCATATAACTTAATATGGTGGTCCTAATACTAGCCTTTCCTAAAAGATGTTACTAAAAGGAAAAATAGACCCACCACTTCAAAAATACTGATAGTGTCTTTGTCCTGTTTGTAGTTTTTATCTTTGTTACTTCAGTCTTTCTTCTATTCCCCATCAAATTATTTTCCAACCCTTCCCCTTTAGCTGGTAAACAGACTCCCAAAGCTGGGGCTGGAACTGGCATGGGTCCCTGTACTGAGTAATCTCTGGGGGACAGGACTGGTCCCAAATGATTTTAGTTCTCTTTCCTTCAAACCCAACATAGCTTCCCACACTCGCTAAATCCCCACCCATCCTTTTCCTTTCTCTCATTGGCTGGACCTAATAGAGCTCTGCCTTAGGGTCGGGTCTAAGGCACAAACCTGCAAGTTTACTTGTGTTCCTCCTCCAGCATGTGGAGGCTGTCAGGGGTGGGTTACTGAGTGACTGTTCTAAGTATTAAAGTTTTCCAGGGTTCATTCATAAGGATTCTACCTTGTAGGAGGCTATGTGTTCTTCTCATGTGATTTTAACTGTAATTACTACAAATCTAAGAAGAAGAAGAAGAATTTTTATATAGCATATATATAAATATATATATTTATATATATATATATGTGTCAAGTATGCTAAGTATTTTATAATTATTGACTCATTTCATCTGCACAATTTGATTGAAGAGGTGAAGTTTACAAAAATTGATTGATAATAATAGCTACTGTTTATATAGCGCTTTAAGGTTTGCAAAGCATTTTACAAATGTTATCTCATTTGATCCTTACAATAACGTTGGGTAATAGGTGCTGTTATTATCCCCGTTTTACAGATGAGGAAGCTGAGACAGGTAGATGTTAAGTGACTTGCCCAGGGTTACACAGTCCATAAGTGTCTGAGGACAGATTTTTCTCAACTCCAGGTCCAGTGTCCTATCTACTTTGCCACCTGATCCACCAACTTACTGGTCATGTGATCCCCCTTTTTTGTAATAATGAAAAACTAAAATCAGTCTATATGTCTAGTGATTTTGAGGATGATTCAATAAATTATGGATGGTAAGGAATGCTCCTACAAACTCCTAGTTCACTACTCTTTTTGCTATATCAATCAGGCTCTCACATAGTGATTGGAAGAGCATATTGGAAAGGCCTAATAATGTATCTTCAGGAAAAAGTATTTTCCACATCCTATGGGTAGTATGGAATGAATTCTCAAAGGTCATACTTGTTAGATACAGGATGGGTCTTGATCATAGAGAAGGCACTAACTTACATGCCATGATTTGAAGTACCCCACCCCCAATACACAGAAGTCCTAGCTGTACTTGGTAGGGGCCCTCATATTTTAACACGATTGGGATACTGTTTTAAGTGGGAGGAATCACATATTGGTGAGCAATTCGTTAGCTAACATGTTCTTAAGGACTTGTTTATTGGACTAACCCTTTGTCATGCACTTTGACATAGATTCAGACTCTCTGAAGCACGTTGCAAAGGAGCATGAACAGGGGTCTTGAATGCCAAAAGGGTGGAGAAAGAGGATCCTCTCAACATTCCCTGGCTATTGAGCTAATGGGATCATATTTCAAATACATCCATGAAGAACACAGGAGGAAACCTGATGATTCCCAGACCAGGAGCATTGAGAGAGGGCTACTTACTGTGTCCTGTTGTCAGGTTAGCTTTATTAGGGCTTCAAGGTCCTGCCTAGTTAGGAAGAAGTAGAGATGGAGCCAAGGTTGATGAGAAGAGCAATCTGGAGAGGTGGAACAGGTTTTTAAACTACCTTGGAAGGTCTTCTAATCTATGCTAGAGCAAGTTTCCCAAGACAGGAGATCTAATCTTGTCACTCCTGCCCAAAAATCTGTAATAGATCACTAACGCCCACCAAATCAAGTCCGATCTCTTTGGACTTCCTGGAACTCAAGGGCCCTCTTTAGTTTGGCTTCAATCTACCTATCCAACTTGAGTTCACACTACCACTGCCTTCTAAGGACTCTATCCTCCTGTGTAGGAATCAAAAGACTGATGTGGCAGGGGGAAAAAAATCATAAAGATCAAGATAAAAACTATTCTAAGCTACATTAAGAGGTAAATAATGTTCAGAACAAGAAAGGTGCCCTATTCAGATAATAACTGAAATACTGTGTTACTTTTCAGGAAGGACATAAAGAACTAGTAAGCATTGAGATAGTGAGACATGTAAAGATGATGCCATATGAGGATCAGCTAAAGACACTGGAGATTTTAACTAGAGGAGAGAAGATTGGGAGGAGGAGGGAGGGATCATGACAGCTGTCTTCACGTATCTGAAGCACCTAGCACAACTCCTGATATATACATAGTAGGAGCTTAGATGAGGAATTAGACTTATCTATTCAGCATCAGAAGGGAAACCTAAAAGTAGTGGGCCAATGTTACAGAGAGGAAGATTTAAGCTTGATTATATTAAAAAAAAAAAAACTTCCCATCAATTAGAGCTGTTCAAAAATGGAATGAGCTATCAGTCTTATGAAATTCCTTCAAAGGAGGTCTTCAATGTTGATGTCCATTTGTCTGGTGCAATATGGAGGTAGGACTCTTGGGGAGGCAGAGGTTGGATAAAATGGTTCCAAAATTCTTTCCATTCTACTTCTTGTGACAAAATGAGCATGCTAGGGGTGGGTAGGTGGCACACCAGCCCTCGAGTCAGGAGGACCTGAGTTCAAATCCGGCCTCAGACACTTAACACTCACTAGCCATGTGACCTTGGGCAAGTCCCTTAACCCCAATTGCCCTCCAAAAAGCAAAAAATAAAATAAAATGAACATGTTATGTTTCCTGAGTTTGAGAGACTAAACTTTCTTTAGAGGAAGTTGTTTGTAGGGAACTTTTAGGACCAGTTTGCTTCCTTCTTTTAAGTCACCCTATGTATTTGCATAGGAATTTGGGGGTGGGAAAGGACCTTGGTAAAAATATAGGAAAGCTCATGCACATGGCTGCTCTTAAATAGCAAACTCACCCAGGAAGCACCTTCATCATGAGAAGATTAAGAACCTCAGGTGATGGGCATGATTGGAGTGAGGATTTGTTGATCCCTTTTGGGATTGCATTACATTTTCTTCCTCCTTTATTTTTTGTAACTTTCAAAATAAAGTTTTGATTAATGATTTTTTTAAAATCATTTATACCACTAATACCTCTCTCTTTCCCTATAGGCTCCTCCAAGTAAAATAAAGAACTATAGTTAAGTAAAACAAAACAAGACATTTACTTTATCTGTCAACATGTGCCTCATTCCATAGCTATAGTTTACCATCTCTCCATTTAGGGAAGAGAGGTGCATTTCACCAAGTCTCCTGAAGCTTGCTCATTGGATTAATCAGAGTTCTGATATCTTTCATTGTTGCTTTACATGACCTTACTGGGCAAATTGTTGTCTTGGTTCTGCTTATTTCACTATGTATCACTTGATGTATCTTTACAAATTTCTCTGAAGTCTTCATACTCATTATTTCCTACAGCCTAATAGTATTCTATTACATTCATATTTCGCAATTTGTTTAATCATGACCCAATGAATGGACACCTCGTGTTTCTGCTATATTCTCAGCACAGGACTAGGAAAGCACTTTGGGTGGTAGGATATTATTACGGAAATTGGGGAGAATACAAAAGGAGAGACAAATTTTGCTCTCCAAGTAGGGCAGGGACTAGGAATCAAAGTATTAGGGTTCAGTTATTGTATCCATCACAACTAGTTGTCTACCCTTGGGCAATTCACTTAACTTTTCTGCCCTCCAACAGGGGGTTGAACTAGGTCATAAAGGTCTAGATCTAAAATACTATACTACAGTAAAATAAAACAAATCTCTCCCAGCAGCAATAAGGTAGATGACTGACTTCTGCCACTATCATTCTGAGGCTCATTCAAGCAGCCAGTACTTAGGATATAACCCTAGTGAATGCCTTATCTCTAGTTCTTCCTTCTTGCCACCATAGTGCAGAGGGAGTTTGTTGAGGGAGACAGTAAGCCTTCCATTCAATGACCCTTCCCATTCAATACCTCTTCTCTTTCCCTTGTAAGAGACATAGCTGTGACCTTGAATATAAATTTATCTCAACTCTGTTCCATATTGAAGTGAAAGTCATTTATTTTCTTTTTTAAAAAATTTATTGATATCTTGTTTTTATATCACATTCTTTTCTGCATCTGTTTCTCCATTGTTCTTACCTAGGAAGCATTTCCTTATAACAACAATTTTAAAAGAAAGGGGGAAAAAAGCATTTTAGTAGTGTGTATTTTGAGGGGTTCTGCTTACTTTACTCTGCATAAATCATGTACCTTCCCATGATTCTCTGAAATCTTCATATTCATCATTTCTTATGACTTGTAACAGTCCCTTAAAGTCAAGTACAATGCTTTGTTTAGTTGGTCAGTAGGCATCTCTTTGGTGTTTAGTTTTCTGTTACTGCAAAAAGCACTGCCCTGAATATTTTGGTATCTATTGACTCTTTCTGTTTTTGACTTCTTTGGGATATATGATTAGCAGTGAGATGTCTGGATCAATGACTTGAATATTTTAGTCATTTTTTAAAAAAATCTTTATTCTAAATTACTTTCAAGGGTGGCTAGGTGGGGCAGTGAATAAAGCACTGACCCTGGAGTCAGGAGTTCCTGAGTTCAAATCTGACCTCACCACTTAATACTTACTAGCCATGTGACCTTGGACAAGTCACTTAACCCCAATTGCCCAGCCTTTTCCCCTCCAAAATGCATAATAATAATTACTTTCAAGAATGTTTATCAATTAACAGCTCCATGAATAGTATATTAGTGTGTCTATTTTTCTGGGCCTTCCATCATTGATCATTTCCATCTCTTTGTGATCTTTGCCACTTTTGTAGGTATGAGGTGAAACTGCAAAGTTGCTCTGATTTGCATTTCTCATATTATTTGTTATTTGGAGCAGTCTTTCTTACGGTTATTAATAGTTTACAATTCTTCTGAGAACCGTTTATTCATATCCTTCCATTGGGAAATGGTTCTTGGTCTTATGTATTTGTTAATATCCTATGTATCTTGAATATCAGAGCCTTATTAGAGGTCTTTGATGAAAAGATTTATTCCCCATTAGCAGCTTCTCTTCTTTTCCTAGTTGCCCTCATTGTGTTCAAGCAAAGGCTTTTCATGTCAATTAAATTATCCATTTTATCTTTTGTGATTGCCTCAACTTTGTGAGGTCAACAATTCTCCTCATAACCACAGCTGTGATAAAAGTCTGATTTTGTCCTCTAATAATTTTTTTAAATGAAAGTCATTTGATTATATTAAAATTATAAACAGGCACACCACCACCAAGAGCAGCATTGGTTAACAGATAGAGCTGGAATGGAGAGGCTGGAAGCCTGGGTTCAAGTATCAGCTTTGCAACTTTAGAGAGTTATAGAATCTCAGCCTTGGAAGAAACCCTCCAATGAATCTCCTCATGATGAAAATGCCTCCTGGGTGAGTTTACTATTTAAGAGCAGCTATGTGCACGTGCTTTCCCATATTTTTACCAAGGCCCTTTCCCACCCCCAAATTCCTATGCAAATACATAGGGTGACTTAAAATAATCACATTGAGTAAATAAAAGAAGGACACAAACTGGTCCTGAAAGTTCTTTACAAACAACTTCCTCTAACGAAAGTTTAGTCTCTCAAACTCGGGAAACATAACATGTTCATTTTATCACAAGAAGTAGAATGGAAAGAATAACTCAAAATTCTGTAGCGTGTTACAGTTATGAAGCACTTCATGGATGTTCTTTCATATGTCATCTTCCCAAAGATACTGTTAGGCAGGTAGTATAGTATGATCCCCCTTTTACAGATGGGGAGACTGAGGCTCAAAAGAATTAACACTTTTAAATTTGCAGAAGACACAGGGTTAGGAAGGATAGCTAACACACTGAATTGTAGTAGCATCAAGATCCAAAAAGATCTCGAAAGACTAGAAAATAAGGCTAAATAATTTCCTTATCTGTAAGATAGGGGTAATAATGCCCACAAAACCTATTTCACAAAGTTGTTGTGGGCATCAAATGCAACATTCTCAGCTTTCAGAGAAATATATAACTGTCAGTCATCATTATTAGCTCATCAAAAAAATGAATCCAATAAGATAAAATTTAAAAGATATAAATGTTAAATGTAAAGTCAAGCTCAAGCAAATCACTTTCCAAAGTTCAAGATGGGGGAGGCATGGTTTATCTGAAGAAGATCTAGGGGTTTTAGTGGACTCACTCAATATGAGTAAACTGTGTGATAAGATTTCTTTTTTAAAAAAAAAAAACCTAATTCAATCCTGGGCAGCATTTTAATACCTTCCAGAAACAAGGAAATAATAATACCATTGTACCCTGCCCTGGTCAAATCAAGGAACTGAAGTGATAATTGACTTCAAACATTAGAAAGGCTCCCATGGAGAAAAGTGATTAGAGTTGTTCTGCTTTGGTCCCAGAGGACCAGACTAGGAGCAATTGGTAGATTTTGCAAAGAGACAGATTTAGGCTTGATGTCAGAGAAAATACCCCAACAATCAAGGCCACCCCAAAGTGGCATGGGCAGCACTGAGAGGTAGTGGAGTTCATTCTCCTGCATTGGAGAACAAAGACTGAATGAAAACCTGTCAGGTGTAATGAGGTGGGGATTCTTTCTTGGATATGTGTTGGAATAGATGGCTGTTCAAGTACTCTGCAACTCAAAAAAATCCATGATTTTGTGACTTGCCCAAGGTCAAAAACAAGTACACTGCACTGGAAGTCAAGACATCTGGATCCCAATAAGGATCTAAAAGTAACTTAGTGTATGATCTGGGACAAATCACTTCACCTTTCCAAGTCTCAGGCTCCTCACTTATAAAAGATAAGTAGTTAGACCAGATGATCTACAAAAAGATCCTTCTAAATCTAACATTCTGTGATTCTGATCAGCGTAATAACGAGTGAGCCACTTTCCCTATAACACTGGAGAACATTCCTAGATCTAAAAATGAAATCGCCACTCACAATGAAAAACTTTCTAGCTCTGAGAGAATAGAGCCATACATGGAATAAAATGGCTTTCATTTCAGCACTCAGCCAGGGAGAGTTCTGGAATCACATTTGGGGAATATAAACAGGGGCAAACATAAGGCAGTTCAGGTTTTACACAATCATGGCAACAAAAGTGAGATTTATTCAGTGCTGAATTAAGCTCTTTATATTGTTTCTACTTAAAAAGGAAATGTATTGACTACAGTTCTTCTTACAGATTTATCTTTCCTGACATCAAGCACATTCATAGCCTATTTTAAATTCCAGGGAACAATGTTGGTCCCAGGAAAGTGAATGCCAGAATGTTTCATCAGACAATTTGGAAAGTAAGGAGAAGCAGCGCCATTTTTGATGCTCGTAAAACATAGACAAGGTTGATTATCCCACCAGTCTTAACTTCAAGTTAGAGAAATGCCTGTTTGTGAGAGCTGAAGTCTGGTCCGAGCCAACCTTTTAAAAATCCATTTCAGAGACATGTTATTAAACAGACAGAAGGATTCTTGGCTATATTTTAGGGATGCTTACTTACTTGGCCTGAATGAAGTTTTATACCACTCTGAAAAAGAGTGAGAAGGACTAAGGTTAGATTAAGTAGTGATAATAGCCGTTAAAGTTGAGTGGACATAGCAAATCAGGGAATGTTTGAGCCAGAAAAGATTTTTTAAGGAAAATATAGTCTAAGCTCTTCATTTTACAAAGACCCAGAGAAGTGACAAAATGGCCAATGTCACACCACAAATTGCTGGCAGGGTCAGGGGCAGAACCCAGGTCTCTTGATTCCAGATCAAATGATCTTTCCTACACATCACAGGCATTCAACTTGTCCCTAGATGATTATATTTCTTTAAACTTTACCTTGTTTTATCACTATCTTAAACATTTCTAGTGTAAGTGTGCAAATATTTACATTGTCATTTTTAAATAGTTATCATTTTATAGAAAAAGCATAATCAGTTGGATCTGGGTTATATTTCTATTTTCTTTCATTTCTCTTTGGGAAAGAAGAATCATTTGATCTATCCAGGCATACCAAGGCACACTATTTATGTAGTAGCAGCCACCCAAATAGCATGTACTGAGTGACTTAAAGGTAGGGAGAAACAGCCTTTATAGGGCTACTCTTACAAATACAAACCTATCCCACAAAATGGCAAATACAGTTATAAGCAAGAAAAGAAATTTCCTTGACTCGTCAGCAATGCATTTGGCAAATCCTATTATGCAGTTACAGAGGGACTGACTGGAAACATAGTGAACTGCTCAGCCTAACTTTAGGGGGTAAATAAAAATTCCCCAGTAGCACCTGAAGAAGAATTCCATCATATGCCGTTTCCCAGTGGGGCTAAGATATATTTGAGAAGTCAATCAGTATTTCTGGGCTAGAACTCCCTATCCTAATAAAATGCAAAACCTTTTGCCCAACACCCAAGAGTTTAAGATTCATTCTGCAGTTTTTGTTATTCTTCCCCCCCTCCCCATTTCCTTTCCACCCTGTTACATGCCTTTGGTCTTAACCTTTGGTCTTAAGGAATCTTTCCTCCTGGTTCAAAGGCATTTCAAAAGGTTAAAATGAAGGGGGGAGGGAAGTACATGCCACACAAAAAGAGCAAACCCTTTTCAGAATTAATCATGCCCAGACTGTGTTTCCCGACAAAGGTTTCCATTGTTACCTTAAAACAAAACTATGCAACTGGAGTCAGTCCAGCCTAGTGGAAAATATACCAGGCAGGAAGTCAGGAAGGAGTCCCAGGTATCTATCAGTCCTGACTGACACTCACTAGTTGAATGACCTTGGGCAAGTCACTGATGTCTCTCTAGGCCTGTTTTCTTATCTGTAAAATGAGAGGGCTGGTCCTGATGTTCTCTATGCTCAGAAGATCTTCCAGTGAAAGGTTACTCCATCTTTAAAGTTGTATGAGTCTGCTAGTTATTATGCTAGGAAGCAACAGAAAATATAGAGCTTTGGGTCCACTGGGTCATGAGATTCTCATGTGTGAATCATTTGTGCATGCACATCCTCTTCTCAAAGGACGTTAGGAGTTCTCTTTTTCTTCTCCCACTTGGCCTTGCTAACTAGATGCTTTTCTTGCTCTCTCCTCTTCAGTTTCTCCTAATTACCCACCCTGCCCATCAATCTGTAAACCTTGGGGCACCCTTTCTTCCCCCAGTTATTCAAATGTAAGTTGTTTCATGCCCAACAAGAATCTTCATGTTCTATTTCTTAATCGAGAAATTCAAACACGTGCAGCATGGATAGATAAGAAGGAACAGGGAGGGGAAAGTGCCGGCCACACACAGGTCTAAGGATTTTTGTTGGGCATCCAAAGCACTGCAGGGCTTCAGCTCTCAGAGGCCTTGGGTGGGGCAGTTCACATTTCTCACTCTTCTGCCACCAACTGATAGGAGCTTTGGGAGCAGGGGATACTAAGCCTCAGCCCAACCCAGCCCACTGGCTTGCTCCTGGGGGCTCTAGGCCCAGGGATGATAGGCATGTAAGAAATAAATTTCTCCATTGGGTCATAACCCCTATTGGATCCATTACAAAGCCCACCTGCTTTCCCACCTTATAAGCCCCAACGTCCCAGAACTCTCAACATCATTTCTGCTATTAGCACCTAGTCTTCTTCCTAACACCAAGCCCACCCACTTGCTCTATAAAGTATGTGGGTTACTTGCCTTAGAGCCCTCACCTTGTTTGGAAATGTTTGGGAAGGGAAGATTTCTTCTGTACTGGAGAGAAAGCCTCAGGCTTTTCTCCTCCCAGACCCTGGGCTGTAAGGATGGAGGAACCAAACACATATTCAGAAAGAATTTTTTCATGAGCCTTATTCAATAAGTTCATCTGAATCCTGATTTGGGGAGCTACAGCCTAGATCCAAAGGAAATGTCATAAGCTCTGACTTAAGAGTATTTCTATCACCGATTCAAATGATTCTTCTTGCACAGACTATTTAATCTGTGTGTGCTCATGTATATAACAATTATTACACAAGCATTTGTTAAGTTCTTGGGTCAAGACTAGTCGTAGTCAAACAGTTAAGGGAGGCAAATTTGTCTCATATAAAGTCACCCCTTTCAGTTCCTTATAGGTCAGTCATTCAACAAGTATTTATTAAACACCAACTCTGTGCCAGGCACGGAGCTAAGGATGCAAAGAAAGGCAAAAAGCAAACAAAAAACAACCCAACCCAATAACAAGCCAGTCCCCGCCCTCAAAGACTCCCAGTAGCATCGATGGAGAGGGAGGAGAAATGTTCTTAGCTCTTCCTATGCTCCCTGCCTCAGTGGAGTCCCTTCCCTTACCATCTTTGGTGCCCAAAGCTATTAGGCCAGAGATTCTTAACCTGAGGCCCCTAAACTTTTCTTTAAAAATATGCTGACAACTATATTTTAATATAGTTTTGTAATTCTATGTATGTTGTCTTGTCCTTTTAAAAGATTATTCTGAAAAGATCCATAGGCTTTGACCAACCAGCAAAGAGATCCAAGATACAAAAAGGTAAAGTAATTCCTGTCTCGAGCTCTCCCCTCACCCACCATCAAAACCTGCTCGCAAAGTCTTAACTCTGCTACAAATTCATTATGAGACTTTAGGCAAATTGGAACCTCTCCATGTCTCATTTTCCTTACCTGTAAAATGAAGGGGGGTGGGGGGCATGGAATGACCTACTCTGTTATGTCATAATGGTGTAGAACAGCCCTTGAGTTCTCCAAGTCTATAACAGTAGAATTCAAACCTTGACATTGAGTACAGTTCCTTCAATAGATGGT
The DNA here is from genome assembly GCF_028583685.1 of Petaurus breviceps papuanus. Lineage (NCBI taxonomy): Eukaryota > Metazoa > Chordata > Mammalia > Diprotodontia > Petauridae > Petaurus > Petaurus breviceps. Next base: position 129,924 of record NW_027187330.1, read on the forward strand.
ATCTACATTCCAGGTAAGTGGTGAATCTCAGTACCAGTAGATGGGATACTTGGTGATGAATTCTTTGGCCACAACAACACATGACACAAAGGAAAATGACCTTGAGTCTTGTGTAACCCCCTCCTGCTTCTTCAGTGATCATTAGAGGGTAGAGGAAATGGGGGCCAAGAATCATCCCTTTTTCAACCAACTATAAACAGTAACTTAATTCACAGTACTCTAAGTGTGAGATCCTTGTCCAGAGAGCAATGAGGGATCATACTTCTAATCTCAAGTTTGGCATGACTAAGTTCTTCTAGCATATCCATTCTCACTCTAAATGTAAACAAAAGACAAAAAACAAGTGAAAGGAAAAGATAGATCATAGGTTCTCCTTGGAGAAACGAATCAAGGAATCGGCTGAGTCAATTTTATCATGCATCCAAAGGCAACAAGACATGTGATATCATGGGATACTCAGCTATCTCATGTTGCAGTATTCATATATTTGCAAGATCATCATGAAGGAATTGTACTTAAGTACCAACATCTATTACAAAGGATGAAGAGTTAGAAAAATTCTAGAAAGAACTCAGACCTTCCAAATTAAGTCAACATATGCTTTGAGTGCCTTCATGGCAAGGTGACCATAAGGAAGGGAAGTACAAAGTATATTGAAAAACATAGGTCAGTAGTAAGAAACCAGAGAGGCCAAAGGCCTGTGGCCTAGCAGGAAGTCTCATGCCTATATATCATACTTTCTTTAGGAAATAATACAGGAGGCACTGGACATATCAAATTCCTAAAACATCATAATATTTTAAACTAATTACATTCTCAAAAAAAATAGGAAACAACTGATTATTTGAAATTTGAAATTCATTATTAAATCTGCTGTCTGTCTATAACAAAAACATGGACTTGTTAGTATAAAGATCAAAATCAATGCCTAGTCAAAAGAAGGAAAAATAATGAGAAAAACTATAGTGAATAATTGGGGCAACTTCAGTCTAACCTTTTAAAATAAACAGCCGACAACAGAAAATGTGAAATCAATAAAAGAACAGATATTCTCACAGACTGCTGCCATTTTCTAAGAAAGTTAAACCAATGTAAGTAAAACAAAATAGTAAGGAGGCCAAAAGGGCCTAGACAGAAACTGCCTCGAGCAGCAAACATTTTATCTGCTTGCTAAATGGAAAGATATGGCAGCCAAGGTCAGCACCAATTTAGAAACTCATTTGTAAATTTTATGGAGAGAATGATGGGAGATTATGAGCTATACTGCTTCATGAAATAGTGAGAAGCAGAATAAATTTACAGAAATCTTGGGAAGAGATCTAATTATTAAGATCATCCCAGAGTAGTTAAGGATGAAACTAGAGGGACAAAAAGAAAATTTAAATTTGAAAAAAAAATCTGTCAAACTCTTCTATTAATCAATGACAATGGAGTGACCATACTTAGATTCTAACATCACAGACCCCAAAATGCTGCCTGAGGAAGTAGCAATGGTACTAAGGAAAACAAAGATGGGAGAGTAGTTGGACTTTACAAAGAGACCTTGGATGACTGGGAGCAACACAAGACTGAGAAATCAATTATTAAAATACCTCAAAAGGAGGATGCCAATTGCTTAGGGGAAAAAAACTCACAGACCTCATTACAACTACCAAAATAATTAACCCAGAACATATTTTAAAATTGTTGAATTATAGAGATTTTTTTAAACCTCTATAAAGACTTGATAATAACTACATATACATCAAGGGATCTTTGATGAAGGTATAAGAAGGAATCAGGTAGACTTTCACAAACTATTCTACAGTGGAGCATATCTCTACTGTTATACTCAAAGGCATACAGAGAACACAAAATCTTGTCATGCTTATTGGCTTTTTAACCATAAAAAAGCATTCATTTCAGTAAAGCAAAACACTACCTCAAAGGTTCTCCCCTAACACGACATTTCCCATACATATGTCAAAATCATACAAAATTCCTTGAAAAAAGGTAGCAAAGATAACTTCCTTCAAAAGTGCCATGATTATTAATATCACTCAAGTCATAAAACATATCCAAGAGAACTCATTATCTTTCCCCAAAAATCTGTTTCTTCTCTCTAACTTTTCTATTTATATTGATGGTACCACTACTCTCCCAGTTACCTTTCTCCCCCCATACAACAACTGCCATGCCCTGCACACAGTATCTCTTGTACTCTCTCCTTTCAATTTCCACTGAACCATTCTAGGTCGGATCTTGCTCTCTTCTCCCTTAAACTACTATAACAGCCTTTTAATTGGTCTTCCCGTCTCTACTCTATCCCTTCTACAATACAACAGCATTTAATCTTCCTAATGTACCACTCATATGTCCCTATCCTACTCAAAATCATCTTCAGTGGCTCCCTATTACAGGCCGAATAAATTGTAGACTTCTGATCCAAGGCATAAAAGCTAATTCTGAGGGGATAAGAAAGCAGTGATGCTATTCCCAGGGATGGTAAAGTTGGAAAAGGATGTCAACCTGGAGGCTAAAATGATAAAATTCCATTTTTAACATGTTGAGTTTATGGTGACAGTGGAGTATCCAAGTGGTAATGGCCTGCAAGGTGAGAAGCATAGGGAGTATGTGTGAGGTTAGTGCTAGATATGTAGACTTGGAAGTCATCAGCAGCTGACAGGTGAAACTATGAAAATGGATTAGACCCAGTAAAACAGTAAATATAGAAAAGCAGACTATGCTTTGGAGACACCCATAACTGAGAGGGGAGAGAGAGGAGAGGAAGGGAGGGCAGGGGAGGGACGGGAGCAGGGGATGGGAGGGGAGGGGAAGGGCTGAGTGGGGTGTAATGTACGGGAGGGGAACTTAGTGGAAGGCAGGGGAGGGGAAGGGAGGGGAGGGGAAGAGAGAAGAAAGAGAGAGAGATTTGAAGAGGGGAAAACAGTCCAGTGCCATTGGAATAAAGGGAGGAGAGCAATCAAAAAATGATTCTTCTACCAACCAGTCTGACAAGCCACCTACCTCTTTCCCCACTTGGTGCCTTTTCTTTGCCCTCCCCTTGACTACACCAAGGTTAGCTGCTGTCAAACATAGCAAACTTAGTAACTGCTCCCAAACTGGCTCTGTCAATGAACCTGCAGCAGCAGCCTGGTTTTCTTACCTGAACCAAATATTCTTAACCCCTAAATCCAAAGACTAGAAATGAAAACAAACCCTAAAGGTAAATACCATCTTCAGTTGCTTTGCAAATTATTTTGTATTCTGTTCTTCCTGGACTTCCTTTTACAGATGGCTTGGCATGCTGACACAGCCTATTTTGTTACTGCACCAACACTTTGAGCCAAGGGTAATAGTGGGTGAGAGCCCACATAATTTCCTCTCTCCTTTTAAAGGAGAATCAGAGAATTTTATCTGAAGACCTTAGAGCTCAGAAACAGTCACAGAAAGAATCACAAATTTTTTGGAAATAGAAAGAAACTTCAGAGATGAACCCCCTTCACTTCTTTACAAATCTAGAAACTTGACATTGGAAGAAGAAACATGAATTGCCCAAGGTGTAAAAACTACTAAGTAGCTACAACTTCTATCACTAATTGGATGCCCAAATGGCCTTTAATAACTTAGAAACTTCAAACTAATCATCCAAAGTGCTCTTTCCAACTCCTTCCACTATAAATAACAGTGAGGGAGGAGGGGGGGGGGGACCCAAGAAGCATAAAAAAAACCAGACAACTAGAGTAGCAACATGTACTGTTTAAAATCCTCATTGTTTTGCTTGAGTTCTTAATTTAAGGCATGAAGGATTAATAACCTCTAGAAACACTGGCTGTTAGAAGAGGTAAAATATTTAACAAGTTGTTTTAAAAATTAAATCACCCAAGAGCTCTTGGTTTGTGCTCATGATAACATGTCAATCTTAAAAATAACACCAAGGGTAGTACTAGTATTAAGAAGTCAGGGTGAGCCTGTTTCAGCTAGGTCTGGATTGAAATCAACGGACTGAACCCAAGACACCACACCATGTCATTTTTTACCTCTATGAAGTTAAGGACCATAAGTACTAGGTAATTTGAGGAGAGAAAGAACATTGACAACTGTAGTGATCAAGAAAAGTCTCAGGATGATGGTAGCTCCTGAACTGAGCCTAGAAAGAAGATGAAATGCTGAGAACGGGCCTCCAAGGAATAAGGGCACAAATCTAGAGCCTTCTACTTGTTATTTGGGGCAAGTCACTGAACCTGTGCAAACTTCAATTTCTCCACCTGTAAAGTGAAGAGGCTGATCTAGATAGCCATTAAGGTACCTTCTCTTTATAAGATTCCATGATCTTCAGAGCTCAAAGGCAGTAGATTACTCTTTTTCAAGCCCTGGGCAGACTATGATTGAGAGTTCCATAGAGAAGAAGAGGGGACAAGGGCCTGTCATCGGTTGACTATCTCTGTTGACAGAAGAGTTGCATAGAGAATCCTTTCCTTTCCTTTCTTTGAAGAAAAGAATGGGACTGGTTTTAATGGGTTTATCCCAACCTAGGCTTCTAGATTTCAGAGCTAGAAGGAAACTTTCATAGGTTACAATGCTTACTCCCATTGATAACTATGTTGGAGACACTGAAATTCGTTGTTTGAAGTCTTTTCTCACTTACTTTTACCATGAATATTGTAACAAGGGAAATAAGCAAAGAACTAGTTTAAAAACACACACATACCCCCAAGCCTACCACTAGCAGCACCTATTAGAGTCAATACACACTGATCTCCAGCTGGGGAGGATCCCTTATATAATCAGAGAATCTTACAGCTGGAACAGCATTTCAGATGTCATCCAATTCAGTCCCCTCATTCTACAGATGAGGAAGGAACCTTATCATCCAGCGAGTTTGGAGGCAGAGCTGAGACTAGCAGTCCTCTGGCCTCCTCCAAAGAAACAAGCTACAGTCCTTCGATTCAGTTTTATTAAGTCTAGTCTTTTCCTTCTTTCTTTCCTTCTTTCTTTCGGCAATCAGGGTTAAGTGACTTGTCCAGGGTCACACAGCTAACGGCTGAGGCTGTATTTGAACTCAGGTCCTCCTGACTCTAGGGCTGGTGCTCTATCCCCTGCACCACCTAGCTACCCCAAGCCCAGTCTACAAGGCACTGTCCTAGGTGATGGAGATAAAAATAACAAAACCAAAACATCTCTCTTCTACAGCTTGAGAATTTATCACAAACTGTGCTTTTGATATAGGTGTTTAAATAGCCCATGGGTCTAAGGATGAAAGACAAAGCTAAAGAGCTGAACATGAAAAACATGTTGGCCCCAGAACCTCTTTCCTCCACCCCACCCTGCCCCACCCCCACTGCTCCCATGGACAGCTGTCTTAGAGGCAAGCAGTATCTTCTATCAATGCTCAGGCATGACTAGTATTTCCAAGTTCCTGAGGAGCCTCACCCCCTCACACCTGCCAATTTTAGCTCATTAATTTACCCAGTAGATTATCATCCAGGCTCCAAGAATATCAGAGGAAAAAAAGCATAAAATCATCCACAAGTCTAAAATGGCCTCATGCAAACTCTGAGGATCTTTCAGATTTCAAGCTAAAATATTTTTATTCCATTACTTCAGAGGTTTTCCACCTTTTTTTTTTTTTTTGCCATGCACTGGTTTGCTTTCTTTCAAGGACCCTATTATCTGTATGTACAGGAAGAAGGACGCCTTGTTCCTTATACATCTTTAAGTTCTTTTTTTTTTTTGTCTCTTTTTTTTTCTTTTGAGACTTTCAGGGGAATTTAACTTGTCCAGGGTCACACAGCTAGTATGTTTCTGAGGCTGTATTTGAACTCAGATCCTCCTGCCTCTATCCACTACATGACCTTGCTGACTCACATCCCTAAATTCTACTACGTGCCTCTGTCCCTTTTTATCCCCATGTTGTCTTAGAAAGAACATTGGGAGTCAAGTCCAGCCCTTACCTCTCACTAGCTCTGTCTTGAACTCTGGGTTTGAATCTATTTCCAACACTGCCTCTTGCCTCAAAAACTCCTCTTAGGGGGCGCCTAGGTGGCGCAGTGAATAGAGCACCAGCCCTGGAGTCAGGAGGACCTGAGTTCAAAACTGGCCTCAGACACTAAACACAAAAACTAGCCATGTGACCTTGGGCAAGTCACTTAACCCCAAATTGCCCTCCAAAAAGCAAAAAACAAACAAAAAAAAACTCCTCTCAGTTTTCAGGTTTTTGATAGTTGTTCAAGGCTAGAGTGTAGATAGTTCACTGAGCCTGGAATTAGGAAGATCTGAGTTCAAATGTGGTCTCAGACACTTCCTAACTGTGTGATCCTGGGCAAAATCATTTACCCTATGTTTGCCTCAGTTTCCTTCCTTGTAAAGTGTAGATAATAACAGCACATATGTTACAGGGGTGCTATGAGGATCAAATGATCCTCACATTTGTAAAAGCACTTAGCACAGTGTCCAGTATGTAGTAGGTGATATGTAAATGCTTATTTTCTTCCCATCATAGATTTTGAGCTGGAAAGATCTTAAAAACCATCGAGTAAAACCCATCATTTTCAGAAGATGGAACTGAGGCCCAGAGTTAAAATGACTCACCCTGGGATATATAGCTAGACAATATTTGGTGCAGGATCTGAACCCAGGTCCTCTGAGTTCAAGGTCAATACCCTATCCACCATCCCATGCTGCCTCTCTTGATTTGTCTTATACTAAAGTCCAGGCTCTTAACCTACACAAGAACCTCTTTCCATCCTCACCAACAAACTCAAATTCCAACCAAGCAGGGTTGAATCAACACCGTGCTTGTATTCAGAAAGCCTGACAGCCCAACCCCGGCCCCTCCCAGAGCTGGGACAAGGGAGAAGAGTTCACTAAGATTATAGGCTTGTAAATCATAACTGAACTTTCTTTATATCCTAGACACAGGGAATAGGTATGTAATAATATGCATGTCCTGGCCAAAATTGATCTAACCAAGAAAGAACAATTAGCAAATCAACCAACCTTCTGTTTATACTACAAACAAGGTAATTGTTGACTTGTGAAGCCAACAGGTTTGCTTGATGACAAGCTATTACTAAATAAAACTTCTGTGCTAGGATTTCACCTGTGACTTTTGCAGTGAAGTTCCCCATGAGGAAGCCAAGCTCAAGTCAACATTTATATGTCTAAAATCAAAGCATAAGGCTTTGGCTAAATTGACTAAATGATTAAATTAATCATCAGTTTTTCATCCTGAAGTCTAAAGGGAAGAATAATTCATGAATATGTTCACTATTCTACCTTGCTGGAGACAAACCAACAAGAATTCACCAAGTACCTTCCCTCTTTTAATTACTTCCTACTCATTGCACACATAGCGTGGCTGCATGTATTTGTATGCATGTTATCTTCCCCCATTAAATTGTGAGCTCTTGGAGAGCAGGGACTGTTTTTTAGCCTTTCTTTGTATCTTCAGTACTTAGCCCAGTCCCTAGCACACAGTAGGCACTTAATAAATGTTTAAGTATAAGCTGACAGTACCCCTCCCCGGTCTCAGGGAATCACAAGGCTAGGGGTCCGAGACTGCACCTGTGACTTCACTAATATAGGGAACTTAACAGTGAGGAAACTCCCTCTACCAATATAAATAAGTCATCTAGATATTTCCCTAAAACTGCCTCCCCTTCCCCCAGGGAAAGATAAGGAATGATTCTATTCTGCTAGAAGGAACCCCAAAAATGTGGGGACCGACAAGATTCCTAGAGAGCACCTAGAAGAGCTTTCAGTTGCTCGACTTTCCGAGATTCTGTAGCTCGACCCTCAATCCCCTTCTTGTCACCACCTCTCCTCCTCCCCATCAAAGAGGGCAATAGTGATAGGCTGCCCAAACTGCAGCTCCTCTGGGTCTCTCCCTACCCCTCCAACTAGCCTAGGTTGGAAGTATAGGAAAGAGAACCTCTTCCTCCCTACCCTTGACCAGGGCACCACGAGAAGCTCTGAATCCCAGAAAGACACCCCAGGAAAGAGACCTATAAGAAAAGGGGAACTGTATGACAAGGCTGAGAAGGTGTAACGGTTCTGGTGGAAAAGCCCATCTGCCCCGGGGAGTGATCCCTAGGCCACTGGGTACAAGTGGCCACAGGAATAGAGTCATGAGGGCTCAGGGTTGAGGCATTTTTAAATGAGCAAGTATTGTAGAAGTAACCCCTGGCTCTGGAACACTTTGTTACTATTCCTCTGTAGGTGGTCAGTTCTATAAACACTGTCTGACTGGCCAAAATTTTTTTTTCCACTCTGCAGTCGCCTATTTAAAAAAAAAAAAACCAATAACAACAACTCCAAAGAACCACAAGTAAATCTACAATTTAACCAGCAAAGCTCTGGGAGAGGAGGATCCTGGCCTAAAAATCAACCCAGATTCAAATTATTTATCTAGTAGTATGGATAGAGATGAATGTCTAAGTAGGGTGAGTAGAGATGAATACCTATCCTTCTTTGAATCGAATGCTCTTGGAATTGTAAGGGACCTTAGATATTGTCAACCACTCAACCAAGGCAGGAATCCTCTCTCTCCAGCATCCGTGACAGATGTTCCCCCTGCCTGTGACTAAACACTTCCATGCTGAGGGTACTCATTCCTTCATGAGATAGCCTATTTTACATCTGGACTCAGGGGGGTAAAATGTTATATGGTGGAAGAAAGCCAGATTTGAATTTTAAAAATGGTGTCCCAGGTCCTAGCTCCGTAATTTCCTACCGGTCTTGACCTTGGACCAATCACTTCTCCCTTGATTTTCTCAACTGTAAAATGCCAGAATTGGACTGGATGACTTCTAAAGTTCCCTCCAGCTCCAACATGGTCTGGGTTTTGGTGTATTCTAACTATTAGAAAATTCTTCCTTATATAGAGAAGGGCAGGAATCAGACTCTCTATCACTTCTGCCCATGGGTTCTCCCTTATTATTTTATTGTAACACAGACTGTGAGGAGGAAGTCAAATAAAAGGCACAGACACCTTTTCAAACTGTAAAAAGCCCTACACAAGTATAAGATGATATTATTCACTTATTTCTAGCTCAGAGAAATCAGATCTGAACCCACAACAACAGAGGTCCCATAAATCAAATACATTATACACTACTGGGGATGGCAATCTCCTTAGTACTGTGGACACCATCTAGAAGTATTTCCTGAGTTGATGCCAAAGCATAAAAGATTCCCAGTCCCATAAGACAACCATGTAGCATATATCAGCCCACCCTAGCCACCAATAAAAGCTTCTACTTTGATGTTCCTCAATTTTCACATCTGCTTTCATTCTTCTACCAGAGACAAACTTTCTCTCTCTCTCTCTCTCTCTCTCTCTCTCTCTCTCTCTCTCTCTCTGGAGGGGGTAACGCAGGGCAATTGGGGTTAAGTGACTTGCCCAAGGTCACACAGTTAGTAAGTGTTAAGTGTCTGAGTCTGGATTTGAACTCAGGTCCTCCTAACTCCAGGGCCAGTGCTCTATTCACTGTGCCACCTAGCCGCCCCCCTCTCTCTCTTTTTCAACTAAGCACAACTACATCAATGAAAGAATAGAAGAGAATAACCACAAAGAATCTGAGAGATCATTTAGTTCAATTCTGTTGTTTGATAGACACAGAAGCTATAACTCAGAAAGGAAAGTGATGTTCTCAAAGCAATCCAGCCAGTTGGTTGCACACTCAGGACAGCGCTTAGCAAAGCCTGCATCCCTTAGTAGACAATGAATACATACTTGTTGACTTGGCAAGAATCCAGGTCCCTGCTGACTTACCATTACCAGGCTCCCCCCATTACTCTACACTGCTTTTCTTTTATTAAACTCTCAACTGTCTGTTGGTCAGGATTTCATCAGCATATTATCAACTGGGTTGGTCAATTTTGTTAGGATACCATCAAATGAGATGATAGTATATGTAAAACACTTTGTAAACATTAAAAGGTCACGATAAAACCTATCACAACTTTGCATAGCACTTTACAAATATTATCTGATTTGATCTTCACAACAACCTTAGGTGCTATAATTATCCCCATTTTACAAATGAAGAAACTAAGGCAGATAGAAGTTAAGTGACTTGCCCAGGATCACACAGCTAGGAAATGTCTGAGACCCTATGAACTTGGGTTTTCTCGATACAAGATCCACCACTATATACCACTCCACTGTGATTATTATTATATCCTTTGGGGTTTTTTTGTTTGTTTTTGCTTTTTTCTTTTTTTTGGAGGGGGAAGGTAGGGCAATTGGGGTTAAGTGACTTGCCCAAGGTCACATGGCTAGTAAGTGTTAAATGTCTGAGGTCAAATTTGAACTCAGGTCCTCCTGACTCCAGGGCTAGTGCTCTGTTTACTGCACCACCTAGCCACCCCTATCCTTTTTATTTTTAAATCTGAGTGTTATATGTATCCCCTCACCAGGAGAACCTAAGTTCTTTGAAGACAGGAACAGTTTCCTTTTTCTGTCTTTGTACTCCTGACACCTACAGCACAGCGGCTGCCTGTGATAGGCACTTAACAAATGTTGGGGTTTTTTTTATTGGAATTGCATTGTCTTACGGTAGAAATTGTGATTTTTTTTCCCCTAAAATAGTCTTAGGTTCAAATTTCTAGTATTCCATAAATAGATTTATCAAATCCCATTTAAGTGCTGACTTCAGGCCTTAACATTTATCATTCAATGCACTTCAGTGTCTTCCATGACTATAACCAGAAATATGGATGGGGAGGTCAGAAGGTCAATAGTACTGAATGGGTCCTGTCCTCAGGGAGTTTACAGTCTGAGGGCGGGAGGGTGGGTGGGGGAGGGGGGCGCAAGGAACTGTACAAAGTAGAGTGTGATAAGTATAAAAGAGAATTTATGAGCAAAGAGTAAGGAGATTAAGAAAGGAGGCAGAAAAGATCACTTCTAGCAATAAGCAGCTAAGGAGATTCATCCTTCAGTTTCTCCTTTTGAGAAACTGTCACCCAGGGTGAACTCTGCTTAGGTCTATCTATGTCTCTAAACAAAGTCCTGGCTAACAGACTCTGCATCAGAAAGCCATTTCCATGCAACAATCAGATGACCTTCCATTCTACAGAACACATATCTATCTTTTCTGACCCCTGCTTGCAAGCTGTAACACTCTACAGGACTAATTGTTTCTTGTTAGCAATATTCTGTCCCTGTCCAAATGCCCGGGATGACATAGTACTTGTCCCCCTTGCTCACAGTAATTACAATAACTGAATTCCCACATCAAAACCCTCACACTAACTCATGACCAGCTTCCATCTTAAGCTAGGTGGAAGCTGGCAATCCAAGCTTCTCCTTCCTTTCATAAAATGAATGATTAGCTATTATCCCTGGAAGGGCCAATTCAGGTCAGGGGAGAAAACAAAACAAACGAAAAAATCTGCCTTCATGGCCCTCCCGGAGAACCCACCACCTCTCCCCCCTCCCCTCCCCCAGTCTCCTCTCAGCCCTTCCCCCATCCCACAGCTTCAGTTCTCTGGACCTGCATGAGTGATATTGTGCTGGGAGGAAGTGATTTTTATAAAAGCACTTCTCCTAGAAGAGGACATCCCTTTTGAACCAGAATCAGAATAGGAAGCCTTTTTTCTAGAGAGGCTCAAGGACCCACAGGGAGAGAGAGGGATTACAAAGCAAAAATAATAATAATAATAATAACTGATGGTATTTGGCTTAGTCAATTTAGAACAGGAAACCTAGAGTATCATTCAATAAATATGACAAATACTTCAAAATACACTTTAATTTTATATGATAGCTAGTTAAGAGGAGGAAGGGGGGAGAGGAAAAGGAAACCCACAGAGGGAAGAAGTAGATTGCTAATGAAAAGAAGGTTGGAGTCAGGAGGTCTGGGGTTAAATCCTGGCTCTTCCATGTCCCAGTGGTGGGACCTTGGCCAAGTCGATTCATCTTTCTGACCCTCAGTTTCCTGAGCTATAAAAGGAGGGTGATGATAGTCACAGACACATCACCTCCCTCACACTGTGTGATAACAACATGTGTGATAAGTGTGATATCCACATGCAACATGAGTTGCTATTATTACTCATGTTAATAAGAGGAAGGGGAAAAGAAGCTGAGAAAGACACAGACTCAGGGAGAGGGAGCCAGGCTTGGTAGGTGGCAGGGAGCTCCTGCAGGTTCACCAGGCTCGCGCAGGCTTCAGAAGGTTATCTCTGGCATTAGAAAAGTAATTAGGGAATCTGGAAAGATCTGTGAAATCATGAAAGGCAGAAAAAGGCCAAAGCAGGAGGGGAACCCTGTACACACTAAATCTAACCATGGAGGAGGAAACAGGAAAGCAAATAAATGGACAAAGAGATTCCTGATGGGCACTTAGAGGAAGTCATGGAAGGATTGTTAGTCCATTTCTTATGTGAGATTCATTTATATAAATGCAAATAGATACTAAGCAAGCTCAGTAGGTTATTTTGATGTTCCATGCCGATTTCAGTAAAACATTAAATTTTTTAAAGAGAAGTAGGTGATTAAGCATGGTCACAGCTCTTCAATTATCCTTTATTATCATTAAACCTCCCAGAATCCATGGGGAGAAATTATTCTGTGGGCTACCTGAATCAAACACTAGAGGAAGAGTAGATCAAACCAAGTTGCTTAAACCAAGGGTTGGAGGACTTTTTAGTACTAGGACCAGGCTCATAAGGGAGACAGCATGATATAGCAGAGTGGTAAATATAGAGTCCACAGACCTGGATTTGTAGCTACCTAGTTCCCATATGACCTCTCTAGGACTTGGTTTCCTAATCTGTAACACTGACAATCATCTTGACCTATGTCTTGCCACAGGACTCCCACGACCCTGGAGGAGAGAGGCTAACTAATGACTGCACATTTCTATCTCACTTAAATCCAATTCATTTTCAAGTCAAGACATCACCCTCCTTGGTATCATTGGTCCTCTTCAAGAATGAAGGATGAACAGCAATAACAATCTTAAAGATCATCTAATCCCCTAATTTTGCTTTGGAGGAAAATGAGCTGCAAAGAGGCAAAGGCTATCTACCTCACAAATTGAAGAGCTAGGATTTGAACGGCTGGGTCTTCTGACCCCAAGTCTACGGCTTCTTACTACTTAATACCATCATCTCCGAGACTAAAAGCTTTCTATTAAGAAACTGAGTACAACAAAGAAGGCAACAGTTTAGAAGGCATAGGAGGGAAATGTGACTTGATTTGAAAACTACATAGAGCTGTTTGATCAAATTATAACACCCCTATTCCACTCCTCAGCTGCCCCATCCCAAGTTACTGCTGGACCAACAGATGACTATTTTTTTTTGGAGGGGGGGAGGCAAGGCAATTGGGGTTAAGTGACTTGCTCAAGGTCACACAACTAGTAAAGTGTTAAGTGTCTGAGGTTGGATTTGAAGTCAGGTCCTCCTGACTCCAGGACCGGTGCTCTATTCACTGTGCCACCTAGCTGCCTTGACAGACAACTATTGAGTGAAATTCTTGAGCTGGCCCTATCACCATCTTATCTTCTCAAACTAAGGCTGATTTGAGATAAGTCAAAGGTGACTCCAAACTCATTCAGACCTTCTGTGAATCCAAGTCCAAATGGACACATGCTTCAGTTTGTCCTTAATCTCCCCTCCCCCAACTCAGCCTAACCCAAACTCTCCAACCTTATCTTAAGGAAAATATCATACAGGAAAACTTATTTAATGCTCTTATTTTTTACTTCTGATAGAACTATACTTATGGAGGTTCATGCCCCTTTCCTCCTCTCCTTCTTTAGTCCTTAGTATACAGGTATTGAGTCTCTGTTTTCCAGTTACAAAGAATTTATACAATCAGATTTCACTCATTCATCCTGATCAGGGGAAATGTCAGATACCAATCAACCATCATGGTGCATGTAAGGTAAAGAACCCTAGATGCAAAAGAATGAAGCATTGGTCTAGTCACGGAGGATTCCAGCCAAAGGGGTTTCAGAGATCATCTCGCCCAAAGCCTTAATTATACACATGAGGAAACTGAGGTCCAGAGAAGGGAAGGCATTCACCCCCAAAGTACACAGCTAATAAAAGATAGGATTGAAACTCAGGTCCTGCCTCCAAATTCACTGTCCTTGGCTGTGACCCTTGGGCAAATCATTTAACATCCTTAGGCTCCTGTTACCTAATTTGTAACATGGGGGGAGGGGTAGATTAATGTTTTTATGTCACGGAGCTGCTGTGAGGATAAAATAATGTCTGCAAAATGCTTTGTAACAGCAAAAGTGCCATATGATTGCAAGCTGTTATATTAGCTTTGAGGATATAAGTCACTCTGATGACCAGACTGGGAATGGGAGATGAAGACTATTCAGAGAATCCTTTTACCTGATGTTAATAAGCTCCTATTGCTCAAAGGCTTCAGTGGGCTAACATTTCCTTTATTTGGACTCTTCATTCACTGAGCCAACCTGCGCTTTTTTCACTGACAGAGGAAGGATGACAAAAGGCTCGGCTGAACAGATGAATACCCTAAAGAAAGGTACTGTTGCAGAGAGAGGTCTTGTCACCTGGGGTGTTAGCTGCTTAGGCCCATCTAAGTCTCTAAACAAATAAAATCTTGGCTAACAAGAACTCTGTATATGAGAGCCACTTCCATACAACCGTCAATCAGATGACAGCCCATTCTGCACAACAAATATCTATTTTTTCTCATCCCAGTTTGGAAACTGTAACCCTCCACAGGACTAACTGTGCCAGGGCTGTTCAGTATTGTATTGTAGTTGGAAGACAGGGCAAGGAGAGCTGAAAAGTTTTGTTTTGTTCTGACCCTGAAAATAATAATAGCAGCCCATATTTTTATAGCATGTCTCTTCCATAATCCCGTTAATCAATATTATGGAAAAGTTAAGTGATTTTCCCAGGATCACAGGGTTAGCTAGTGTCAGAGTGGAGGACCTGAACTTAGGTCTTTGGACTCTAAGACCAAACTCTTTCCAGCTGTTCCACTCCCAAAATGCTTTCTTTCTCCACACCCCAATCAAACATCCAGATCACCACCCTTCAGAAAACCTTAGCTGAACTATGTGACCTCCAAGGTCTCTTTCAGCTCAAAATCTACATTACTCTGCTTTTGGGAGAGGAGGGTACCAAAGAGGGAAGGTTCAAAGAGTTTTTCATTTGCTAATGAAAGGAGGAGAAACTGCTTGGGTTTCATGTCATCTCCAGGTACTCTTTTCTTTCCAGCTATCTCTCAATCTCTCTCTGTCTCTCTGTCTCTGTCTCTGTCTCTGTCTCTCTCGAGCACACACACACACACACACACACACACACACACACACACACACACACACAC
>NW_027187330.1:145237-203357 GCF_028583685.1 Petaurus breviceps papuanus
CACACACACACACACACACACACACACACACACACACACACACACACTGCACACTGCTCTATAGGCAAAGTCATAGAATGCTAGAACCCAAAGAAGCCTGTATGGAAGTATTTCAACCCCACTCATTTTACAGATGAGGAAACTGAGGCCCAGAGAGATAATGTGAAATCTGGGTCAGAAGTACTTGAAGATCTGGCACATGCTCTTCTACAATTGGAGTAACTGTCCCCTGGTGTCTTCATTTCCTATCCTCTCCCCAAATAAGAAAATCCACTCAAACCTTTTACCCCATTCTTTCCTACCAATTATCTTCTCCACGGCTACCACCAAGTAAGGACCACCCCAGTTAAAATGGTACTCTTGTAACATGAGAAGATCAAGCCTAAGAGATGGAGCTTAAAATAAAAACTGTTCCCAGTAAGTGCTAGGCTTGTCCTCACTGATCTTCCAGGGGAGGGAGGGAAGGGTCAGGGGCCCTTCAACACCAGCCAGGTTCCACGGTGCTCTCCAAATACATCCCTTCCCTACTGATGCAGAAATCAATTCAGGCAAGCAGGCCTTGTGACCAAAAAGAGCATAGAGAACTCACTGTTTCAAGAAATTCAAAGGCTCTGCCCAAACATGCTGAGAAAACCCTGGCTTTTGACGAAACAAGCCAGGCACAGTAGGGTCCCCTTCGGCTTTTATGTGGCAATTTAATAGTGCAATAAATTTCTCTCCCTCCTTAAAGAAAGCATGCACCGGTGGATTTCAAAGACATCTGATGACAACGGCCGCATCAGGGCTGCAGAATTCTGTAGCTCATGTCAGTGGGGAGACTGGCACAGTCAGATGCAACCTTTGATGGATATCTGGGATGGGGCTATCATTTAACCAGGGAGGCCACATCAGAAAACTGCAATACTGTACTGAAAGCTGCTCTGTCAATCCAGATAGCTGTATTATTTTCTTCCCCTCCATGAACTCTCTTAAAAAGGACTTTCCTCCCGACAAGTGTGAAGAGGGACTCTGGGTGGGAGGCGGCGTGCAACTAAGCTCTTTACTATAGCTATGAAATTGATGTCCAGTCAGTTGCCGGTCTGTTTGTCTCGCTGCTCCACCAAAGTATCCAAGGAACATCTAACCCTGGAATGCATGCTTGGTTTACAGCGCCCAGGGCGGGCAGGCGACGCTGACAATCGTGTCAGCAATGGAACCGCGGCCGATGAATGAACACCTGGGATGCTAGCACCAGAATCTCCCACCCACCCACTCACCCAAACCATTCCTCCTCTCCGTCTCCATTGCAGCTGGTGTGGAATTCCCTACCTATAGCTTCACTTCACAATGCAAACCCACCCCTCCAGAGCTCCGGGGCTCCCCCCACCCATCTATTTTGCAGAATGAACATTTCCCTCCATCGCCACCTCCCCTCCCCGAGCACTGACACCCCCTCCCTCCCCAAGCGGCTGGGGTCTTCGCTGGAGTCCCTGGGAGCAGACCGAGAAGAGCCCCGTCTGGGACTATCATTTTACCTTTCCACATACTACGTGCTGCTGTGGCCCCGGGAAAGGGGACCTGGAGTCCCCTCCACCAGATGGCCTTTCGAAAGCACCTCCTCCGGGCGCTCCAGACAAAGGGATTCCTAGCTGGGGGGGGGGGGGATGTCTGTGGGAAATTTGTATGTAGATAAAAGTATGTATGTATGTATGTGTGTGTATAGGGGGGGCGGGGGGGGGCGGGGGGGGCCAGGCTCGGCCCGAGTGGAGGGTTCCGGAGGCAGGTTGGGGGGGGGGGGGGCCGCGCCCAGGGGCTCCAGGACCCTCCGCAGTATTCGGGGGGGAAAGTTGCGCGCGCGCGCGCAGAGCCCAAGCAGGAGCCCGGGGCGGGAGTAGGAGCAGGAGGAGGATTTACCTTGGTGATGCAAGCCCGTGCCCTGGCTCCCCTAGCACTCCATGCTGCAGCTCGCCCTGCTCTGTTTTTCTGTGACACAGGACTGACTTCACCGACACATGAGCCGCGGGCCAATGGGCGGCTGCGGCCTCCCCCTCATTAACATGCATCTGGAATCCTCCACTCGGGCCGAGCCTGGCCGGCGGGAGGAGTCGGTCCTTTCCTCCGCTCGTGGCAGTGACAGGAAGGGGCGTGGATGCCAATGGGAATCGAGGAAGCCGCCGAGCCTGCCCAGCCTCCCCGGCTCATTGTCAGACTCCTCGAGGGCGGCTGCTGCTGCTGCCGCTGCTAATGCTTATTCCCGAAAGATGAAAGCAAGGGCAGGGGTGTTGTTAGTCCTTCCTGGCGTGAAGGCTCCAGACGCGGGACCTCTGAAAAACACTTTCCTGTCTGGCTGTGCAAGCCTGCGTGGACTTGGACGGAGACGGAGACCTGCCCTTGCTTTCAGGGGCTGGACGTGAGAACGCTTGGAGAGCGCTGGAGGGATCACACATTCAGAGCGCCAAGGGACCTTAGGGGCACGTCTAAGCCAACCTCTCTCACTTGGCAAAAGGGGAAACTGAGGCCCAAAGTAGCCTTAGCGTTGGGAGTACGCGAAAGAGTTGGCATTTGAAACCAGGTCCTCCGACTCGGAATCCAGGATTCCATCCAGGGCACCATGGAAACCCGTTTCCCACAGAGAGAATGGCATCCAAGGGACTAATAATAATTATGACATTTAAGTAGCAATGAGATAAATACACATAACTATCTCCTACAACAACCCCTGAGGCAAGTCTTATAAGGCATCAGTCAACAAGTATTTGTCCAGCATTGATATCATCCCCATTTTACAGATGAAGGACCTCCAGCTCAGAGGTTGGGCTGTGACTGGGTCACACAGTTCTGGAGCTGGAAAGGACCCACGAGGTCGTAGGGGGACCCAGAGATGAAAAGTAACTAGCCCAAGGTCACATAAGACTTGGGAGTAGGTGAGAGAGCTGAGATCTCTGACTCTTCACAGACTAAGTTCTTTTCAAAATACAGTGGAAACTTCTTTCTCAACCCAGATCACACAGGTGCCAGCGCTTTCTGCTCTACCCAGTGGCCTGAGGTGGGATTTGAACCCAGTTCTTTCTGACTCTAATTCCAACAAATACAATATACTCTACTGCCTCAGACTGATAAACACACAAGCAAATGGGTAACATTAATTGTGCAGTAAAATCAACAAGGAGTTTGGTAGCACCATTAGGGGAAAGAGCACCGGATAACCTAGGTTCCAATCCTAGTTCTGATAGTTTTTACTAATGACCTTAGATAAGACACCTCTGAGGACTTTCGTTCATAAAATGATGGAGTTGTACTAAATTAGCTCTAAGTTCCCTTCCAGCCCTAAAGCTTCTAGCAAGGATTCTTAATCTGGGATCTGAGAACCTTTTTTAAAAAAAGATGTTGATAACTGTATTTCAATTTAATTGGTTTCTTTTGTTATCCCATTTATTTAATGTTACTATATATATTTTTAAATGTTATTGTGAGGAGAGCTCTATAGCTTTCATTGAGCAACTAAAGGGTTTCTTGGCACACAAGCGTGCACGCGCGCACACACACACACACAGAGTTTAAGAACTCCTGCTTGAGTATTCCTTGAGGCCCTGGACCATGTAAGGATTTCTGAGGAGCCCACCAATACACATGGCCATTGAACTCCTATCAGTTTACATCTAACTAAGAAGACAAGACCTATAAATATGAAACAGTGACAGAATCATGCAAGGGAATATGGAACCAAGAGTTAAACCGGGGGTCCAGAACCAAGAGACAAAGATCTACCACCTGATAGATCTCCAAACTGGTGGTGGCTGCCAAATCCCTCTTTCCACCCATCCCCTGCTCTCCTCAGGTTTCCAGAGTGCTTAGCAGGAAGAGGAATACAGCTGGCACCTCTGGTCTCTGTTCTACAAAGCAAGCAGCATCACCATCACTAACCTGCCCCTGGCTCAGGAATTTCTCTGGCAATACCTCCAGTCAACCTATTCCCACCCACCACCACCACCACTACCCCACATACACACACCAAGAACTCACTTTCCCCAGTGATCTTAAGAATTTAGGGAAACTCAAAGATCTTTGGCTTGCAAAGAGATTGGGAGACTCAGTGGTAGGTTTTGTGGTACAGCTTGAGCTAAAAATAATAGATCATTGGGATAGCCAAGAAAGGTTTCTAGAATTTGAGGGGAGCCCTGAAGAATGAAGGTCAAGGGTCCAGGACCTACACCAATACAGATCCCAACTAGTCCATGACAATATCAGAAGTGAGATGTAAACCCAGATCTTCCCCCATTCAAAGTGTGATTCTAACACCCAATTATCTCTATGTACAATAGTAATTTGCACCTGCAAGACACTTTTAGAAGGCAGTGTGGCATAGTAGAGAGCTAACTTCAGAGCCTAGAAAACCTAGGTTCATCAAATCCTGCCTCTGATGCACCCTGGCTGTGTGACCCTGGGCAAGTCATTTAACATTTTCTCAGAGACTATACAGCACAGAGATTAAGACCCACACTAGCAAAAGTGCAGATCCTTGACAGGGTTAATTAAATGGTAGACTAGAGAAATGTCATAGTTTACCTAGATGTTAGCCAGGTATAATCAGCACTTAGCATGGTGCTTGGCACATAGTAGGTATTTAATAAATGTTTACTGACTAACTTTAGTTAAGAGCTACATGTCATTCTTGTGGAAAACATATAGGGATGTGACAGAGGCCAGTGGTGTCAAAATTCAACTGGAAACAGAGACCACTAACATATAACAGATTGTATATTGGCTTAGAAAACCATATATTAATAGTATGTTCTATTGTATTGTTTTTTTATTTTGCTAAATATTTCTCAGTTATATTTTAATCTAGGGGTGTGTGTGTGTGTGTGTGTGTGTGTGTGTGTGATACCCCTGGGTTAGGCAATAGATAGGTTCAGAATGGGTTGAATGTCCTGACTCAAAGCACAGTCATTAATGGTTGAGGAAGCATGACAAATTGACAAGGGTTAGTAAAGGAAACCTGAGCTCAAGCCCTGTCTAACATATTCTAGCTGTATGACCTTGGGCAAGTCACTTAACCTCTTAGTGTTGTAGATAACTCTAAGACTATAAATTGCAGAGGTAGTACTGACCTAGGCTAGCAGAGGGAGCTTCTTCATCTGGGAGTTTCCAAACCAATGCAATCAAATGTCCGGTCCCTATAACATTTTTGCTTTTTTATATATTATCATGTTTTGTTTTGTTTTGCTTTTTTTCCTAGAAGGGGACATAGGATTTAGATCAATGAAGGCAGGTTGGAATTCAAGGGACTGAAAGAGTGAAAACAGTATAGGATTATAGGCAAGTAACACCCAACTGGAACAGAGGGTTCATACTGGGGAGCAGTGGGTGTAGGTTGATTACATAGGGTGAGACCAGATCAATAGAGTCTTAATGTTGGCTGACTTAATCTGAAAGGCAATGAATAGGGAGCCATAAACAGGAGATTGACAGGATCATAGAATGTGAAGATGTGCAAAGTCCCTTAGATCTTATCTAGTCTAATCTCCCACCACATCAACGGATCCTGTCCATAACATTCCTGACAGATGGTCAAACCAGCAGCCCTTGCTTGAAAATTTCCAGTGAAGGACAATTTGTGAGGCAGCATTGTTGCACAGCTCAAATTGCAGGAAAATTCTATCGCATGTTGAGCCAAATCCAGTATTTACTCATTGATCCTATTTCCCCCCCCTCTGCATCAATATAAAATGAGTCTATTTTTCCATATAACAGCCTTTTTAAAATATTCGAGGACAACTACTGTCTCCCCTAAACCACCTTTTCTTTTCTGAAGGTTAAACATCTCCAATTCCTTCAAATATTCTTCATATGACATTGTTTCCATATCTCCCATCCTCCTGGTCACCCCATACATATGCACCTAGCTGCTCTCTAGCATGTTAATTTCCATTTCTAAGAGTGACCACCAGAATTAGACACAATAGTCACCCGGATCCAATTAAACGCAACAGTAGAACTGAAGTACCTTAAAGGCAAAGACTATTTTGTCTTATTATCCTCCTGAATATCTAGCACAGGGCCTGGAATACAATAGCTGCTTCATAAATGTTTGCTGGATTTAATAATAATAATAAATAACATTTATATAAAACTTCCTAAGTGCCAGGTCTTTATAGTTATTATTTCATTTGATTCTCACAAAAACCCTAGAAGGTAGGTGCAATTATTATCCCCATTTTACAGATGAGGAAACTGAGGCAAACAGAGGTTAAGTGATTTGCCCAGGATAACACAGCTAGTTAGTATCTTGAGGCTGGATTTGAACTCAGGTCTTCTGCCCTCTAGGCCTTGTGCTCTATCCACTGCACCACCCAGCTGCCCTTCAATGCATATTGACCTATGAAAATACCTTTATTTTTCCTGGATATTAGATTCCTATTAAAATTCAGATGACATTAGTTTTTTTCATCAAGTTAACTAGCATTTATTAGGAGCTTGCTCCTTCACTGTGCTAAGCTATTTTTTTTTTGCAGTGAAATCACACTTAGTTAATATTAAGCTTTCAATCAATAAAAGCCCCCAGGTCTTTTTCATGAGAACTACTGTCCAGCCAGTTCTCTGATCATCCTTTATGTATTTAATTGCCTTCTTGAACTCAGGGAACAGGATTTTACCTTTTCCCCTGTTAAATTTTATCTTGTTGATTTGGGTCCATTTCCCTAGGCTATTAAGTTCATTTTGCAAACCAGTTCTTTCATCTAACACATAAACTTTCCCTCAGCTTTTGCCATACACAAATTTTATAAGCATGTCATTATTTTCTTTGTTCTTAGTTGATAAATATGTTGACAAAAAAAGAATCAAGGACTAAAACCTTTGGAGTTTCATGAAGGCATATTTGTTCAATCAGATACAAATCCACCTAACTGTACTTGCTATCAAGTTGTACTTGCTGACAACTCCTGTGAAGAAGGTGCCAGCCATCCCCACCAACTGCCAACCAAACATTCACTATGAAGTGGGCAAACAAGCCTAGCTGAGGCAGCAAGGCACCTTGGGGTAGAGATCCCAGGCAACATATACCAAGAAAGTCAAATCACCACCACAACCTCTCCTCAGACCCCAACAGTGACATCCCAGTTCCCTGAACCTGGCAACTGCCTTGGGAGTAGCAATGTTCTCCAGACCACTGATTCTGCTTCCAGATTCAGTCCTGAAGCCATCATTGAGGAGAGAAATCACCACCAGTGTCATAGTTAGGCCAGAGACTCAAAAACAGTTAGTACTTAATAAATTCTTGTTGACTTGAAACCAACACCAAAAGTTGACAACTGGCTACTGCCTATTTCTAGACCACAGTCCTTTCCACCAAATGATTCGACATCAGAAACTGATATGATTTTATCAGTAGAAACTACATTTAAAAAGAGATGTTGACATCTGCTTTATTACTGTATCCTAAGGACCATGGGACCTTACCATCTGACTTGCAGCTAAAATCTCTATGTTTTCATCTCCCATTAGAATGTGAACTCCTTGAGAGCAGAAGCTGTCTTACTTTCTTATTTACACTCCCAGAAATTGGCACACTACTTTGCCCATAGTAAGAGATAAATAAGTCACTCACTTATTAATCCATTCATCCATCTGTTAGAACCTTTACTCTATACCAAATAGAAAGTAGCTAATGAATCCTTGATTTGCCTTAATGGCAATTTCATTCTTTATAAAGTAGAGGAAATGAAAGGAACTGCTTTTCTGGACCTAATTAAGCTGAATAAAGATGAATTTTTTTTGATAGAATACAAGTGATGGAGAATGTGTGAAAAAATTCATTCCAGATGAGAAGAAATCTGGGCAAAGTCTAACACTCAAGATTTTTGGACGGGTCATTTCACAGAGTTCAGAAAAAAAAGGCATGATTTCATGGCAGAAAATCTCATAGCAGAAGGTAGTAAGGGAGGATAGTCCTCAAGAATGAAATTTTAAAGACATAAATACAAATAATTCCAATAACAAATATAAGTGGTAGGGGAAGACTGATGGATGAACTTGTTGAATATCTTATTGACAACTTAAGTTTTTAACAAATAAAAGCAAAATTAAGTCATTTGAGATGAATATGAGTGTCAACTTTTCTCAGGATGAGCTGAGACAGGCAATGAATGCTAAAAATAACAGAAAGAACTTTTAAAAAAAATCCATGTTAGGGGCAAGAGGAAGACCAAAAATGGGATAGGACTAAAGTTCAGGGTGGATGGATTGATAACAATGTCTTTCAGAGAGGAGGCAGAACTTCACTTCAATTCTTTATCACTGAGAGACAATGTAGGATAGTAGATAAAGCACTAGACCTACATTCAGAAAGACGGATTCAAATGCTGCCTCTGATATTTGTAAACTCTGTGATCATTTTCCCTCACTGGGTCTCAGTTTCCTCATCTGTAAAATGGGAATAATTAATGCCTGTCATACTTAAAAGAATTGTGGAGCGCAGAAAAGCTTATTTATGTAAAGCCCTTTGCAATCCTTAATGTGCTACATAAATGTTAGTTACTTATTAATTCTGTTAGTCTATCCAAAAACTGGTCTTTACACTAGGAAGGCTTGAACACAAATGGTTAACAAGGGTTTGAAAGTTAATGTCAGTGAAGAGATGGAAAGAGAGGGCCTAGGTGTTCTCAAATGAGTTCAGATAACTAGACCTGAACAAACCACATCCAAAAGTACTGAAAGAACTGACAGGTGTAATTACTAGACATTAACACTGACCTTTGAAAAACTAGAAAGAATGAAAGATGCCTTGAAGCTGGAAGTGGGCAGATATTTTCCAAAAAGAAAATTAGGGTGTAGTTTTCCAGTAACAGGCCAGTGAGCCTGACTTGAATTTTGACAAAATTCTAGAATGTATTATTAAAGTGGTATTTTATGAGCATTTAGACAAGGAAGTAGGGATCATTAAAAGCCTAGAATGGCTTTATCAGTAACAGTCCATGCCAGACTGACCTCATTTCCTTTCCTGACAAAGTTACTAGACTGGTAGATCAAGAGAATGGTATAAACCTGCGGAGAGGGGGTTGGTTTGGAAGTACACACGGAGCTGAGCAGAATTCCCCTGGAACAATAAAGCCATCCCCCTATTGGTCTATGGGTCAACATGACAACTTGAAGGCATGCCTGTATCAAAGAGAACTGGTCTCTGTGCCAGAAGAAGAGCATCCATTCTGTAGATTTTAAAGAAAGAGCCATCTTGATAGCCTTCTTCCTGTCTTTTGAACATGTAATGCACCGCCCCCCCCATCTCTCTTTCTCTCTCTCTCTCTCTCTTTCTCTCTCTCTCTCTCTCTCTCTCTCTCTCTCTCTCTCTCTCTCTCTCTCTCTCTCTCTCTCTCTCTCTCTTTCTCTGTCTCTGTCTCCTCTTTTTTCTCTCCCCTCCCCCCATAAATGAAGAAGGGAAAGGAATTTGTTCTTTGCTTCCCCTACCCTGGCAATTATGGTGAATGGTGACTTCCATTTCATGTGCTGCCTACGTGCTAACCTTGGGGATGATATAGATGAAGAATGAGCAAGGAAGACTGAGAAAGAATGATCAGAGGTGGAGGAGGAAAACTGGAGAGAAAAGAGTCACAACAACCCAGAGACAAAAGAGTGGTCAAAAGTGCCTAATGCTGCAAAGACATCAAGAGGGAGGAGAACTGAGAAGAAACCATTTAATCTGTTATACTAATAACTTTAGAGAATAGTTTTAGTTAAGTGATAGGGTTAGAAGCAAGATTACAAAGGTCTGAGAGGAATGAGAACAGAGGAAGAGGAGGCAGTGAATATAGATAGCTTTTTCTAGGAGTTTAGCTTAACAAGGAAGGGAAATAAAATGATAAATTGAAGGGTTGGTAGAGTCTTGTGAAGATTTTTTTAAAGGATGTAGGAGATGGGTATGTTTATAAGCAGCAGAGAAAGAACAAATAAACAGGGAGAAACTGAAGATAAAAAAGAGAATGCAGGTAACTGAGGAAGCAATTTGCTGGCAAAGATGGGAGGGAATGAGGTCAAGGCTTATGTAAAGGAGTTTACCTTGGCAAGGAGAAAGGCTGCCTCATTATCGGAGACTAGAGGAAAGAACAGAGGATGATTTCAATTTTGAGGTGTAGAGAAGGGGAAGAAAGGGAATTCACAGCAAATGGCCTCATTTTATCAGTAAAATAAAAGATGAGGTCCTAAGGTAATAGGGGAAGAAGGAGGTGTGGAAAGCTGTAGGAGAGAACTTTCAAACAACTTCTGAGGATTATGGGAAAAAGAATCAATTAGGGAGATAAAAGAATTGCCTTGCTTCAGTGAAGGAACATTTGAGATTAGATAATATAAACAGATAACAAGATAGATTTGGAATTGGTTGGATGAATGAACCCAAGGAAAACTCACTAATGGGTCAAAGTCATCTTGGAGATGACTCTAATGGAATCCCCCCTAGGATCTGTCTTTGGCTCTGTGTTCTTCATTATTTTCCTCAGGAACTTGGATAAAAGCATATAAGGAATGTTTATCAAGTTTTCAGATGACATGATGATGTCTTACTCACCAAACCTTGGGCTTTTTTTCCTTAATCCTCATCCTTGACTTCTCTGTAGCATTTAGATATGTTAACAATTCTCAAATCCTGGACATTCTTTGATCTCTGGGTTTTCCTGATGCTGCTCTCTCTTGATTTTCACCTTACCTGTCTCCTTTAATGATTCATCATACATATCATTCCTCCTAATTTGGGGTATAGCCCAAAGCTCTGCCTTGGACCCTCTTTTCTTTCTCTGTTCTCTCTCAACTGATGACCTCATCAATTTCCTTGTGTTCAATTACCCTCTAAATACAGATTATTGCCAGATTCACATATCTAACCCTAGTCTCTTTCCTGAACTTCAGTCAAGCATCTCCCAACTGCCTATGGAACATTTAAAACTGTATGTCCCATAGGAATCTCAAACTCAAAATGATAAAAAAAAAAAATTCATTATCTTTCTCCTTTCCCCCCACCCCTACCAATAAAACTCTGAATGTAATTATTTCTGCCAAGGGTACAACCATTCTTCAAGTTTTGTTACCCAAGCTCACAATCTTAGTGTCACCCTTAAATCCTCACTTTCCCATACCCACCTATCTAATCATTTACTAAATCTTATTGCTTCTACTTCCACAACATTTCATCTATCTGTTCCCCTCTTTCAATTCTTACAGCCACCTTCTCTGTTTAAGCCACTTTCTCTCACCTTTTTATAGTAACAGCTTCTTAGCTGACCTCTCTATCTCAAGTCTCTCCCTGTTCCCATCCATCCTGCACACATCTACTGACATAATTTTCCTAAAATATATGTCTGACCAAGTAACTCCCCTATTCAATAAATTCCAATGGCTCCCTATTTACTTTAAGATTAAATACAAATTCCTTTGTGTGACTTTTAAAACATATTACAGCCTGGCCCCAACCTATCTCTCCAGTGTTGTTATTAGTATCCCCCATTTTGCACACTATGGTCCAGCCAGACTGATCTTCTTGCTGTTCCTCACATAGGAAATTCCAACTCCAAATGCTCCATCTTGCCCTGGCTGTGCCTCATATTTAGAATGTACACCCTCCTCACTTTTGTCTCTAAGAATCCTCTGTTTCCTTTTCAAACTTAGCTCAAGTATCACCATCTATATGTAACTTATTGGTCCCCTTAGCCACTAGCAATGGTAAGCAAAGTAGTACTTTGCTGCTTGTTTCAGCTATTCAAGTGCCTTTGAGCCTCATCTTTTATTGTGTCAAGTCTTTGCTGGAAACAGTATACATTGTGTTGTCCTTAATAGACCTAAGGGAGTTTGTAGACCTTCCCTGCCCCTAATGGCCCTAACAGCATCACATGGAGCCCATGGTGGGAGGAGCTTGCCAAAAGAACAGGAAGGAGCAGAGCAGATAAAAGCTCAAGCATGAGCTGGAACCAAGCAGAACTAAGAGGGAGAATGTTTGGGATGTCCAGCACTCTGTCTGTCGGTGTTGATATTACCTTTTCAGAATAAAGCATTCTGTTCATTGAAAGAGGACTTTACCAGAAGCCCTAAAAGAGGACTTTCCTGCTATTTAAAGAAGTCCTTGTGTTTGATTTCTTAGACAGAAGTTTTGTCTGTTAGTTTGTGTTACTTTGTCAGACAGAAAGTGAATTGAGATGATAGTGCCGGCAATGTGTGTAAATATTGTTGTAGCTCTGTTAAGACTAATGTGTTTAGCCAGGTGGCTCAGCGAGTAAGAGCACCGCGGCTCCAGTGTTGGGACGACCTGGAGATCGAATCCCGGACTCAGACACTCAGCACCACACACAGAAATAACTGGCCGTGTAACCTTGAGCAAGTTACTTAACCCCAATTGCTTAAAAAAAATATAAAAAAAAAAGACTAATGTGTTTAAATATTGTATCTCTGTTAAGCTTTGTCTTCCTAGAAACAGAAACTTTGAAGGACTTGGAGTGAAACAGTCCCTGTGAGCTGAGATATAGAATGGGAGCAGAGAGCTGTCTGCATGTGAATCTAGGCAAGAGCTGGGAGTGTGGAAAAGGAACCATGGGCTTTGGAAGTCAGCCTCCAGTTAAGATGAAAGAAGACTTTACTTGGGTACTTAGTGCTGACTGATAATATTGTAACTTACTGTGACCTAGGGGGAGATAGTGTTTGTACTTTCTGCTACCCCTTAAGATGATTGGCTTAAAGATGATTATAACTTAAAGATGATCAGAAGCCAGACTGAGCCAAAATGAAAGAAGACTTTACTTGGGTGCCCTATATTGATTGAGGAAATTGTGACTTACTGAATGATATGTTTTGTTTAAGACTATGTGGCCACCTTAGTAATAAGTTGTTATGTTATATTGTTGTGAATGTTGTGCTCTAGTTTCTTGAATGTTTTGCTTTAGTTTATTGCTGAATATAGAGAGAGTTCACTATACTATGTGATCAGATCCTTAAAGTTATTCACAGCAGCAGTCCTCAGGAGAGCTGCTTGTGATTGGCTTTACACCACTAGTGCTCTCTTCCACAAAATTGCCTTCTGTCTACTTATATATTTGCATGTTGCTTTCCCCAAAAGAACATAAACTCTTTGAGGGCAGGTTGTCTTTCAGTGTTATCTTTGTATTCTCAGTATCTAGTAATAGTGCTTAACACATAGTAACCTAATAGCTATTGCAAACCCAATGTTCAAAAATGTCTTGGTAGATTAGAGTAGTGGGCTGAATATAGTAAGATGAAATTTAACAGATATAAATTTAAAGTCCTATACTTAGATTTAAAAAAAATCAACCACATAGATATAGATGAAGATTTTATACAATTTTTATACAATCATTTATTAAGTGCCTACTATGTGCCAGGCTCTGTGCTAAGTCCTTTGCCCAGAGGTACAAAGCTAGTCAGTGTCTAAGGCAGGATTTGAACTCAGATCATACTGACTCCAGGCCCAGGGCTATGTCCATTATACTGCTTAGCTACTTAAGTACAGGATGAGGGAAGTATGACTAAGCAACAGTTCCCGTGAAAAAAGATGGGAGTTCAAAGCGGGTCAGAGTGAAGATGGCAGAGTGAAGTGAGCATTTTTTCTGAGCTTTCCCAACATACCACTCTAATCAACTTTCAAAAGTAGTTGAAACTGAATTCTGAGTGGAAAAACCAATAAAAAGATCACAATGGATCATTTTTCCAGCCTAGGATGGCTTAAGAGGACAGAAAATGAGTGAGTACTGGAGTGGGAGCTGGCTAGGAGCAAAGCACAGAGGAAATAACACCAGCTGTGGGCCTCGGAGGTAGCAGCAGCAATAGCAGCAGTATGCTGGGAGGGCCCAGTGCCCAAGGACAGTAAGGGGACTGAACAGCTAGCTGGTCAGAAAAAGATTCCAAGGGACCCTCATTTAGTACTGGGCATAGGATCAGGATCAGGCACAATTTATGAGCTCCATTGTCCATTACCCAGGTTCAAGTTGCAGTTCCAGGGTGAAGAGGAGTGGTTGTAGTGGTAAGCAAGAGCAAAAGCCCTACATGGTTAAAGACCAGAGTGAAAAGCAGAAGGGCAATGACCAGACCTCTCCCTAAATCATACGGCCTTGGAAGAACTGAAAACTTATAAACCTAAGATTGTGAAAATAGTAGGACATAAAAGTCAGAAGATTGAGTCAGGCATTCCTCCCATTCCCAAAATGGACTAGAACCCAGCTCTAACATAAATTCTAAAGTTAAAAAATAATGTTGAAAAATCAGTGACAATTTAAAAAAAATAAAAAGAACCTGACCATAAAAATCTAATGTGGTGACAGGGAAACTCAAGACACAAACTCAGAAGAAGACAATGACTTGGCAATATCTACAAGCAAAGCTTCAGGAAAAAAAATAAGACTGGAAACAAGCTCAACAAGAAATCCTAGGTGAGCTAAAGAAAGAGATTTTTTAAAAGATTTTAGAAATCAAATAAGAATGACAGAGGAAAAGTTGCAAAAAAAATGAGAACAAGGTAAGAAAATTGTGAAAAGATAATTGGCAGCTTATTAAAAGAAGCACAAAAAAAACACTGAAGAAAATAACTCCTTAAAAATTAGAATTGGTTGAGTGGAAGCTAATGATTCTATAAGATATCATGAAACAATACGACAAAGTCGAAAGCCTGAAAAAATAGAATAAAATGGGAAATGTGTTACAGGAAAAACAATTGACCTGGAAAATATGTTGAGGAGAAATAACTTAAAAATTATTGAACTACCTAAAAGCCATGATTTTTTTTTAAAAGAGCCTAATCATCATATTTCAGGAAAGTATAAAGGAAAACTGATAAAAATCATAGCAGAATGTTTAGAAACCAGAATCCAACAATATTTTGCTTACAAGAGACACACTTGAAACAGAAAGACACAGAGTTAAAATAAGGTTTTGGAGAAGACTCTATTATGCTTCAGCAGAAGTAAAAATAAAAGGTAAGGGTAGCAATAATGATCTCATATAAAACAAAAGCAAAAGTAGATCAAATTAAAAAAAGATAATCAGAGGAACTACATTTTGCTAAAAGGTACCACAGACAATGAAATAATATTAATACCAGACATGTATGCATTAAATGGCATAGCATTCAAGTTCTTGAAGAAAAAGTTAAATGAATTATAGGAGAAATAGACAGTAAACTATACTAGTGGGAAACCTCAATTTACCCCTCTCTGACCTAGATAAATCTAACCATAAAATAAACAAGAAGCTAAGGAGATGAATAAAATTAAAGGTTGGTCAAATATAATAGAGAGAACATTGGAGAGAGAACATTGAATGGGAATAGAAAGGAGTACACCTCTTTCAGCTGTATATGGAATCCGCAAAAAAAACTGACCATACATTAGGGCATAAAAATATTACAGAAAAATGTGAAAAAGTAGAAATATTAAATGTACCCTTTTTAGATGATAATGCAATAAATTACATCCATTAAAGCATCTTTGAAGTATAGATTAAAAATTAATTGCAAACAAATTAGCTCAATCCTAAAGAATGGATGGGTAAAGGAATAAATCATAAAAATTATCAATAATTTCATTGAAGAGAATGACAACAATGAAAGAAAGAACATGTCAAAATTTGTGAGATATAGCCAAAGAAGCATTTAGGGGAAATTTTATATCTATAAATATTTCCATCAATAAAAAAGAGAAAGAGTGAAACAATGGATTGGGCATACAACTAAAAAAAATGAGAAAAAGAACAAATTAAAAACTTCCCTTTAAACACCAAAATGGAAATCCCCCCAAATCAAAAGATACTAATAAAATTGAAAGTTCAAAAACATTAAATTAATAAACAAAAGTAGGAACTAGTTTTATTTTTAAAAAATCATTAAAATAGATAAACCATTAGCTTGTATAATCTAAAAAAGAAAGAAGAAAACCAAATTATTAGTATCAAAAATGAAAAGTGTAAATGGACAACCAATAAAGATGAAATTAAAGCAATTACTAGAAGTGATTATGCCCAACTGTATGCCAATAAAAATGACAATCTAAAGGAAATAGATTAATATTTACAAACTATAATTTCCTAGATTAGAAAAGAGGAAATAGAATACTTAAATAACCCTCTGTTAGAAAAAGAAATTGCACAAGTCATAAATGAGCTCCCTAAGAAAACTCCCCAGGACTAGATGGATCCATAAGCAAATTCTACCAAACATATAAAAAGCAAATAATTTCAATACCATATAAACAATTTGGGAATAAAAGGGAAGGGAAGAGTCCTACCAAATTCCTTCTATGAAGCAAATATTGTTTTGATATCTATATCAGAGAGAGCAAAAGCAGAAAAAGAAAACTGTAGACCAATTTGCCTAATGAATATTGATACAAAAATTTCAAATAAAATACTAATAAGGAGATTATAGCAATATATCACAGAGATATAGTATGACAAGATTGGTTTTATGCCAAGAATAAAGTTCAATAGTAGAAAAACTATAATCATAATTGACCACATCAATAACCAAAACAACAAAAATCATATGATCACATCAACCAATGCAGAAAAAGCTTTTGACAAAATACAGCCTTCATTCCTATGAAAAACACAAAAAATCATAAGAATAAATGGGAATTTCCTTTAAAATGATAAGTGGTATGTATCTAAAACCAAGAGCAAGCATTATCTATAGAGGGGAAAAACTATAAACCTTTCCAATAAGATCAGTGGTAAGCAAAAATGTTGATAATCACCATTATTATTCAATATTGTATTAGAAATTCTAACTGTAGCAATAAGACAAGGAAGAGAAATTAAACAAATAAGCACAGGCAATTAGGAGATAAAACTATTATTTTTTACAGATGATATGATGATATACTTAGAGAACCGTAGAAAGTCAACCAAAAAAGTAGCCAAAATAATTAACTGCTCTAGCAAAGTTGCAGAACATAAAATAAGCCCATACAAATCATAAGCATTTCCATATATTACTAGTAAAGTCTAGCAGGAAGAGGTGCAAAGAAAAATTCCATTTAAATAACTATATAGCCATATAATCTTTTGGAATCTACTTGCCAAGACATACACAGGAACTATATGAACACAATTACATAACACTTTCACAAAAATACAGATCTAAATAATTGAAGAAATATTTATTGTTCATGGGTAGGCTGAACCAATGTAATAAAATGACTATTAAATACTACCTAAAATTAATTTATTTAGGTAAAATGCTATCTAAATGTATTTAATTATTCAGTGCCATACCAATTAAATTACCAAAGAATTACTTTATGGAACTAGAAAAAGTAATTTAATTTTTTTTAATTCCTCTTGGAGGAACAAAAGGTTAAGACAATTAAAGGAATCCATGAAAAAAAAAAGTGAAGAAAGTGAGCCTAGTAGTACCACATCTCAAATTTTATTACAAACTGGTAATCATCAAAACAGTCTGGCACTGGATAAGAAATAGAATAGTTGATCAGTGAAATAGATTAGGTACACAATATATAGAAGCAAATGAACACATAGCCTAGTGTATGATAAACACAAAGATTCCAGCTATTAGTAAAGTTTGACAAAAATTGATGGGAAAACTGGGAAGTAGTCTGACACCACATACCAAGATAAGTTCAAAAATGGGTGTATGATTTAGACATAAAGGGTAACATTAGGGGAAATTAGAGAAACATGGAAGAAATTCCCTGTTGAATCTATGGATAAGAGAAGAGGTCATGACAAAACAGGAGAGAGGTTCACAGGAGGTAAAATGAATAATTTTGATTACATAAAATTAAAATGGTTTTGCACAAACAAAATCAATGCAGACAAAATTAGAAGAAAAGCAAGAAATGAGGGGAAGAATATACAGCAAGTTTCTCTGATAAAGGTCTCATTTCTCAAATATATACAGAGAACTGAACCAAATTTATAAAACTAGGAGCTGTTCTCCAATTGCATACTGGTCAAATGGTGTGATCAGGTAGTGTTCACAGGAAGAAATCAAAGCTATTAATAGTTACACAAAAATGTTCTAAATTATTAATAATTAAAATGAACCTGATATACCATCTCATACCTATCAGACTGACAAAGATGACAAAAAATGAAAAGGAGGGGATGTTGAAAATAGGGACACTGATACACTCTTGTTGAAGTTGTGAATTGATTGATCCATTTTGGAGAACAATTTAGAACTATAGCAATTGTGGTACTAAGTTCTATACCCCAAGGAGATCGAAGGACAAGGAAAAGGACCTAGTATAAAGAAATATTTATAGCAGCTCTTTTTGTGGTGGCAAAGAATTGGAAACTATGGGGATGCCCATCAACTGGGAAATGTCTGACCAAATTACGGTATATGAGTGTGATGGAATACCAGTGTGCTATAAGATGTGACAAGAGAGATGGTTTCAAAAAAAGCTGTGAAGACATATATAAACTGATGCAAAGTAAAGTGAGTAGAATCAAGAGAATAATCTACATGGTAACAACAATATTGTAAAGATAAGCAACTATGAAAGACCTAATAACTCTGATCAATATAATGATCCACTACAATTCCAAAGGACTCCTGATGTAAAAATGCCATTTGCCTTTGGATAGAGAACTGATAGATTCAGAGTACAGATTGAAGTATTTTTTCCTTTATTTTTCTTGCTTTTTTTCCCTTCAGAACATGGCTAATGTGGAAACATGTTTTGTATGACTTCATATGTATAATGGGTATTGTATTTTTTTATTTCTCAAGACAGCTATGTGACATAGAGTATCAGACCTACAGTCAGGAAGATCTGAATTCAAATCCAGCCTCATACACTTACTAGCTGTGTGACCCTCATTTAACCTCTGTTTCCTCATTTATAAAATGGAAATAGTAATGGCACCTACCTCCCAGGATAGTTGTGTGGATCAAATGAGATAATAATTACAAAGCACTTAATACAGTTCCTGGTTTATAATAAATGCTGTATCAATGTTAGCTACTATTAGTATCATCATCATCATCATCATCATCAATGGATGAGGGAGGGACTGGAGGAAGGGAGAGAATTCAGAACCGAAAACAAAAATAAATTAAAAAAAATAAAAACCCAAGATATCATAAAGTAATTGAGCTAGTGAAATGTAAACTGACTATGCATCAAAGGAATAAAATGGAAACCCAGGAAAAGCTATCATGACCTTAGGCTACATTGAGGCTCAGCGACCTAAAAGAGGAAGACGGGATGAGTCATATCTATTCACTTCTGGGCATCACATTTTAAGTACATTTATAAGATAGAACAAATCCAGAGGAACATTCAACTAGGATAGACCATGACTTGTGAAGTTTGTTTTGAAGAAATTGAGCACGTTTAGCCTTGCGGAAAGAAGATAAGAGAGAAGCAACAACTTTGTTTAAGTACTTAAAAGATTGTCTAATGGAAGAAGGATTAGGTTCACTCCCCTCTGGCCCCTGAAGGAAAACCAGGAACAATGGACTGGCGTTGTAGTCAGATTTAACCTCAATGGAAGGGGGAAAGCTCCCTAATAACTAACAACTAATAACTACAGCTATATGAAAGATGAATTAGCCAGTTTAGGAGGTAGCAAATTTCCCATCACTGGAAGTCTTCACTAGCTCACCACTTGGCAACAGTAGGGATTCTCTTTAAGGGTGAGTGGGACTAAATGGACTTTGAGGTCCATTGCTAACAGCTTATGATTCTGATACTGTCATCTAGTATGTATATTAGCTGTCCTTCCCAGCTTTATGGTATCTGCCAATTTGCTAAGCCTGCATTCTAGCTCATCACTCAAATCATTGATAGAAATGGTGCATTGGTTATGAAAATATGACCTCTGTAGCACACCCATAGAGACCTCCTTCTGGGAGGACATTAATCCTCTAATCAACCCACAGGTATAACTGTTTAACTTCCTATGAAGGTACCTTATTGGTAGAGGTATAATATATACCTGGAGAATGTACTTACATTCATCTCTTTTTCATATTGCCTATTGAAGCTTTTAAAACATATTCCCACTCACATGACTAGCCTTTTTCTTCTATCCATGAACCTCAATACTATTGCAATATTAACTAAAAAAAAGCTAATTAAGTTCAAACTACTCATAGCTATTCACATTTTCTCTCCAGAGGCATTTTAACGCACCAAATGACTTCCCAGAATCTTTCTTCCACCACTGGGCATAAATAAAAATTCCAGCCAGGAAAGTCATGCATACAAAGTAGAGCCATAAATGTTCTGGACACAGAGCCCCAACAAACATGAAATGAGTTGGGGGAGGGGTGCAGGGGAAGAGAACAGGAGGTTCTTGGTCTTATATGATGCCAGTCATTCATGCATCTAGAATGAGGAGCATATAGAATGAGAGTATAGGAAAAGAAGATGGAGGAGAAGAAGTTGTGAGTTTTTAGGTGAGCTTCTGAATAACTGAGACAGCACAATGGAGTAGATGGGGGGGCCCTGAACTTGGAACCAGATAGACCTGGATTTAAATACCAACCATCTCAAATATCTGCTAGCTATGTGACACTGGGAAATTAATTTAACTTCTCAGCCTCAACTTCCCCATTTGTAAAATGAGGATAATAATAGCACTTGCCACTTATCATGGCACTTCACTTATGAAGCTTACGTGAGATGGTGTATGGAAAGACTGCAGGTGCTATGGAAATGTATTGCATTGATTATTTCATCTATTCTTAGCAGGTTAGTAAGATGAAATTAAAATTCCAAACCTAGTAAGAAGATAGTGATAAAGGTAAAATCTTACACTTAGAATCAAGAAATCTACTTCTCAGATAAGATGAATTTGGTAGTGATAAAGGTAAAAATCTTACTTTTAGAATCAAGAAATCTACCTCTCAGATACAAGGTAGGTAAGACATTGTTAGATAGCAGTGTCTGAAAGTGATCTGGGGGTTTAAGCGGACTTCAAGCTCAATACAATTTAGCTGTATATGTCTTAACAGTATAGAGTCAAAAAATCATATGTAACCTTGGGATGCTTTTCAAAAAACTGACTTCCCAGGAATAAAGACGTAGAATACTATACCCTGCCCTCCTCAGACTGTATCTAGAGTTTTGTGTTCAGTTCTGGGCTCCACATTTCAGGGGTAAGGGTGCTAATAAGGTAGAGAAGATTTGTAGGAGGGCAACCAGGCTGATGAAGTTCATGCCATATGACAATCAGTGGGAAACACTAGGGATATTCCTTTGAGAAAAAGAAGGTGGTGTGGGCTTTTGTTCTTTTAGTGGGTGAGGGTGTGCATGACAGCTGTGTTCAAGCATTTTAAGAATCACTATGTGGGGGCGGCTAGGTGGTGCAGTGAGTAAAGTGCAGGCCCTGGAGTCAGGAGGAGTTCTGTTCCAGCCTCAGACACTTAACACCCACACACAAAAGAAACTAGCTGTGTAACCTTGGGCAAGTTACTGAACCCCAATTGACCTCCAAAAGGCAAAAAAAAAAAAAAAAGAAAAAAAAGGAATCATCTTGTGGAAGACTGGGTAGACTTCTTCTCTATTGTCTTGAAGGGTACAACTAGGAATAATGGGTGGAGGAGGCAAAGAGACAAATGTAGACTTGATGTCAAGGAAAATTTTCTAATTGAATTGAGCAAAAAAAGTGAGGTTTTTTGTATCACACCCACAAAATAGTTGAACCAGGTGGTAGAATGAATAGAGCACTGGGCTTGGAGTCAGGAAACTCATCTTCCTGAGTTCAAATCTTAGCTCAGACACTAAGTGACCTTGGGCAAGTCACTTTAACCTGTTTGCCTCAGTTTCTTTATCTGTAAAATGAGCTGTAGAAGGAAATGGCAAATCACTCCAGCATCTTTGCCAAGAAAATCCTAAATGGGGTCACAAAGAGTTGGACACATCTGGAAAATGACTGAACAACAGCAAATAGTGTATTTTGTGCTGCTTTCAAATATAGCTTCAGATTTTGTCCAACGCCCACCATTTTCACAGAAATCATGGTTTTATGTTTCTTAAAAATCATGTTTTACTGAACAGAATTGTGCATATTTAACTTACCCAAAATGTAGCCACTGGTGATTTCCTGTTGTATTTGGCCTGTGGAACAAACCAATTCACCATCTAATAGTAGTCTGCCAGCATACTTGCCCTCAATGTACCCTTGTATCACTTTTCCATTGTGGAAATTTCTTGATGGAAGCATTCTTCCCTCTCATTGCTGAGATGAGAACACCTAGGTTTTCTGGGAAGAAATCCAAATGTGAATCCAAGAAATGGATCTTGAGTAGCATGTTAAATCCTATAACTTGAAAGACTTTGAGATCATTGACAACTTCATTTTAATTTTCTGCCTTGTTTCCCAAAAAAGCATTTGGTCACTTTAAAAAATTATCTTCATGTCACTTCTTTAACTTTATTCAACTGCTCTTTAGAACATTTCTCTTTCTTGGCTTCTTTTTTCTGAGGATCCATAAATACTCCCCCTTTCTTTGATTTTAGCCTCAAAGTCATAGAAATTTATTTTTCAGAGAAAGAAAACCTATACCATTTCAGTTCATCACCTTGACAAAATTTTGATTAAACCAAGTTTAATGACCAACAGTGGTAACATTTTTTTTTTAAATTCAAGACCATATCAGTGGTTGACTTTTCCTGTATTCACTTCTTAAATTTGAGGCCAATGTTTTATTAATGTTGTTTTTACTGTCTCTAATCTCCCATTCACAAATAAAGCAATAGTATTTGGTATGCCCAAATTGTAATTCTAGTAAAAGAGAAATCCTTTTCAGATTCCCACAGATATGCCAAGAACACTTTTCAAACGTTATGCTTCTTAAGTGAAGTTTCATGTTTTGATCATATTTTGGTGTCCTCTTGCAAGAAATTCGATTCTTTGGCAATTCTACCTAAACTAATTTACTTATTCAGTGTTGTACCAATCAAAATACCAAAAAAAAAATTATCTTATAGAGCTAGAAAAAATAATAACAAAATTCATTTGGAAGAACAAAATGTCAAGAATATCAAGGGAATTAATAAAAAAATGCAAAGGAAGGTGAACTTAGTCATACCAGATTTAAAACTATATTATAAAGCAGCAATCATCAAAACTATTTGGTACTGGCTAAGAAATAGAGTGATGGATCAGTGGAATAGGTTAAGTATACAAGACAAGTAGTAAATGACTAAAGTAATTACTGTTTGATAAACTCAAAGACTCCAGCTTCTGAGATAAAAACTCATTATTTGACAAAAACTTCTGGGAAAACTGGAAAATAGTATGGCAGAAACTAGACCAACATCTCACATCACATCCCAAGATAAGGTAGAAATGGGTACATGATTTAGACATAAAGAGTAATGCCATAAGAAAATTGGGAAAGCAAGGAATAGTTTACTTGTCAGATCTGTGGAGAAGGAAAGAATTTATGACCAAACTAGAGATAGAGAACATTATGAAATACAAAAGGGATAATTTTTATCACATTAAATTAAAAAGTTTTTGCACAAACAAAGCCAATGAAACAAGATTAGAAGGAAAGGAAGAAGCTGGGGAACGATTTTTATAGCAGCATTTCTAATAAAGACCTCACTTCTCAAATACATAGAGAACAGAGTCAAATTTATAAGAATACAAGTCATTCCCCAACTAATAAATGGTCAAAGAATATGAACAGGCAGTTGTCTGATAAAGAAATCAAAACTACCTATAGTCATATGAAAAAAAATAAAATTAAAATTAAAAAAGTGGGGCAGCTAGGTGGCGCAATGAATAAAGCACTGGCTCTGGAGTCAGGAGGACCTGGGTTCAAGTCTGGCCTCAGACACAACACAAAAACTAGCCGTGTGAGCTTGGGCAAGTCACTTACCCCAATTGCTCTCTAAAAATAAAAATATAATATAGTCATATGAAAATTATCTAAATCACTATTGATTAGAGAAATGCAGATTAAAACAACTCTGATGTAGCACCACACATCTATCTAATTGACTAATATGACAGAAGAGGAAAGTGATAAATGTTGGAGATGTGGGAAAATTGGAGCACTAATGCATTGTTGGTGGAGTTGTAAATTGATCCAGTCATTTTGGAGAGCAATTTGGAACTCTGTCCAAAGGGCTATGAAACTGTGTATATATACCCTTTGATCCAGCAATACCACTACTAGATCTGTATCCCAAAGAGATCATAAAAAAGGTAAAAAGACTTACATGTATGAAAATAGAGCAGCTATTTTTGTGATGGTAAATAATTGGAAATTGAGGGGATGCCCATCAATTGTGGAATGACTAAACAAGTTGTGGTATATGAATATAATAGAATACTATTGTGCTCTAAGAAATGATGAGCAGGCAGATTTCAGAAAATCCTGGAAAGACTTACATGAACTGATGCTGAGTGAAGTGAGCAGAACAAGGAGAACATTGTACCTAGGAA
The DNA here is from genome assembly GCF_028583685.1 of Petaurus breviceps papuanus. Classification (NCBI taxonomy): domain Eukaryota; kingdom Metazoa; phylum Chordata; class Mammalia; order Diprotodontia; family Petauridae; genus Petaurus; species Petaurus breviceps. The sequence goes on from NW_027187330.1 coordinate 169,631, forward strand.
CAGCAACATTGTGTGATGATCAACTATGATAGACTTAGTTCTTCTCAGCAATACAATGATCCAAGACAATTCCAAAAGACTCATGATGGAAAATGCTATCCACATCCAGAGGAAGAATTATGGAGTCTGAATGCAGATTGAAGCACACTATTTTCTGTTGTTTTTTTTTCTTTCTCATGGGTTTTTTTTTCCTTTTAGTTCTGATTCTTCTTTCACAATCTAACATGGAAATCTGATTAATATGATTATACATGTATAACTCATATCAGATTGCTTGTTGTCCTGGGGAGGTAGGGTGGGAGAGTGAGAGGGGGAAAATTTGAAACTCAAAATCTTACAAAAGTGAATGCAGAAAACAATCTTTGCATGTAACCAGAAAAAAAACAACAATACCATAAAGTGGGGGGGGGGGGAAGAAAATCCATTCTCTTAGTCTTCAAAACAAAAATTCAGCTTGATTTTGGATGTTAAGACCATGAATTTTTTTTAAAAAGGCAACTATGTTTCAATGGTCAGAGACCTCAGAGGACCTGGATTCAAGTTCCATCTCTGATAGAGATCATTTGTGTGATCCTGGGTAACTTCTCAATGCTTTAGGTCTGGGGTGTCAAACATGTTGGTCACAACATGTGGTGTACAACACTCCCAAGTATGGCCCAGACCAGATTAAAATATAATTAGGAAATAGTTAACAAAATAAGATATAATAAAACATGCTACATTTTGAAAGTAAGTCAATATGCTGCCAAAGGGATCATTATATTCAGATTAGCGGCCCCCATTTCTATTTGAATTTGATACCACTGCTCTAGGCAGCTCCTTTCTTTGCAGAGAAGCAGCAGATTTGTATCAATAGAGGAAGTTTCTTCACCTGGGAGTTCTCTAGACCAAAGGCCACAAACTCAGCCCCTCTCCTTAGTCCTAAGATCATGAACAAGGTTATTTAAGTCTACCTGAGTTATTAAATAAGGAACCAAAGACAGAAAGAATACTTCAGTTGGGAGATCACCACATTGGTAGTTTCCTACGTGAGCTTCATCATTATAATCATCACAATTACAACCAGAATGATCAGGTTCATCTGGTTCCTCCAAATTTCAAATTTCTGATGATTGGGATCAGGTGGTTCTTCATGATCACAATATGTTTTATAACTAATGGTAGGTCTGGATATTGTATAGTATACCTAGATTTGGAGATGATATCTGATATATTATTTAAATGAATCAATCATTAAGTATGTATTAAGCATCTACTCTTTTCCAGGCACTGTGTGAAGCTCTTGACAAGTATTATCTCATCTGATCTTCATAACAATACTGGGAGGTAGGAGTTATTATTATCTTTATTTTACAGTTGAGGAAGCTGAGGCAAACAGAGGCTAAGTGACTTGCTTCAAGTCACATAGCTAGCAAGTATCTGAAGTCAAATTTGAACTCAGGTCTTGCTGATTCCAGATTCAGAATTTTCTTTACTGTAACATTTAGCTAGAGATGCAGAAAAAAGCAAACATCTTACCTTTTAGGAGCTCTCAGACTAATGGAGAAGATGACATTAATGGCAATATGTGAAACCATCTTTTGACTCTCTCCAGGTGATAGGACCCATAGATTGCATATGATGAGATTTATGCATCCCATTACTTTGTAGTGTAACACACGTGATACAGCACAAGTGGTATGTCCAAGATTTATCTCGACCACCTATTTTGCAGCCAAAATAGAGTTCACGGGCTTACACAAGTTAAGGAGTAAAGTTTCACTTCTGAAACTTAGAGGCTAAGTCCTTCCATACATAACAAAATGTATTTGATGACTGACATATTCACAAGGCATGCTGAGAATTTAAGTTCTACACACCACCATCTATGATGTACAAAAGATTTAAGATAATAAGATTAGAAACAATAATAAGGTTTGCCAAGTGATAATCATCACCAAGTGACAGCCAGTCTGCTATGTATTGAGAGTGCCATGGTAGAAGACTGTATATGTTTGGATGAGTCCCACCCTGCTTATCCACATAACACATAAACTGGGATTATGCACAGCATATGAGAACAAGTTAACCAGTGACTTTTTCTGCTCTCCCCTTCCCACTTCTTCCCATGGACAGCTAGATGTCACAGTGGATAGAGTGCTGTGCCTGGAGTCAGGAAGACCTGAGTCAAGTTGAGGCTGCTTTGGAAATTCAGTCCTTGACGCCTCTGTTTCTGTTCCTGACTTTCTGGGTAACGCTTGTATTAAACTTGGTGAGAGTTCAATTGCTTGGCTTCAAGTACCACCTTCTCCAGTTGGCATCATTAAATCTTACTCACTAAAGCAATCCCACTAGGCTCCTTTCCTATGCCTTACAACCTAATTACCCCACAAATCACCTTGATCTTAGGCTTCCCTCCCTTAACAGGTCCTGCCTCTCTGGATGGAACCTCCAGTTACCCAGGCTTGAGTTCTGAATTGCCAGTGTCAATGATTCAGCTGACAGAAGTACAATTTTATACTAAACACAATTTAAAGAAACTGCTCATGTAAATTAAGATGGAATTGGCAATAATCATATTAATATAATTTTGTGATTTACCCTTTGAGAATGGGTATTTCACACTCAACTACTCAAATAACCAAAGAGATGTGCATGTCATTTCCAGTGATGAATATGGCAGCCCATCCATGCCCACTACCCATCCTGTGCTACTTTTGTCCCTGGCCTCCCATAAGTTCATTACAGGGGGGAAGGATCAATCCAATGTTCTAAGAACCTTCCTTTCATTTTCCTGACACATGGTCAACTCATCTTGTTTTTTATATTTCCTTTAAGGATTTCTTTACCTTTCTTATTGTTTATATTTCTTTACTTAGGGTCACAGATCTAGAGCTGGAAACCTGCTCAGGTCTAAATCCTCTTTATCAGCCTGATACTAATTCTTGGAAACCATAGTATTCATTTAACAAATCAAGTAATAAGCATTTATTTATTAAGTGTCTACCATAAACCAGGCACTATGAGGTGCTGTAAATACAAAGTTGAAACAGTGTCTGCTCTCAAGCACCTTAGAGTCTAGCTGTGAGCAATGAGATGTACATAGGTAAGTATATAAAATTAGATATGAAATATGTAGAAACTGATTTGAGGGGAAAGGTAGTAATGACCAGAGGAATTCTCAGGAAAAGCCTCAAGTAAGATGACATGTAAGCTGAGACTTGAAGAAAACAAGGGGTTATGGAGGTGATACAGGAGAGCATTTCAGGGATAAGGGACAGACTGTATGAAGACCCAGAGACAGAAAATTGAGGATTGTGCTTAAGGAATAGCAGGAAGGCCATACTGGCTAGACCACTGAGTATACACAGGGGATTGGTGTGCAGGTAAGACACAGTAGGTTGGAGCCAAGTTGTAAAGGGCTTTAAAAGCTGAAGAGGTTATATTTGATCCTGGAGGTAAGAGGGAGTCACTTGAGTTGATTGAGTAGGTGAATAATATAGTCAAATTTATGTAAAGGCACGTCATCAAGTATTTATTAAATGCCTATTGTGTACAAGACATTGTGCTAAACACTAGAAAGGAGAAAAAAACAGTGCTATCTGGGGGTGAATGAGAAAGAGGACTTGAGGATAATGACACCAAGGTTGCAAATTTGGGGATGGTAGTGGTTGTTGTCCTTTCTCAAAGAGGACCAAAATGACATCACTACATAGGGGTCAAGGTTCAGGGTGTTTTACTGTGGCTGATCTGACTAATACTAGCCTAGAAGGCTCTAACACCCATCAGGCACAAATAGTCCATGTGAACTATGGACTACTATGGACCTATTACTGGAGTGGAGATGTCTCTAAATTTGCACATCTCCCATTTCTTTTGAGTTACTGCAATTCTGCTTTACTCATAGAGTTGCTGAGGCATCTTCTTTGATGTGAGCATGCCATGCTAATTGGTTCTGTGCCAGTTTCTCCTGTGTCTGACAATTCCAAAGTTCTTCAGAGAGACCTTGAGAGGGTCCTTGTAATGCTTCTTCTGGTCTCCATGTGAGCACTTGCCTTGTGTGAGTTCTCTACAAAATAATCTTATAGGTAAACATATGTACATGGACCAGCCCATTGGAGTTGCACTCTCTGCAGTAGAATGCTTGATGGTTCAGCTCAAGAAAGGACCTCAGTATCTGGTACCTTATCTTGCCATGCGATTTTCAGAATCTTCCTAAGACAATACAAATGGAAACAATTCATTTTTCCTGGCATGGTACTGGTAGACCGTTCAGGTTTCACAGGCTTACAGTGATGAGGTTAGCACAGCAGCACAACAGCTTCAGTTTGCTAGGCAATCTAATCTGTCTTCTCTCCCACACTTTCCTTCAGGGCCTCCTGCCAAACACTGAGTTAGCTCTGTTGATGTATTCATCAAACTCATCTTCTATATGTACATCCCTGGAAAGGATACTGCCAAGGTAAGGGAACTCATCTGCATCATTTACAATTTCTTCATTTGTTGTAACCAGTGATTTCACATATGGATGGTATGGTGTTGGCTGGTAGAGAACCTGTATTTTCTTAGTGCTAATTCTTTGGCCAAAATTAGCACAAGCAGCAGAGATTTGATCCATACTTTGTTGCATCTCAGCCCCAGAGGTTGCATCTGTGAACAAATAGTCAGGCACCAACTCCCCCTTCATTTTAGTCTTGGCTTGTAGCTTTTGCAAGTTAAATAACTTACCATCGATGTGATAGCTGACCTTTATGCTATTTTTTGTCCTTGTTGAAGGTGTCTGACATCAATGAAAACATCATGCTAAAAAGTGTGGGGGGAAGCACATAGCCCTGCTCCACTCCATTGGTGACTGGGAAAGCTTGAGAGCATTGTCCATTATCCAGAACTTGCACAAGAATACTGTCATGAAATTGTCATACAATACTGATGAACTTCTCTGGGCAACCATATTTTTCCATGATCTTCTACAAACCCTCACAACCAACAGTATCAAAGGCCTTGGTCAGATCAATGAACATTACATAAAGATCTGTGTTCTGCTCCTGGCATTTCTTCTAGAGTTGTAGGGCAACAAACACCAAATCAACCATTTCTCAGCCATTTCTGAAGTCATACTGGCTCTCAAGTATATAACTATCTTTCAGCTGAAGGATCAACCTATTAAAGAGTACTCTGACAAGAATTTTGCCAGCAATGACCAAGAGAGAGGACCCTCCCCAACCCCACCCCTCAACCATGATTGTCACAGAACAATCTATTTCCTTTATCTTTATAGAGATGGACAATGGAGGCATCCTTAAGCTCCTAGGAAATAACTTCTTGCCATATAACCAAGAAAATTTTAGTTAGCTTTTGTATGAGCAGTGGATCTCCTGACTTGAAAATCTCAGCTGGAATAGAAGCAGCACAACCCATGAAAGGAGCCTAATGGCATTCAAAATCTCTTCTTCAGTTGGAAGTTTAGTTAGAGAGGAATTGACTTCAACCTGACGTATACAGTCAGTGGCTTCAGCATTGATTGATGACCGTCTGTTGAGAACACTATGGAAGTGTTCAGCCCAGTTCTGTTGTATCCACAAAGTTTTATTGTGTTTAGGTAAATGTTTTTAGACAATATTGGTGATGAGAATTCTGGTCATGTACAAGTCTTCAGGAGCAAGTGATCATTGCTGTTGCTGTTTCTACCTCCATCCCTCCCAAGGACTCCCTGCCACGTCTGGTAATCTGTGCCTGCTTTGGCTTGAAGTCACTCAGAATTGCAAGCTGCTTGTCTTTCAGCACATTAATGAGGAGGTTCCCTAGGTATTCCTAAAATTCTTCTTTGACTTCATCAGGGTTTGTCATGGTGGAAGCATATGCACTGCTGATGGTGGCATGCTGCTTTCCTGCACATGACAATCACATTGTCGTGAGCCTGTCACTCACGCCTTTTGGGAGGCATGTGATCTTGCTGACTAGATTAGTTTTTATTGCAAAACCTATTCCAGCCTCACAGTACTCCCCATCACTGTGGCCACTCCGACTTCAGTAAGCTGGCCTTCATTTGTCAGCCTTGTTTTACTCAGGGCTGCTATTTGGATGTGATACCTGCTGAGTTCTCTTGTAACAAGAAGTCTGCTAGATTTCTTATTGTCCGTAAGCATGTGTACATTCCATGTATCAATGGTGAAAAGAATCATCTTTGCAGAAGCTTTTTTTACAGTGTGTGTGTGTGTGTGTGTGAGTGTGTGTTTTGACTTCAGGGTGGGATCATTGCTTGCCCCAGTAAGCAGACCAAGGTTAGGTTTGGTGAAGCAGATAACTTTAGGGCACCTTTTCTAGCCCATTCCTCATTCTAGGAGGTGAACAGTGTGGTCCTTTAAAAAGGTTGCTCAGATACCCAGGGGGTGACTGAATGTCATTGTTGTTTAGTCCATTAAGAAGATGACCCTGTGGTCTGGGCTGCCTATGGGCAGGGCTGTGACTATAGCTCCCAGTGTACCCACACCTGCTGCTTTGCCACTTTCCCATTGCCACAGGACTTTAAGGTAGGTAAAAATGGCAAAATGGTATGAGTGATATCTTCTAACTTGCATGTAAATTGGATTTAAGGGAGGCAGAGTCACAGGCTTCACTGTCTCTTCCAGAGTCATTGAAGACCAGTGGCAAGACAAAAGTCAAGATGAATGGTGATGGCTCAGGAGTGGAATCTTGGCATCTTCACTGTATATCCAAGCTCTAAGTGCTCCACAGTACCTGCTTCCTTCACGTTCATGGTCCACTGGAACAAATTGTTCTCACCCACCCATTCTGCTAGGGGAAGTCTTTACATGCTTGGGGTAGAAACCCCCCTAATTCACTACAGCCTGTCAGTTAGTCTCAACATGACTTAGCAAAACTTCTGAAATAGTTTACAAAGATGTGTTCACTGTGCATGCTACAGCTTCTTGGAGCCACAGGGGAGAGTTAGGCGACAGATGGACACTAAAGGTGGAAAGCATCCCTGATTAGGGCTTGGCAACCCTCACACCAGAGGTGTTAGTTCTCTCTGATATCTGTACCCCCCAGGGATGGTAGTAGTTTGTGACTTTGAGCTATACAATTCTGTTCAGACATTTTAAAAGAAAAATATGGTCCTTTAATTCTAAGAGAAATCTGGCAATCAATGAAGAAAATTTTGCAATTTCCCAAAAACTGTTCAACCCATTCTTTTAATTTTAGGCCCAATTTTCTCTCCATTTGTAGTTTCGGTCTAAGATGTATATATTGATGAATGAGCTCTATAATGATCTATCTAATTGCATGTCATAATCTAGACAGCAATCATTCATCATCCACTTTAAGCAAATGGCAAGGCCAAACTCTTTTGAGCTGTTATAGATCTTGTCCAGGAGATTCAGCAAAGTTCCAGGACTTGAGGCATACAACACCATGTCATTTATAAGTGGGGGCACTTGGAGAATCTATTAATCTACAAGGAATTCTTTTTCATGAGGCATTTAAACTGAATCTCCTCCATTGGAATGGTGAATATTCTTGGGCTAGAATACATCTTCCTGTTTTATGCTTTGCCTGATACTAATATTACAAAGCCAACAGTTATTTCTAATATTATATCTTCCATGGAATCTAGCATATTTTTCATGTATGCCTGGGAGATTGACAGCTTGTTAGAAGACAGTCTTTTAGGCAGAATTTTAATCTACCAAATCAAATGGTTTTGTTTTAAATCAACAAACAAAAAGTATTGTGGAATCTTGCATATTTTGCATTCTTACATTTTTCCCGTCAATAATGTGATAATAAATATGCAATCTACTGTGGATTATGCTTGCAAAGACTTGCACAATTCCAGTGGCTTCAATGCAGAGAGGTCAGGAAAAATGGGGATTATGAAAAAGTTGTTACATTTGGTAAATAAGAAGTCATTGGTAGTTTTAGTTAAGTGATGTCAGAAACCAGGTTGCAGAAAGTTTAGGAGGATGTGAGAGGTACCGAAATAGAGGCAATGAATGTGGATGGCTTCTTCAAAGAGCTTGAAGAAGGGGAGGAAAGCTATAGGGCACTAGCTAGCCAGGATGGTAAGATCTAGTGGAGAAGTGAAGAGTGAGGGTAGAGGAGATTTGGGATGTTTGTAGGCAGGAGGGAAGATGCTATTGGATAGAGAGAAATGTGAGGGCTGAGAGTAGAGCACTGTTCTGAGGAAGATGGGAGGTGACAGGATCAATAGTGCAAGCACAGAGGTTGCCTTTGTCAAGGAGAAAGGCTCCCCCTTCATCACAAATTTTGGGAAAAGAGGGAAGAGGGGGCAGAGTTGGTGAGGATGACATCTAAGGGTTCTGCAGAGAAAAAAGGGAGCTCATAGCAAATGGCCTCAATTTTCTCAACAAAGTAAGATGGGAGAGACCTCCAGCTGAGACAGAGGGAGGAAGGATGCTGTGCAAAGCATGGTGAGAGAACCGAATGCTTGAAGCAGCTTCTTTGGTAAATGAAACTGAGAGTCAATTAGAGAAAGTCAACATGATTGTGTGACTTCCTCCAGCTCCATTCGGCAGCATGGGAATAGGAGCACAGAAAGTAAATCATGGAATAATCCAGCAGGATTGGGGTTTGGCAAGCTGTGAGCAGCAAGTGAACAAGATAGCAAGGAATTTGAGAGTAGATGATACTGAAGTCAAACTATCAAGACTGGGAAAATAGGAGAGGTACTGTGGGAGGAAGAACAGGTTGAGAAATAGAAAATCATAAGGAGAGATGGAATGACGGTTATAACTATGTGAAAGGATTTCAGAGTTCTTTTTTTTTTTTTGCTTTTTTTTGGGAGGGCAATTGGGGTTAAGTGACTTGCCCAAAGTCACATGGCTAGTAAGTGTGTCAAGTGTCTGAGGCTGGAGGATTTCAGAGTTCTTGAACGTGGAAGTGGAATACTTATGGGTGATGGCCAGATCAAGGATGAGCATCCCTGTGTATAGTAAAGGAATAAGTCAAGATCCTCCACAGAGTACTAAGTAGACAGAAGAATTAGAAAGAGTATTTGAAATTACTGTAACTTGTATGGGGCAGCTAGGTGGCTCAGGGAATAGAGCACTGGGCTTGGAATCAGGAAGACTCATCTTCATGAGGTCAAATTTGGCCTCAGGCACTCACTAGCCAGGAGACCCTGGGCAAATCACTTACCCCTATTTGCCTCTGTTCCTCATCTGTAAAAGGAGCTAGAGAAGAAAATGGCAAACCTCTTCAGTAACTTTGCCAAGAAAACCCCAAATGGGATCAAGAAGAGTTGGACATGAATGAAAAATGAATGAACAACTTGTATGCTGAAGTCCCCTAGTGTGAGGGCATGAATTCCCCTAGTGCTGATGTCCCCTAGTGTGAGGGCATGAATTGAAGTGGAGAGAGGAACTGAGAATTTGGGACTGAATTCATTGAGAAAGGAAGGAGGACATCCTGTGAAACACTAAATTAAAACCACCAGGGCTTAGATTGGTTGATAAATGTGGAGGAACTGAATCTCAAAGGAAGAGAAGTTGCCGAGTGATAACTTTAGAGGGAGAATCTAGAAGTAGCAATGAAAAGAAAGGATCATTTTGACTACCTCACCAGGACCAGTGAAAGTTTAAGAAGGTATGAGAGATGGTGCAACCAGTACTAGAATGAATGAGCAGGGATTGATGTAAGGAAAGGAAGAGCTCTAAAATGAAAAGAAGTTTATTTATTATAGATTAAAGAGTATAATGATAAAAAAAACATATGGCATGCAATTAAAACAACTCTATCCTGACTCTTTAAAATAACTTACTGATGATTAAAAATGGGATGTGGATGGACAAATATATAAGAAAAGACATAGACACAGACTGCAATAATTTTATATAGAAGTTTAAACAATGTAAATCCATTTCTATATCAAGAGGACCAAAGGAGCCTAAAATCACGTAAGTGAGCAAACTTGACAATTTTTAAATGGAAATTCATTTGTGATATCTTATGGAGAATGATAAAAGATTATGAGCAGTTGTTGCCTTACAAAACTTAGAAAAGCAATAGAGAATCAAACTAGTTTAAAGAAAATGTGGTGAGAAGCTCAACTATACAAAGTCATCCCTAGTACAGTGAAATATGAAAGTGGAAGGAAGATAACACAGAGAAGAAAAATAGAAGAGATCTGTACACATTTTAATAACAAACTTTCCTCACCAATAAGGATAGTGCAGCCACAATACTTGCATTACTCTGCCTAGAGACTATCATAGAACATGCTTTATGTGAAGGGTTCTATTGCTCTAAATTTGTGATCTTTGGTTCATTTGTAATTATTGAGGTTGTAGCTCTGACATCATAGTCCTATATGTTCCTATGGAGGAGGTAGAAATAGCATGTCTTCCAAGACAAAAAAAATTCAGGATTTTATCATATATATATATATATATATATATAAAAGATATCTGATCTGGAAGAAAATTGGTTGTGAGGTTTTTGAGGGACTTAATTATACTATCTGTGAGGGGGGAGATAATAAAGCTATGGGGGAAAATATCTCAGGTTTTACTAATGTCATCCCCCCCCCCGCCAAAAAAAGCAGTGACTGAGAAAATGCTAACTACTGACATTTCCCTACACCCCCATCTATATAGCATTTTATGAGAATAAAAGATATTCAAAGCCCTTCTTAATTAATGCCCCCTACCTTTCTAGTCTTCTTACCTCTTGTGCCCCAATATGTACCCTACATTCCATCTCTCTTCTCTAGGTCTTCTCTCTGACTGTCCTCCATACCTGGACTGCTCTCCCTCCTCAACTCTTCCTACTGATCTCCTTGGCTTCCTTTAAGTCCCAGCTAAAGTCCCATCTTTTATAATAGGAAGCCTTACCAAATCCCTCTTAATTCTAATACCTTCCTTCTGTTAATTTATTCCCTATTTGTCCTGGACATAGCTTGTTTATATGTATTTGTTTGTATATTGTCTCCTTCATTAGATTGTGAGCTCCTTGAGGACATAGACTATCTTTTGCCTCTTTTTGTATCCCCAGCCCTTAGCACACTGCCTGACACATAGTAGGTGCTTAATAAATATCTATTGATTGATCTACACATGCATCAAGGGGAAAACATATTTCATGTTATTAATTACCATCAATTAATAAATGGAGACTGTTAGTTCATAAATAGTTTAATTTATGTTTAGAGACTTTAAGTTTTCTATTTCTAATTAATTTTGTGCCTATTTCAGGTTCACAGAAATTTTGAAGTATCCAGACTGTTCAGTTATACTCAGAACCATAATTAGCACAGGACAAATGGGACTTTACTATAGGATCTTGACATCAGTAGGAGGTGTGGGTAAGGTGAAGCATTTCCTCTTCAAGGTGACCACTATTCTTGTGTCTTCCCCTTCAGGTCTCTACAGGTCATGGCATGACTACCAGGGCTACCACTCTCAGGGAACCATCTCTGTGATGTCTCTTCCCTCTGGTCTGTCTTCCTTTTAATTCCCATAGGAACAAGGCTTAGGCTCCTTAAGAAACGAGTTGCCTTCTTCTTGCTCAATGCAGTTACAGTAGGATTCTCCTCTGTGCTACCACTTGTTCTCTGTCCCCTACAAACAGCTGTTTTTGCCTGAGGCAAAAGAATTCCTGACCATGCCTGTACTCACATCTACTAAACATTTGATACTGGGTAGCACTCTGTAGCAGCAAAACCCAAGGGCTTATGGCAACACTGTTAGCCAAGCCCAGAAAAACTTAACTAAGAATTCAGACTCATAGAATCATTGACTGTCAGAGCTGCAAAGGACCTTGGAGTTCATCAAGTCCAACCCTATATTCTTTACAGATGAAGCAACTGATTACCACCAAATCATAATAGCAATTTTGAAAAAGAGATGCTGTGGACATTGCAGAGGAAAATGAATGTGAGTTGAAAAACCACTTATGCACCATTGATTTTCCCTGCTGCTTGTGCCCTGTTTATCTCATTTGACAGTATTGCCTTAGAGTGCTCAGACTATTTTTGCTTCATTCATTTTCAATAGATTGATTTCACTGGGATTGCTAATTGGCTATCTTGAAATGCAGCTGGCAGAAGTGGGCATAATGTCAGCCTCCAGAGCAGAGGCCATGGCAACAGCAACTGCTGCTGTGGGGGGGGGGGGTGGACTGAAGGGCACCCCTAAAGCCACAGGGCCTTATTCTGCTACATTCTGTAATCCTTCTTCTCCTGACCATCATTATCCTTTTCCCAGAGTTCTCCTCCCCCTCCTCACCTCAGTCTTCCCCTAGCTGGATGTGAGATGATGACAGTTTAAGTTAGGAAGATAATGGAAGGAAGACAGATAAAGAAAGAAGAAGATATAGATTTGAGAAACATTTTTGAAGAGAAAGTTAAGAGGATGGATCAAATGTGGATCATTATAAGGGAAAGGGAAGAGGAGACAAAAACTAAAATTTTAAGTCTAGATGACTGAAAAAATGGCAATATCCTTAACACAAATGGGGTGGAGAAGTACAGAATTGTTTTCATGGGAAGATAAGGATTTGATTTTTAACATATTAAATTTGAAGTGATGTCCAAACATTCCAGTAGATATATCTAATAGAAAGTTGAAGTTGACCTCAGGAGACAGTGGAGACTAGAAATAGATTTGGGGTTCATCAGCCTGCAGATATAGTTGAGAGTTTAATTCAATTCATCAAACATTTCTTTAACACCTACTATGTGTAATGATCTGGGGATTAAAAGACAAAAATGAAAAACTAGTAACTGCCTTCAAGGAACTTGTATTCTATTGAGAAGATACAACATACATAGAAAAGCATAAATATAATGTCCACGTTGGCCATAAGAAATGTATGTATGAGAAATCTTCCATCCCCAAGACTGGCATATTTGGCATATTTCTCTACTTATCATCCTTATAACCAGTGGAATGGAATTACCAAAGACACAAAATGACAGCTAGAGAGGGGTTGATTCCTTGGAGAATTCAGAAAAATTGAGTTTAAGATGGTTAATGAGCATGGTTTTCTTATTTCTTTGGATGAAACATTTCTCTTCTCTGGCCTCAGTTTTTTAATCTGTAAAATAAGAAGACTGAGGATCTTCAAGGTCCCTTCTAGCTCTGACATTCTGGAAGACTTTGTGAAGCTGAGTTCTTTTTGGTCAGGGGGCTTGATGAGGGTGACAATGACAAGCTGGGTCTGCAGGAAAAGAAGAAACATTAGGGAGGTAGATGTGTTTATAGAGGGGCTATGGCTATCATAGAGAAAACTGTAAGGGCGCTAAGATTTGAATGAAAATGCTAGTGGATGACAGGGGTTTGGTTTACATTGCTTCCAAGAAATGAGAAGAAAAACTGGATAGAGCCTGAGGTTAGCTAGAGGCCTGTTTTTCTTTTTTTCTATATCATCCCTTAGGAAAGGTTCAGCACATCATCCCTAAGGATACTGAGAAGGAAGGGAGAAGATTGTTAAATGCTAAGGAAGCAAAAAAAGAGCTTTGTTTGCTGCTAATTCAAATCTTTTCCTAGAATCATAGAGCACTCAAGCTGCCTGGATCATGTTTTTCAGACCCATCATTATCATAAAATTCACCAATCTGCCAAAATTTTACTATCCTACTCACACATACTTATTTATGCCTCCCATGCCTCCTTACCCTTTGAATCAACTCAATCTGAAAGCATTTATTAAGTATGCACTATGTGGCAGCCACTGTGCACTGTATACTGAGGATACGTAGCCAAAAGTGAAAATTTTTTAAAAAGGGCAAATATTCCGTCCTTGATAATAATATTAGTTATTTATACAGACCTTTAGGGTTTGCAAAGCACTTTACAAATTTTATCTCATTTTATCCTCACAACAACCCTGGGAGGCAGGTGCTATTATCCCTGTTTTATAGAGGCAGACAGAGATTAGATGGCTTGCCTACAGTCATACATTTAGGAAGTGTCTGAGGCTGGAGTTGAACTCAGGTCTTCCAGACTCCCATGTCCAGTGCTCTAGCCACTGTAACCCTTTCTGAGTAGCTTATACTTTACTGGCCTACATTTGCTTGCCTGGGTGATAAAGAGTCTTGTTCTCTCCCTCCTCTACAATTCCGGAAAGCTCTACAATCCCCCTAAACTCCACTTCTATTCTATTGTCTATACTATATTCTACTATTGTCAATCTATGTCATTCAAACCATCCTAGATCCAGTTAACTCCTGCCAACCCATCCACTTCTGAGGCACCACTTTTCTCCTTCAGATTATGTCACGCCCCCATAGAACCCTTTTCGCTAGCACACAATCTTTTTCCTTTTTCTATTCTCTCTCCATCCTCTCTCCTTCACTCTCTATCTCTCTATCTAAATCATTTCTTCTCTTTACCAGTTACATATTTGCCTATACACCTTCCAGGGGTAGAGACATGTAAGGCTGGAAAGGCACAGACTCTCAACTACTGTTAAGGTGAGGGTTTGTCCTCAATATTCAGGAATTAGATTAACAGTCCAGAGAAGGAAGAATTGAGGCCACTCAGGAGCCTGATGGAATTCTATCCCGACTGAGAGTCATGCCTCAGGCAAACAACTCTTCAACCCAATTCCACACAGTAATTAAGCACCCACTCTATGCAAGGTGCTCCTCTTACCCTGCCCTTGCTAATAAGATACTGTGACTTCTTATCCTCTATTTTTTCCATTAATATACTAGCTGATGTCCTGCTTATGCAAGCCAACTGCAAATTTCGGACCTAATTCATCTTCTTGTGCCTTCACTTATTAATTAAACAAGACAACTCTAGGTTTTCCCGACTTTAAGAATAAATGAAAGAAAACCCATATCTCTTCCAGCAAAGCCTCCTTGAGGTGGATCCATTCCATTCTGGGTTTTCCATTCTGGTCAGGTGCTATGAAAGCTGTTTCTTGTTCTTGTTGTGTGGGTGGATCAAGCGATATTTTTTCTAGCTGATGGAAATTCAGGAAGGAAACCAAGTAAGTCCCTGTAGAGACAAGCACTTTCTACACTACCATCCAAAAGAGCTTTTAAAGATTTCAATCTTTCATGTGAGAGCACTGGCAACTGAAACCTAATTGTGACCTCAAAAATTGTTGGGTTATGAATGCAACCAATTCCAGAAGGCTAGAGACAGGAAGGCAATGCTGCCATTTTGAAATGGAAATCTCCTCAATGAAGGACTAGAATCACCAAAAGGCTTAAAAACATTCACTTGGCATAGGATTTAGAACTAGGGGAATTTCCTATACTCTAATCTGTTCTAACCCCTTTATTTTATAGATGAGGAAATTGAGGCTCAAAGAAGAAATATCATATCCAAGCCTACAGAGATAGTATCAGGGTCAGGATTCAAATCTAGATCCTCTGACTACAAATCCAATCATTTTCTTTTATACTAGGCTGTTAAATACATGACAGCAAGTGACATACAACACCCCCCCAGTGTAGCCCAAAACAGATTAAAACAAAATTGAAAAATATTTAACAAAATAAAAAACAATATAAAATATTATTTTAATAAAATAAAAATAAACACAATAAAAAATCAAACATAGTTGACATTATTTTTTTAAAAAAAATAAGTCAATATATGGCCTGCAGGGATCCTTATATATGGATCAGGGGTCCTTTTTTATTTGATTTTGATACCACTGCCTTACACACCATGCTGCTTCAACAATGATGAGAAACTTTGTAGCCAACACCAAAAGAAGGCCCTTTCCTTTCATTCCCTTAAGCTGTTTTTTCCCCCAGTTCTGGCCTTGGTAGCTTTAAAGGGGATGTGGAAAGTGAAGGCTAATATCTACACAATCCCAAAACAGCAAGTTGAAAAATGAAAAATCAGTCAAATAAATTTCCCAGAAAGTCAGCTTTAGAGAAACTACAAAGTATAATGGGGAAATAAATTCATAGGATCACAAGAGACCTAAGATATCATCTAATCCAACACTCTTATACATGAGGAAACTAGGGATCAGAGAGATTAAATGATTTGTCAAGGTAATACAGAGAGTAAGTCATAGTTAAGATTTGAACCAAGGTCTTCTAATCTCCAATGGCATGTTCTTTGAACCCTGCCTCCTACCTCTTGTAAATCAACGCAGTTTGAATCATATTTCAAATGACTAATGTAGCAACTTCTTTCCAATAAAGCTAACTTTTAGTCACCTGTACACACCACATCCTACTAGGAAGTCAGAGAAGAGACTTGCTAGCTTTGGATGCCTAAAGCGACATAAGGATGCCCAACTGAGGGATAAAAGGGAAAAGTTAGGTCCACAGGGGACAGCAGAAATCATATTTCTGGATAACAAAGTCTGAAAAATGATTAGACATCTTATAGAATCACTAAATCACAGACTCAAAATTGGAAGGGATCTAGTAAGTCATCTAGTCCAATCTGCTGGCCAGGCTAGGAGACCCCTTTACAAACTCCCTGGCAGATGGTCATTCATCCTCTGCCAAACACTCCCAGTCATGAATAGCTCATTGCACTATTGGACAGCTCCAGTCTTCGGACTTTTTCTCCCATGGAGCTGAAATCTGCCTCTTTAGAATTTCTAATCATTGGTCCTTAGTTGTGATTTTTGGAGTAATACAGAAGTCTACTCTGTGTTCTACATGCCAACCTATCAAAGATTTGATTAAGAGCTAGAATATATTTCTTGGTTTTCTCTTCTCTGGGCTAAACATACTCAGTTCTTTCAACTAACCTTATGAGTCACAGAATCACAGGAACTCAAAACTGAAAAGGACCTTAGAGGAATCCCTTAACAAGTAGACATCGAGCCTTTGCAGATTTCTAGTGAGAGGGAACTCACTACTTTCCAGATCATGTCATTCCACTTTCAAACAGCTTGAACTTTTTATATTTATATCAAGTCTACACTTGGATTCAAGAAACTATTTTCCTAAGCACAAGATATATTACTCGTGACTAGAGAGCAGTTCATCTGAAAAAACATCTAAGAGTCTTTTAGGAACCCCAAAGTCTGCTGTGCAATACGGGCATCCCAAAAACCAAGACGAGCTTAGGTTACCTTCAGAGAGGCACTGTGTTCAGAACATAGAAGTTACTCAACTAACATTTATTGAGTTGGCTACTATGTGTCAGTCAAAATGCTAAATGCTGGGCGGTTCCAATGCTTTCATCTTCCTCAGATGACAGTGAGGACATTGTATTAAGTTTGGGAAAATAAGCTGTAGAGCATCTGGGAGGGCAACAGGGTGGTGAAGGACATCAAGATTATAATCACTATCATCAACAGATACTTATTAGGAACTACTATGTGCCATCTTCTCTATGGAGTGCTTGAAATACAAATACAATGAATAAAATCACTATTATTCATTCACTAGGAACTTATGTTCCAATGGTCCTGTTGTATGAGAATCTGTTGAAATCCTGGGGTGTTTAGATTGGAGAAAAGATAAGATGTGTGTGTTTGTGTGTGTGTGTGAGAGAGAGAGAGACAGAGACAGAGAGACACACACAGAGAGACAGAGATAGAGAAAGACAGAGACAGACAGACAGAGAGAGACAGAGAAAGAGAGAGAGAGAGAGAGAGAGAGAGAGAGAGAGAGAGAGAGAGAGAGAGATAGAGAGAGAGAGAGAGAGAGAGAGAGAGAGAGAGAGAGAGAGAGAGAGAGAGAGAGAGAGAGAGAGAGATTTGTCTTCAAGAATTTAATTTTTCTTTCATCTGGAAGAAGGACTGGAGGAGGTATTCTGCTTGGCTCTAGAAGGCATATCTAGGAGCAATGAAAGTCGAGGAGAGGCAAATATAGACAGTTTTGGAATTTTAACCTCATATTGTATTATAACATACTGTAATCTTTTCTTTGTTCAAGATCCCTATAAAGGTTGCTTCAAATCTTCCTGAGTTTGGAGAGTCAGGTCCTAGGGCATGGGGGAACTATGCCAGTTTGAGCATCTATCTCTAAGATAAAAATGTTTAGGCACTAAAATAATGTTAAATTAAATAAAATTGTTTCTGGCAGACTTGTGCCTAAAGCACAGAGTACAGAATTAATTTTTTTCCTTGACAATTACTATTAAAATTCATCGTATTTGAAGCATTATTCTAGATCATCAAAATTTTCTTGGATCCTGATTCTATTATCTGGTGTGTTAGGTATCCCTCCTAGTTTTGTGTCATCTACACATTTGACAAGCATGCCACATATTTCCTGACCCAAGTCACTGATAAGAATGTTACACAACTCTGAGTTAAACCGAGATTCCTGGGGCACTCCACTAGAGACCTCCTTCTCCATAGCTACTGGGCCATGAATGGCAACTTTGGGGGTATGCATAGGTGATTTTCTTCTTTCCCTTTCTTTTTTTGTTTAAAGCCCTTTGGATTAGATTTGCAAGACTCCAGGGAAATACTCTTTTATCAGTCTTGGGTAGGCATATTATATTTATAGCAAAGAGTTCATCCTTTCTGTATTTTAAGCTATGGCTCAGAAATTAATGACATGGATTTCAAATACCCTCATCATCTTGGTTGTCCTTCGCATGCACTCCAGTTTTTTTCAATGTTTTTCTAAAAATATGGTGCCCACAAAAGACCAAACTGCTCCAGATATATAGAATATGGTAGAAATGTTATATTCCATGATCTAGACAATATATTTCAATTAATGCACCCTAAGTCTGCATTAGTATTCTTAACAGCTACATCATATTATAGGGATTATAATAGAATTGTGTTCCACAAAAATACTGATTTTTTTTTCACATTTACTGCTACCAAGGCAGGTTACTGCCATTCTATATTTGAGGAACTGATTTTTTTTACTCTGATGCAGAACTTCTTAATTATCCCTGTTAGATTTCTTGTTATTGGTTTTTGACATAAGTGGTTTTGACTAGTGTACAAAGATCACTTGGCACCTCAAAGCTACTCTCTATGACATTAAGCATTCCTACAAACTGTGTGTCATCTGCAGATTTGATCACCATCCCTTTTATATCTTCATTCTAAGTCAATGATAAAAATGTCAAATAGGACACTCACCTTGAATAAATCCAGGGATAGAGCCCTGAGGCACTCCACTCTAGATTTTCTTCCAGGTTGGTGCTCTGCTATTATAAAAAAATTATCAATACAGTAGTTCCCAATGGCAATCAATCTACTTAACCTACTATTTGCCACTTTATCCAAAGATGATATCATGGGAAATTTTGTCAAATACTTTGCTGAAATGAAGGATGCTTATTGCATTTTTCTGCTATACCTGCTTGTCCTATTAAAAAAATTATATTGTTGTGGGGTTTTTTTAAACCCATGTTGGTTTTTAGTGATTACCTCTTTCTTTGGTAAGTGATGATCAAGAATTCACTTCAATATTTAAAGCTATTTTGTGCAAAGGGAATGTCTAGTGAGATGACTGGTCTGTGCTTTTACAACCTGTTTGGAAACTGGAGACATGCGTTTATCTTCCATTTTCTGACACTTCTCTCATGATTTCTCATCAAACATTATCAACTATGGCTTTAAGGCCACACCAGCTATTTCTATCAGCCAGCACCCTGGCACCTGACCAAGCTGAGCACTGAGTCATGAACTGTTGTGCTCCCTGACTGCCTTGGGCTACAATTCCTTCTTTGCCATATTTATCCTACTCTTCCCCATTTAATGATCTTTCCTCTTTTTGGTGTAAAAGGCAGAAAAGGAGGAAGTGGGTGATTCTGCTTTCTCTGGCTTCTGAGAACACTACACTGTGTTCTCCAAACAGCACATCTGCCCTTTCCCTCACCATCTTTGTGCTCCAGGCCTAGTCTTAAGAAGCCTGTTTTTGTCATCATTAGCACTTATTATAGTTTTGGTTTATTCAGCTCTTCAGCCTTGCTGGTCTAATTCTTACCAGTCTGCACTTTTTTCCCATAATAATAGCTAGCACTTTAAAGTTTGCAAAGTGCTCTGCAGATATTATCTCAAGTTATCCTCACATCAACCCTGGGAAGCAGATTCTATTATCAGCCCCCATTTTATAGATGAGGCACCTGAGGCAGACTTAATTAATGACTTCCTTAGGATCACATAGCAAGTAAGTGTCTGAATGTCAATTTGAACTCAGGTCTTTCTGACTCCATTTCTAGTACTCTACTCACTATGACACCTAG
This sequence comes from Petaurus breviceps papuanus, assembly GCF_028583685.1. Taxonomy (NCBI): domain Eukaryota; kingdom Metazoa; phylum Chordata; class Mammalia; order Diprotodontia; family Petauridae; genus Petaurus; species Petaurus breviceps. The sequence continues at coordinate 189,721 of NW_027187330.1, forward strand.
ATAACTTATACTACAGTCCTCAAGGATTATAATAATCCTTGGTTTTGCACTTCTTGTCTTCTACATGGATGTTTATAATAATGACATATTTTCAAGTTTCATATGTGAGAGCCTCTGATATTTGCTAGGAAGGGATTTTAGAGATCTCCTTGAGTAGAAGACTGATCAAATACCCATAACATTGACAGAGAGGGTGGAAGTGGGCGTAGTAAAGGAGAAGAAGGTCACATCAGACCAAGTATCTGACATTCTTTTGAGCAAGAGTAGGTTATTCACACATGTCTCTTTATTCTCCCCACCTTGTTTCTCTTCTCCCCAATTCCTCCCAAAGTAGGCATAGGATCAGTCAGAATAAACGATAGCCTAAAATGAGAAGGCAAGACTGGCCTTATTTACAAGTAATGAACTGACAAAAAGGGTGAAGATCCCCATCCAAAGTCACATGGATAAGAAGTTGCTTCTACTCCATCTCAGCTCCAATGGTAATAGATGGGATCATTTCCAGTGCACATCAGCTGTCACCCAGAGCCCTGTTCACAATTACAAACTAAGGAAAATTCTTTCCTAGCCCTTCCTCCTTCACTTCCCTCTTTTGCCTTCCATTTCTGGAGGGCCCTCTTGCTATCGTTATAATTCAAACCCCATTCCACCCTGGCATTCCCTCCCTAAATGCTCCATGCTCTAAAATTACTCCTCCCTATGCCACCCTCTCTTCCTCAATACAAAATGTACTAAGAAGGATAGTTATGCATTGATCTAATTAAAGGACCTGAGGTTTAAACTTCTCCACTTCTAAGAATATTCTCATCCCAGAAAGATAGGCTACTTAACCCAGATGATTCTAAATTGGTGGAATAATTGAGGTGATTTTTTTTTAGTTTGGTTGGGAGGGGTCATACTTTGTTCATTTGAGTTAGGTATTCCCTCTTCCAAATCAATCAATCTTCCAACAAGCATTTATTAAGTGCTAGTCCTCCAGGGAATAAATTAACTGGAATTATATTTAATAGCCTGCAGACATACATCCACAGCCTTCCTTTGCACATGGCCCTACAGCCATCCCTTAGAGAACAAGTATGGGTTAACACAGGAGGATTTTCAAAACCAGGGACTTCCTATGAATGCCAAGGGTCTCCTACATTCTCTTAAATCATTTGCTTGAGTGGTACAGTATCTGTGCTTCTGGATTACCAGGCCAGAACTTTGTTCCATTGTCTTGAATCATCCAAAGCTGGACAGACCCCCTGGCTGAGAAGTTTGGCAATTGCTGTGTCTAAAAACATCAGAGCTGGGAATCCTTCACAAAGGACATCCAGCTGGAAAGAGGGAGACAAGTGTCAGAAGCAAGAACATCTCACCCCCTCCTGGCATTTGCCATTTGCAGATGACTCAGAAGTTTACACCAGAGGATACACAAGATAGCTCCTTGGGCATCACACACGACTTTGCCAGTTTCCGTCATCTTCAATTATTCACCACCTAACTGTCTGCTGCTGAAATAGAATCTGAAGACTCAGTCATAGATGTAGCTTCTGCTACAAATGAGAAAGGAAGATCCACCTTTCAACAGAGTTCTCAGGACAGGAACAGCTTAGTTCTCCCTGAGGTGCAGTAACACCATAGGTGTGCATTTAGCTTTCCTCAAGCCATAAAAATTGGCCATAGAAAAAACTATTTCCAGCTATCTAACCAGAAACTTTTCTCATACTTTCTGGAGTTCCTTTATAATTTCTTCTTAGAGAATTCACTGGAAAAGAGGTGACTAGAAATACATTTTTGTCTTAAACTCTAGGGTTATAAAGGACATTAGGTATTGGATTTCTTATGAAATAAAAATCTAACACTTGATCATATGAAGATTTCTGAATCATCCACCACAAACCCAATACGCTTATCAGATATAAAGGAAAAATACAGACTTGACAGCATTCCTTCACCTCCAGAAGAATGAACCCAGGCAATAAATCAAGGGAATGCACCCACACAAAGAGGTCCAGGGCAAGGGAGAATGTGGATGTAAGGTTTCATGTCTATTTCAGGGCTAATGACTGATCGTGGGCTAATGTTCATAGACAGAGAACATCTATCAACATTTGTAGGTAGTAGGAACTGGACCCATAGTTTCCTTGATATGGGCAATTCCCAGATGATGAATCTCCCAGTGCCAAGCCAAGTTCCTTCTTTGCTATTTTGAGAGTTGCCTAGAGCATTGAGAGGTTAAATAAATTTGCCTAGATCTTTCTGAGCAACCTCTCAATCCCTTATGCTAAACTGCTTCTCGATATTTATAAATGATCCTTAACTAACAATTGGCTAAGTTAAGCAAATACAACTTTAAGTCTGGTGTATGCTAAAAACAAAGCACATATTGGGTACATTTATACACTGCTAGAAAGAACAATTGTCCCATTCTTTATCAAGTTTTCATTTATACTTTTATTTTCAACTTGAAACATGAAATTTATAATTTCATAATAAAAATATCAAAAGAATTTCATAAGAGGTCATGTGGCACAGTGACTAGAAGACTGAATTTGGTTTTGAATGACCAGAGTTCAAGTACTGCCTCTGACCTGTTTTAGCTGTGTGAACCTGGACAAGTCACTTAACTTCTCAGCACCTGAGACAGCTCCTGAAGATTATAAGTTAAAGACTGGTTGCAATAGGAGTTTACACAATGAAAGTTTCCATTGTGATGGTCAAAACCAAAAACCAAAATATCCCACAAAAGAAAAACATCTTTAAAATCATAGAATGTAAGACCTCAGAGGACTCTTCAGGATTATACATAGTACAACCTTCTCAATTTGCAGATGAAGAAGCTGAGACCCTAAGACGTGCAGCTAGCCAACAGTCTAGGCTAGGACTGGACCCCAGCTGCCATATTCTTTGCAATCTCCCATGCTGCCTCTCTGCAAGGGAGAGGTAGAAAGAAGGGAGAAAATGAAAAAAGACAAAGACTTCTCACTCCAACAAGAAGCATGAAATTTGCCTGCTAATAAGGAAACTGGGAAGGGGAGAGAGGTAAAGAAAAGATGCCTTAGGGATAGTTAGAAAACCAAATGCACCTGTTATTTGTATCAAGTATCTCCAGTGGATCTTTAAATAATTAAAAGTCTTCAGCTCCCTGAAGGGGTGGGAGGCTAAGAGAGCTGCCACGCAATCTTCTCCCCTTGCAAAATTGGAGCACACCAAGGATCTGATTACTTGAAAATGGGTCCAGCCAGTGGCTAAGATGAACTTCCTTCCTGTGTCCTATATCTCTCTTTAGGATTAAGACATTGAAGACCTTTGTTAAAATGCAGAGATGTCTGGGAGCAGGGTGGTGCATTAAACTATGAAGAATTTAACTTGAATTAGTCTATCTGATTATTCAAGTTACATAGTAGATCCCTGGAGGAAAAAGGAGACAGGGCAGTAAAGTTTTTATGGGAGATGCTGGGGGAGGAGGCAAAATAATAATAGCATTTTTATAGCGTTTTAAGGTTTGCAAAGTACTTTACATGTTATCTGTTTTGATCCTTACAACAGCCCAAAGTAGTAGGTGCTATTATTATCCCCGTTTTACAGGTGAGGAAATTGAGGCTGAGTGAGGTTAAGTGACTTGTCCAGGGTCACCCAACTTTAAGTGTTTTGAGAAAGGATTTGAACTCAGAGTCTTCCTGATTTCAAGTCCAATACTCAAATCCACTGCACCGACTAGTTGTTTCACCTGGTGCAATGACAGATCTGTGCATGTGCCACAGTTTGGCACAGCACAGGGCAACATAAAAACAATGGCCACCTATGAGAGAAGCCATTGAAAGAGAATGTGTGATGCTTGCCTTGGCTCTCTGACCCTCCAATACTTTAGGCCCCATATGTAAAGTCCTTTTACTCCAACTTGCAGAGTTAAATTCTGGGACTAATCTAGCAAGAGAGATGTTAAAGACTATGGATCGAGCACCTCAGTATTGTTATCTTTGTTGATGGTCCAGTTCTAACTGGATCCATCTCTGCCCCCACCCCCATCCCTACTCATTCTATATATAGAAAGATAGATATGTATGCGCATATGTGTACATGTATGTGTATGTATTGTGTATGTGTGTGTGTGTGTACACACACATAACATAGATATATCCTAGATGTAGTAACTGTCTTTTCTCCAGGGACCATGTCCCCTTTACTCTGTTTCCTCCAGGGTTAGAGTGCCTGCCTTCCTCCTGATGGTCCCAACAAGGACTGACTCAGGGTCACAATACTAATTGCTGGGTACCTCTTCTTTCTAGGCTTTCCTGATGCCTGGACTTCCACCTATAGACTGCCTGCAGACTGTCTTGACATGGCATCCCACCAACCTGCTGAAAACTGAGGTCATGCTGTCACTCACAGATCACTACAAGGTCACAGGCAGTTGAGTTTAATTGGAGCTGTTCATGTTTCAAAAATGTTTTGGGGCTATAAATCTAACTGTTAGACCTACTTCTCTCCCCATTCAGCCCCCATTCACACTACATTGGAAAGTGAGGCTCCCAGACTATGTTTTGGTACTTGTTCAAATCTTTCATAATACTACTTGGAACCTAGATTATTATATTCCCAGGACATTTTCATTACATAATAAATAGTTCCTATTTACTTATGTAGAGCTTTACACTTTACAAAGTATTTTCATCACATCAGTACTGGGAGAAGGTCCTTATATCCCCACCACCTAGAACAGTACTTTGTCAATGACAGGAAGTTAATAAATATTTATTGAGTTAATGAAATTGAGTTAATTACAACCATTTTACAGAAGAGAAACCCAAAACTCAGAGGATAAGTAACTTGGTCAAGGTCACATGAGGAATGAGCATTAGAAACAGGACTTGAAATCAGGCCTTCTGAATCCAAGTCTAGCACTACTTTTGCCACAGCATTCATTCATTCAACAAGCATTTATTAAATGCTTACTATGTATATACAAGGCACTGTAGTACAGAGCAGAGGTTGTACTTGCTGCATCAGTAGAATTCTTAAGTGCTGTTCAATAAGATTAAAATGTAATTGAGCAATAAATACTTAATAAAATAAATAAAAATACAATACAACATAGTTAATGTTAATTTGTGGTTTTCTAAGTCAAGATGCTACCCATAGGGATCTGTATCTGTTTGAGTTTGACACTGGTTGTGTAGAGGATAAAGAGTGCCTTGAAGTCAAGAAAACTTGGGTTCAAGACCCACATATAGGCTGTGTGATCCTAAGTAATTTACTGAATATTGTGCTTTGTAGAGCAGTTGCTAGACTTTGCTGAAAGGAGTTTTTTCATTGGGAGTTCCCTACGTGAATAAAGTTACACGTCTGATCCAATGTACAAGACACTGCGCTGTGCACTGAAGATAAAAAAGACACATACACACACACTAGGCCTTGCCCTCAAGGAGCCTACATTCTACCAGAGGGAACAATAGCATTTTCCCCCTCACTGTGGGGTGCTGCATCTTTGGGCTATTCAAAATGGGTCGCAGGAAATATTGTACTGTACCGAGGCACCATTATTTTCTTGGGGATTGTGTTTTCAGAACATGAGCCAACCACAGTCTTGTGGGTTTGATTTACAACGCCTTTTAACGGATAGGCCCCTCTTTCCCACGTCTCTGTGACCAGATTGCCCCCTAGTGGTGAGGGTTAAAATAATCGGGGCTGCAAAGTCAAGGTTGGCTTTTCTCTCTGATTATGGTGGCTTTGGTTCTAGAGGGGAAGACAAACACAAGTTAAAAAAATAATTGACTGTCCCGATCCCAGTCGTAGAAGTGAGGATAGTTCTTCCTTCACAGTATGGTTCCAGACTATCTTTCCAGACTTCCCCTCACATATTCCATTCTCTAGTCAGACGGGGCTGAGCCAGACTCTGCCCAAAGTCTGGGATGCTCTCGCTCTCTCCCCCTCAGCCTCTTGGATCCCCTCATTCCCTGTACAGCTCAGCTCAGCTGCTGCCTCCCACACGATTCCTCCAGCTGTTGGTCACCTCCACACCTATATCTCTCTCTTAAGCATCCTATATATATTTACTACTCTGCATACTTGTGATGGCCTCCAGCAGAATGTAAACTTCTTTTTTGTTTGTTTTTTGGAGGGCAGTTGGGGTTAAGTGACTTGCCCAAAGTCACACGGCTAGTAATTGTGTTAAGTCCTCCTGACTCCAGGGCTAGTGCTCTACTCACTGCACCACCTAGCCACCCCAGAATGTAAACTTTTTAATGGCAGGGACTGGTTATCTTTGTATCCCCGGTGTGTGAAACAATACAGGGCACAGAGTAGGCATTTTTAAATGGTTGTTGTTTGACTGGTGAGTAGTAGGCAGCTGTGCAGTTGTGAGATACTGAATGGGTAAGTTTGCCTTTCTAGAAGACTGGTTATTCTGTTTCTTTGTTCATCTTTGCAAATGTTTTCAAAAGCTACACCCTATAACTTCTCCCTGCAGGGTTCTTCATAATCTTCTCTCAGTTTCCTCTCTTGCCATATTTCCTTTCAGACTTTCTTAGACCCTGCTCACCCTCTACTGCTTTCATCCATGGCCCATTTGTCTTGAACATTTCCTCACTTATTCAGTGTGTTTTCTTCTTCTTTACCTTGCATGTTCCATCTGCCTCCATTACACCCTTGATCACCCCCATGTCTATATTAAGCTTGTCCTTATATTCCAGTTCCCTTTTTGATAGCTCAATCACAAGCACATTTCCACAGGAAACAGCATCTTGGGGGCATTTCCTTATGTTTTCTTCCTTTTACTATTCTCAGAGCCATCCAAGTGGGCCCCTACCTAAAACACATGAATCTAGTCTGACTGGGGATGAATCTGAAGTCATATGAAATGATGCCTCCTTCCTTCAGCACCCTATCAGTGGGATTCTGCATTGTTCCCTCCATGTTTTTCCAAGTTCATTGTCTGAATTCTCTCCTGATAATTCATGTTTGTAACATATAGCTAGGCAGCCTCCACTCTCACTTCTATAGCCAGTGCCAAATGCGCCTATCTACAGGTCTAAAATGCTCATCTATCTGCCTAGAGTGGCAAAGAAATCTCCTTACATAGTCTTACCCATTGACTTTGCCTGCAGCAAAGCATCTACATCTTCCTAGAACTGTTCAATTTCCTTGTCTTCTTGCTGTGTTAGGCTATGGGTTTGGATAATTTAGAATGCTCGCAATTCATTGATATGCAGAGGGAGTATTGCAAAAGTGGGGTGGAGAATATTGCAGCTTTCAGTGAGAAAAATGGTCTCTGTCTCCCCAGTAAATCCCACACCTGCACCATTGTATTATGCTGCCCTTCCAAGAAATAATTGTTCTTCTTGCTTTCATTGTGTTCTTATTTCCTTGTCCTTCTTGGTTCACATATACTAGTAACACCAGCATTAATCTCAGGTTTTTCCAGACCAGTGTCATATGTGACTCTTTTTTTTTTCCCTAAAAAATTCAAAGCATCCTGGCTCTGCCACTTCCTGACTGTGTAACCTTGGGCAAGTCACAGACTCTCTGGTCTACATCTTTTTCATCCATAAAATGAGAGCATTGGACTCTATAATGTCTAAGATTGTTCTGAAGCTCTGATCCTATGTTCCTGGGTTCAGCCCTTGTTCAGCCTGATAAAAGAAAAGGCATGCATTCATTGACCAGCATTTCTGTTAGATGGTGTAGAATTTTGCAGAAGGACATTCAAGTTACTGGCCATCTTCTCTTATGGATGCCTCTTCTTGCCATTAGCCAAGCTACCTGGAGGATGGGTAGGCTCCTATTTTCTTCGGGACATAGCTCAGCATCTTCTCAACTTGGCATCCTTTTAGAGTATGTTTGTGTTTTTCTGTCAAGTTCAGTTCACAACCAGGTGACTAGAAGGAAAGGAGGCTTTTGTGGGCAAAGAAGGAAGCAAATAGAGAAAGCTTAATCATTAATGCATTTGTCAACTCCAAGGTCATTGATTCACTGGAATTTGACATAGTGCTAAATGCTTTTAAAAAAATCGGAATCAATCTGCAATACATCAATTTGTTTGCAGACATGAATGGGGTTTGTAGGGAGAAAAACATTGAAATCTTTTTATGCCATCATCAGGAAAGATATGTGCTAAGGCAGCACAATCTCTGAAGTTATTTATGTAGTGGGGAGGATCAACTTGATTGGGTTAAGAAGGAGGTAAGCCTTTGTTTGGGACTTTGATCATTTCCCCCTAGGAGGGTGTGAATGGGGCCTATGGTTCCTGGGCCTGGGCAGTAGTTAATTCATTTATACCATACCTCCCTAAGGATAAGTAAATTCAGTTTGTGCTTGGGGGAGATTTGATTGGGTTAGACTATTGCTGATTGGAGTTACCCTTTTATAGTGAACCAACCAATAAAAGAGAATCTTGGTTGTAGCCTCTGGAGAGATCCAGGTCGACCTGAACTTGCACAGTTAGAAAGAGAAAACTATGCAGAGACAAGGCAACTGATAATAGTTAATGTGTATATAGTGCTTTAATGTTTACAAAGTGCTTTATATAAATCATTTCATTATATTCTCATAACATCCCTAGGAGGCAGTAGTTTTTCTTCATCCCTATTTTATAACTGAGGAAACTGAGGCAGATAGAGGTTAAGTGACTTATCCAGGATCAAACAGTTAGTAGATAGCTGAGGAAAGATTCAAACTCAAGTCTTCCTATGCCTAGTCTATGCACCTAGATGCTCAAAAGAAGGCATAGGTCCCAGGGATTGGGGAGAGGAAGGGCAAACATATGGAATCACAGCCTCCCTACCATCCCCCTGGGAGAAGTCATTAATGGTAGCCTTGGAGGGGAAGAGCAAAGGTGCATGGTAATTACACATTCACCCATCCATTCAGCCCAAGATGTGGAAAATGATATTGATTCCATGTGGGCTACTGTGAGTACTTAATTTTTTTTTCATTTGTTTGTTTGTTTTTGGCATTCTGTCTGTGGAGTAAAAGAAAAGCTGTCTTATACTGATATGCATTATCACCTTGTATGCATGTATAGGAGCTCCCACATCTGTGGATAATTAGACATGAATTATATTTTGAGGTACCCAGAAACTCTGGGTACAGGAAAGCAAGTCAAAGAAATACAATTTTTGGAGCAGAAACCCAAGACTGAACACAGGCTATGTAAACCCAGAACTCAAGGAAGTGAGTGGATTGTATCTATTTGAGCAACTATTAACTCAGTCATGTAGCACCTCAGGGTGTGTGAAGCACTTTCTTCACAGCAATGCTGTCTGGTAAGTGGTGTTACTATTGTTATCCCTAATTTACAGGTGAGGAAGATGATGCTCAAGGGAGTGACACGGGTGATAAAAGTCTGAGTGTCCTGACTTCAAGGCCTGCACTCTATCCACTACATTCTCTTTCAAATACCAGTAACACTTTTCAGAAAGCTAATAGGAGAAACTGGGAGCAGAATAGTTGGAGGCAGCTGGCACATTAGCTTTGAATGTAACTACATGAAACTTACCAAAGATCCCCATCGATCTGTAATGCAGAAAGGTGTGGCTACAAAAAAAAAAAAAAGCATTATCCACTGGGCTTGACATGAATAGCTCAAAGATGACATCAATCTACAACAAATGCTCATTGAGCAATCTGAGTCAAAACCAGGGAAATCCAGGAAGTCAGCTCTCTCACCTACTGGTCCTAGGGTATGTGCTGAGCAACAGAACTACGTTTGGGGGAAATGTAGTGGAAGAAAGGCTGCCTGAGTAAGCTATGGCAGATGAAAACATTCCTTTTGAATGAGCAATTATCCAAAGCAAAGGAGAAGACGATTCAGCTGCACTGTTTTTTCCATGATGCACGGTTTAGAATTCTGGTCAGCTAGATTCATAGAGAGGAACAAGTTAATACCAACAACAAAAAAGAAGACAGTGGCTCTCCATTCATTTATTCACACACTGGTTTATTCAACAAATGCTATATTTCTTCTTGGTGCCCCACATTCAGGGGATTTACAGTCTAAAAGGGTGTTAAGTGATCACTGTCTCTACTTCCTCACTTTCCAGTCCATTGCAGTTTGACCACTGACCCTACCATGCAATGAGACCTTGGCTTTATCCAAGGTCAACAGTGATCTTTTATCTGCTAAAAGAGAAGTCAAGCACACAATTGTAAGTAGCAGATCTAGTACTTGAACCCAAGTCCTCTGACTCCAAATCCAGGGTTAGTTTTTTTTTTTTTTCCCCTGGCCAGTCACCCTGCCTTTACCTCTGTGGATGTCCTGCAAGACTCTGTCCTGGACCCTCTTTTTTTCTCTGTGCATACCAAGAGTTCTTAAACTTCTTCCTTTTTTTTTTTTTTAAAATACATGAATCCCTTTGGCATTTTAGTGGATATAGCACTGGGCCTAGAGTAGAAAGACCTAAATTCAAATCTAGTCACCAACACTTACTAGCTGTGTGACCCTGGGTCAGTCGCTTTAACCCTGTTTGCCTCAGTTTTCATAAGTGTAAAATGGAGATAATAATGGCACCTATCTTCCAGGGTTGTCGTGAGGATCAAATGAGATAATAATTGTAAAGCACTCAGCACAGTGCCTGGCACAGAGTAGGTGCTTTATAAATTTTAGTATTATAATTATCATTATCATTATCTCTGGACCTCTTCTCAGAATCATTTTATAAATGCACAGAATAAAATACATTGGATTTAAGAAGAAACTAATTCTATTGGAATACAGTTATAACAAATGGGATTTTAAGTTCACAGATTTAACCACCCCCATTTTACACTCTCTCTCTTTGACCTTTTCAGTTCCCCTGGGTACCCCTATCAGACTGTGAACTCCTCAAAAGCAGGGCCTATCTTTTGCTTCCTTTGTGTTCCCCGTGCTTAGTACAGTGTCCGGTACACAATAAATGCCAGTTGTTTTGAAATAGGAAAGTTTACAGCAACAGTGGGTCTGAAAAGAAATACATTCCATTTGGGCCATGCTGGAGGGCAGTTCTTTGCCCACAGACTTCTAGGTTCCCACCCTCAGAGTCATCCTTGACTTTTTCCTCTCTCCCATCCCCATAGACAGGCAGTTGCTAAGTACTTTTTTTCCGCTCTACCTTCATAGTACCTCTTACATTTGTCCCCTTATTCCCACTCATATAGCCACCATCCTTGTTTCAGGTCCTATTCATCTTTTCATTAGACTGTGTAATAAAAGAAGTTATTTGGGTCTATATATCTGCATATCTACAGGTCCCCACTCATGTCTCAGTGCTGAGCCTTTACCATAACCTGCTGGATCCCAGACTAACCATTTTAGGTATACATGAATCTTCAACAAGTTATCAAACTAACCAGGAAGCAGAAAAATAGAGTGAATTGGGTTTTGTAATAGCAGCTATGCTGTGATATCATCTATCAGCTGGCCTTTTCATACTGGAATGTCCCTCTGCCATGCTGTCTCCCTTCTCCCATTGGTGAGTTCCTTCAAGGGTCCTCCACTTGGGAGTAAGACCCAAGCTGGCCACACTTCTTCTCCCCTCCAACTCCCCCACCTTCCCTTGGGCTTCTCATTCTCTATACTCCACCACCATAATTGTGAGTGAGTACCTTCTCTCTCTACCTTACCTCACCAGTTTTCCACTGTCTTTTACTTTTTTCTTCCCCCAATAACATGGAAGCTCCTTGAAGGTCAAGGCTATCTTTCTTTTTGCTTCCATTTGTATCCTCAGCACTTAGCAGTGTCTGGAACATAGTAAGTGCCTAGTAAATGCTTGTTGCCTATTTGCCTGCCTGTATAGAGGCCCAACCCTGCCTCCAAGTTCACCATGAACAACTTACTTCCACCTTCAACCTAACACACTGTCTTCTGGGCCACCCACTTTCAGTTTCCATCTCAATTGCCTTCAGGATCTGTGCCTGTTTAACTGCAAAATAGCAACCCAAGTATTTGTGACAATGTCCCTACCATCAGCACCCTGGATTCTGCCCATCCAAGCTCACGCCTCCTAGAAGGTACAGGTCAACAAGCAGTACCAGGCTGGATGTCGCTCCCCGAGGGACATGGGGACAACAATGCCAGCAAGGAAGACCAATCTGACTCTCCTTGCAGCCCATTCTAACAAATGTTCCCACTAACTTTTTAGCATGAGTAGCAAGCAAACTTTTCAAATCCTTCATCCTACAGGGGGTCTTTCCTGGTCTCCCTGTCCTCTTCACCAGCTGCTAGTGCCTTCCCTCTGAGCTTCCCTTTCACCTATATCTCGTACATACCTAGTTATCTACATGCTGTCTCCCCCATCAGAACTTGAACTCCTGGAGGGCAGGGACCATGCTTTTGCCTTTTTGTTTTTGTAACCCCAGCACTTGGTACAGAGCCTGGAAAATAATAAGTGCTTATGGATAATGATGGTGAACAACAAACTAGAGTGAGTGTTATAAACAGAGTTGTAATCAGACACAGGGTTGAATGGTGTTACAATCAGTGTTGTAACCAAATAAGAACTTTCAACAAAGTTAATGCACGTTGAATACCAGCACAATTGGTACTGTGTCACATGGCAAGTAGGCATAAATAGCAAACAGTTCAAAGAAATGAATGCAATTATTATTACTTTCCTTAAGCAGGACCAGACATTTGCAGGAATGGCGGGCAGAGGGATGAGAAAAACAAGGAAAAACAGAGAGATGCTCTGAGGTATTCCTGAAGGTCCCTGGATCATGTGCTCCATCCCACCCCCACTTCTTTGGCAGAGGATTGTTTCCCCACCCACTCCACCAAGTATTGAATGCTGGAACACTCTAGTCATGAATCAGTTTGATTCATAGTAAGGTAACACCCAGCCCTTCCGCTATAAAATTCTTCTCTTGCTGCAGCTTCTCCTTCAGAGTTCTGGGGGGTTACCCTGGGGGGTTGATGTTTCTTTTCTAATGCTCTCAGTATGCCCTCTTACCAGTTGTGTTCAACAGTGATGATCACCTCAGTTTCATTTAAGCACCACATGAGTCAGGGATATTTACTTTGGAAAAAAAATAGCAACAACAGAAGTACAAACATTTTCCCCCAAACAATTTGGGGGAATATTATCCCTATGCCACTTTAATCTCTGAGGGGAGCGGGCAAAGATAGCAGTTTCTATACAGCACTGGGTCCCCCAAAGTACATGTTCACATACAATATGATTGCCAGATAACTCCTCATCTCAGCTACTCAGTTGGGTCCCAAAGATCAAAAGTTACTCCTTGAGGTATGGCTGCAGGATACTGTAGCAGCAACCACACTGGCATACCTAGGATGGTGGCTAGCACAGGTTCTTAGATCTGCTTTACTAGGAAAGATAGCTGTTTGAGGGGTCAGCAATCTTTTTTTTTTTTTAAGCAATTGGGGTTAAGTAACTTGCTCAAGGTTACACAGCCAGGTGTTTCTGGGTGGGTGCTAAGTGTCTGAGCCTGGGATTTGATCTCCAGGTCATCCTGACACTGGAGCCAGTGCTCTTACTGCTGTGCTACCTGCCGCCCCTCAGCAATCTTTTTTAATTACATTCACTAGTTCAGGGGAAAAGTCAGCACCCTGAACTTCAGAGGAAATACAAGCAGAGAAATAAAGACCAACAGACAGGGCTCTTATTGCCTGAATCAACTATATACTTTACATACATCAAGAGAGCCTTTACATCTGAGCAGCG